>NC_056740.1:390632724-390985224 GCF_019279795.1 Protopterus annectens | reverse complement strand
AAGACACCCTCACCAGATGCGAGCAAGAGGGAAAGACCCTGTCTGCCGTAGGGGTCCCGTTATTCCCTCCCCTCTAGGCTTTACCCCAAGGCTTAGAGAGGTGGGAAGATGTGGTTGAAGAAGTCACAGAAGTTTTTCCCTGCTGCACAATGCGATTCTCCCTCCAGAGGCAGATGAGGGGGGAGTTATTCAGGAAGACACCGCCCTAGAGACAGAGGAGGCCCCCGCAACTCGGGAGACTGTGATTCCTTTCACGGTTCTTCCTACCATCGTTCCTGATGTGTTGCCCAACTGTGGTTCTCCGGAGCCAGTCGGGAGCCGCATATCGTTATACCCGGAAGCCTGGGAAAGCATCACCCAGGATTGATGGGCGTTACGAATAGTTTCCGGAGGTTATTCCATACCCCTTTCGTCAGACCCTCCTCCAGTCAGAAAAATCCCGGACATTCCACCCAGTCAATAAGATCACGCAGCCTTAGAGGTTTCAAAGCTGCTAAAGAAGGGAGTCATCCAACCTGTTCCCTCAGACCAAATCGGATTAGGGACTTACTCAAGACTCTCTTTGGTGCCGAAAAAAAACAGGGGACCCGAGATCCATTCTAGATCTACGTTCAAAAGTCCAAGTTCCGAATGGTCACCCTGCAGTCCATTTTTCCGTTGCTGGAAAAAGTATGGATGTGCTCCATCAACCTCAAGGATGCTTACTGTCATATCAAAATGGACAGGGCATCCAGGAGTCACCTACGCTTCCGGCTGGGAGCCAGCCATTGTCAGTTTCGTGCCCTGCCCTTTGGTCTCACCACAGCCCCCCGGGTGTTCACCAAGTGTTTGACGGTGGTGACAGCTCACCTAAGATGTCAAGGATTCCAGGTGTTTCCATATCTGGACGACTGGCTCCTCACCGCCCCCACCAGGCATCTACTCATCCAAGCCAGGGACGCCACCATTACCCTCTGTCAGCGACTTGGAATAACTTTGAACTGGGAAAAGTCTGCCTTGCTGCCCTCACAGCGTGTTACGTTTATAGGTGCAGAGCTAGGCACCATCCAAATGCGGGCCTTCTTGCCGCATCAAAGGATCAGAATATTACAGAATCAGGTTCGCACACTATTACCCCTCAGGAAAGTACAAGCGAGATGGGTTCTTCAGCTTTTGGGCACCATGGCAGCCACCATTATGCTAGTGCCTCTAGCCAGATTACATATGAGGCTTCTTCAATGGCTTCTATTTGCCCAATGGTCCTTTCAGAAACTCCCCCTTTCTCACCTGATCCTACTCACAGACCGATGCAAACAGGATCTCAGTTGGTGGCTATGCTCCACCAATCTGGACGAGGGGAAACAGTTTGTTTCTCCGTCACCTGTCGCCACCGTGACCACGGATGCCTCCCAGATGGGGTGGGGGGGCATTATCTTGGTGGAACGGTCCAAGGCACGTGGCAAGATCCCGAGGTACATCTGCACATCAATGTCCTAGAGATGAGAGCAGTGCTTCTGGCGTTGCGGGCACTTCAGAGCTTTCTCCTTCTTGGGACAATCGCAATACATTCGGACAACATGTCCGTGGTATGGTACCTAAACAAACAGGGAGGAACCAGATCTTATCCCCTGTGCAGAGAGGCCATGCGAGTGTAGCAGTTGGCAGTATCTTCCCAACGGTGCCTAGTGGCAGCGTACATTCCGGGGAAGGCCAATGTGATAGCACACAGGCTGAGCAGAGCTATTCTCATGCCTTACGAGTGGTCCCTGAACCCTCGGGTTGCAGAACAGATATTCAACAGGTGGGGTCAGCCTTGCTGCGACCTTTTTGCCAATCCTCTCAATGCCAAATGCAGCAATTACTTCACCCTGATCCTCCCACAGGGGGCATCACCCAGGGACGCTCTAGTCCACGATTGGCCCTCCGGTCTGCTCTGTGCTTTCCCTCAGTTTCCTCTGTTACGAAGAGTGATTCAGAAAGCCCTATCCTTTGGAAGCAAGATTATTCTAATTGCCCCACACTGGCCTTGCCAAGTCTGATTCTCCTTTCTCCATCCATTCATGGTGGATACTCCTTGGATTCTGGACCCAGTAACAGACCTACTGACACACGTCGGGACAGTTCCACCCCTCTCTGCGGACCCTCAGGTTGACAGCCTGGCTACTCCACTTCCGTCGCTAGTCAGGCTTCATCATTTTCACCTGAGGTAGTGCACATCTTATCGTCCTCTCATAAGTCTTCGACTAGGAAGATTTATTCCAGCAAATGGAAGAGATTCTCTGTTTGGGCTCATGCTCAAGGAATCGACCCCTACACAGCCCCAATTCCTGCGGTTTTGGAGTTCTTGTCCATGCTCTTTCAGCAGGGTTCTGTGCCTGCCACTATTTGTTGGCGGCTATTTCTAGCTTTCATACCTCCTATGAGCCTTCCTTTATGGCTCACAAACTCTGTAAGGCCTTTTTAAAGGGCAACTTATTACTCCAGCCTCCTGTTTCTGAACCTATTATGCCTTGGGATTTAAACCTGGTTTTACAAGCCCTTTACCTCTCCACCTTTCGAACCGGCTGCCACCTGCGAGTAAAAGTCTTGGAAAACGGCCTTCCTGATAGCCATTACATCAGCCAGACGAGTGTCTGAGATTCAAGCCCTCTCCATTAAACCCCCGTATTTAATTTTTCATAAGGACAGAGTCTCTCTTCGACCTAACCCGTCCTTTCTCCCTAAAGTTACATCTACTATTAATGTCAACCAGTCTCTTGAGCTCCCAGTGTTCTTCCCTCAATTTTCGAACAAGGCAGAGTTTAGATTTCATCAACTGGATGTGCACAGACAATTGCGATTCTATCTACACAGGACCAAACATCTACGAAAGTCTGACCAATTGTTTGTTTTCTTTTCAGAAAATAGAGCGGGATCCTCTATTTCCAAGGTAACCATTTCCAGATAGATTGCTAATTGTATTTCCTTTATTTATTCTTCAGCAGGGAAAACTCTACCGTTCCCCGTCAAGGCTCACTCTACTAGGGCTGTTTCTGCGTCTATAGCATACCATGCCAGACTATCCTTGGATGATATTTGTGCTGCAGCCACGTGGGCTTCCCCCCACACTTTTGTTACTCATTACAAAGTGGCCGTGGCCTCTAGGGGTCGGGCTTCCTTTGGTTCCACAGTCCTCAGGAGTATCTTCCTTTGAGCTTCCCAGGATTTAGGTGCTGGGGACGCAGTCCCGTGAGTAAGAATGTAGGCGAGATTGGACTACATAACATCAAGAAGTTATGTACTCACCATAACGTTCGATGTATGTAGTCCATCTCGCCTCACATTCTTACATACCCTCCCACCTGCCCCCTTCCTGGAGGATCTGGAGGTTAGGATTGGTACTAGAGTACCCTTCAATAGTAGTTTGTTTTCTCTTACCTCCTTGGTAGTTCTACATTTTTGTGCATGAGGTGTGTTTGTGGTTTCGCAGCAAACTAGATCTGGGGTTATGGAGCAGTGCAGCATGGGATACCTGCTTGGCCCAGCCAATGAGAGACTTCGAGCTAGTAAAAAAATTGGCCGAGTTGGAGCCGCGGCTCCGAACCCGTGAGTAAGAATGTGAGGCGAGATGGACTACATACATCGAACGTTATGGTGAGTACATAACTTCTTGTTTCTTGCCATACCCATTTCATATTTTTTGATTTTTTTTTCTTTTTCTCTCTCTCACTTTGCTGTCTCAGATTTCTCTGCATCCTTTATCAGACCTTCTCTTCCTTTAAGGTTTTATGTATGTGCGTCTCTCTCTACATCTGCCACTTTAAGTTAATTCCTAGACTGTTCTCCTACCTTTCACATTGTTGGAGATGGTTTTTATTTCTCTTTTGTTGTCGCTTTATCAGGTCTGGTTGAAGGCGGGTGCAACCCGCTCTGTTCGCCCTCCGCTTCACTCCGGGCTCACTCTGTTCCCCTACCCCACCCCCACTTTTCTCAGATTTATACTTTTATAGCCACGACCTTTGCTTAATCGACAAATCACATCACATCCAAAAGCAATATTATCCTTCCCACCTGTCACCCATTTTTAGCCATCTCTCTGCTTTTCTATCCTAACTGCTTTCTTCCTTAACGACTCCAACCCAACTCACACTTATGCTATCTTACTTTTCTGTTACACTCTCTTCTAACATTATCTCATCACTTTAATATTAATATTAATTAATTTACTTTAATATTCATCACCCATCTCTCTCTTCTATTCTAACCCCTCCATTTTTAATATGCTACCACTCACTTTATTTTTCATCACCTTACTCACAACTACTTATGTCATCTCCTTTCACCATCTCCAAGTTCAATATATATTCACACCAACTGTTCCTGTTTACCCTTCTACATCTTACCTGCCTATCTACATTTGCATATCTCCTCAACTGTTCTGTAACGCACCTATACATTTTTTTTTTACACTAAAATACCCTTCAGATCAAATACCCTTGCATATCCTGGGCAAGTACTATGAGCTTATCAAGCCCTCACACTGCTGCTTTAATAAATTCCTTTCTGCTTTATCTTAGTGGTGACATTCATCTTAATCCTGGACCTAATCCATATTTTCAAACGCCTCTCGCAACATAACTCTGCTCTGCTAAATTCATCTCCCTTTACATGCTTGTCACCTGACTTCTTAATCGTAAACATTAATCTCCAAAGTATTCTAAACAAAATACCAGAATTTCAAGCTACCTTGGCACTATATCCCCCAGATTTTGCAATTCTTACTAAAACTTGGCTAAAGAACCATAATAAATATGAAGATTTTCTGCCCCAAGGTTATAATATCCTTAGAGCTGATATTCTACATAAACCCAGAGGCGGTTTAGGAGTCGTATACAAAAATAACCTTAATCTGCTTCAACTATACTCTACCCCTCGACTAGCTAATGACTCTGAAATCTTAATCTCACATCTTCAACGTAACATAAATAAGTCCTTCATCATCATAGCAGTACACCCCAGAAATAACAGTCTTAGAGTAGAAAACCTGCTTAACCAGGTCTCTCCTACATACAATCAGGAAGTAATTATCTTGGGCGACTTTAATTTTTGACTGATCCACATGCACTTCTACAAATCCAATAAGTTATATCAACCTCTTCGGATTCACTCAAATCATCTCCACACCTGTAATGTTGACAAACAATAATAAACATTATATACTAGACTGGATTCTCTCCAATCTCCCAAACTTATGCTTACAGTTTGGCTGCCTCCCACTTTCCCTTACTGATCATTCCCCTACCTATCTAATTAGGCATAATGGTCCCTCAACTAAAACCACCATCTGTAAGCATGTCCATACCAAAAAACACTTCTCCTTGGATACCTTTCATACCATTTTAAAACATCACAACTGGTCCCCCTTAAGACAACTTCCCCTTGACCAAGCTGTTGACTGCTACAAATATTCATTCTTGAACATCCTAAACATACTATCTCCAATTAGAAAAATTCACTGCATATCCATACTTACTCATTGGCTAACTAAAGACACCTTAACCATAATGAAACAGGAGTCCGAGCATGGCTAAACTATCAATCGTCTAAAACCTAAGCTTCCCTTCACAACTTCCGCCAACTATGAAACCTAGCCAAAAAGCATATTCATTTAGATAAAAAATCCTACTACACTCTGATCCAACAAAAACAACCCTCAGAAATTCTGGCATTCCATTAAACAACTCTTAAATCCTGGACAAACACTTCCCTTTCACCAACCATCCTTAATTCTAACATAAGCATAGCAACCCAATTCCTTTCACATTTTATAAACTTCATTCAGGCCTTAGTAAATAGTAATAACAATACCCCTCTATTCACCCCCACAACTTCTATCAATCTGATACCTTCTCATTTCATTCTCTTCAGACTACATGCATTAAAAAAACTCCAACTAAAACCCACGAGACTTGCACTAGATCAACTCCCAAGCAAATGTCTTAAACTTGCAGCTGATTCTGTCATACCCAATCTCCTTGCTTATTAATTGCTCCATTACTGAACAATATGTTCCAGTGCTCTGGAAGCTTTCCTGTATTATTTCTATGCATAAGGGTGGCCCATCCACAGAATCTTCCAACTAGAGACCCATTGCCGTATTCCCCCCTTAGCAAAGTTCTTGAAAAGTGCATACATTCTCAATTAGTAACTCATCTCCTGCAAAATAACATCTCCATATCCCAGCATGGTTTTGGACCAAGGCATAGTACCACAACAGCCCCTTTAAGTTTAAGTTTATCTGACGTCATCAACCACCATAGAAATATTAACAACCTTGTCTCCACCATTTTCTAAATGTCAAGATCCATCATCTATCCATCTTTCACGATCATCCATCACTTGGTTTCACAGCTGTCTGTCTAGCCGCCAAAAAACTGTTGTATGGAAAGATGAAATGTCTATCCTTGTACCTGTTACTGTAGGAGTCCCACAAGGCTCTATTCTTGGCCCTCTACTCTTTTTTTTCTCTCTTTACAAACAATCTTAGTTCTGCATCTACACAAGCCACTATATTGTACAGTATGTAGATGATTCCACTGTCATTTATAAAGCCCCCTCCCTCCCTGAACTCCTATCCAAAACCCAGAATGCTTTTTCAGATGTTGAGCATTTCCTCAGAGAAAGACAACTCATTCTAAACCCTAAATCCACAGATCACTCTATCCCAACTCGCATACTCTTTTTCAATGGCACTGTCATTAAACCAGTAGGCAGCACTAAGTTGCTTGGTGTCACAGTAGATTGCTCCCTAAACTGTGACAAGCACATAGCCCTTACCAAGGTTCATGTTATCTCTGCTGCCTGTACAGGTCAAAATCTTTCCTCACTCCTTCCACTAGACAGGCCATAGCCAGAACACACTTTCTGTCCACATTATTATATGCCTCCCTGGGTCTATATTATAGCGTCGAAGTTTCAAAACTTTGAATGCTATAATATCGACCCGTTTTTGTCGAAAACTCAAAATAGCAAAGCCCCAGAACTTCAAAATCTTACCTAGGGTAAGATTTCGGTTGTCCGTTCCATGGCTTCGCTATTTACTCTACTGTGGTGGGAAGGTTACAGACCGGGTTAAGGTAAGTATGCGAACAGAGGTTATGGATCGGGGTAAGGTGAGTGTGTGATGGGGACATTGGGGTTAGGGAGTGAGTAAGGCGAGTGTGCAATAGTTAGGGACTTTAGGGTTAGGGAACGGCTAAGGTGAGTGCGCGGTAGTTGGGGGCTTTAGGGTTAGGGAGCGGGTAAGTTGAGTGTGCGGTAGTTAGGGGCTTTAGGGTTAGGGAGCGGGTAAGGTGAGTGTGCAGTAGTTAGGGACTTTAGGGTTGGGTTAAGGTAAGTGGAATAGGTAGTAGTGTAGGGTTACAATTATGGTTTTAAGTATATGTGTGTGTTTTATTTATTTTGGTGTGCTTGTGTTGTGTGTGTGTTTCAGAAAAGCAAATTTTTTCCCTGGGAAAAAATTTGCTGTTCCGTGTGTTCAATATTTTGTGTTTAGATATTTTAGGAATGATGAAATAGCGTTCGCTATTTTCATCGTACGATAGGGGAATATAAACGTGCCTCCTCTATTTTCAATACTCTTATAAGATCTGATCTGTCTAAATTAGAGGTCTGCTACTATAAAATACTTCTATTTGCTACTAGTCAAAAATAGAACTCCTCACTGTGTAGCTCTGAAGCAATTACATGGGCTTGAGAACCTTCTATCACTTAACCAACTCAGAATTGCTCATAACATCCTACATCAACCCACTGCCTTTCCAGCTCTAAAGAACCTAGTTCAGCCTTATAACACCACCCATACTTTCCGCTCAACCAGTAAACTGCTGTTAAAAGTTAAGATAGCCAACAGCTCTTTTGGAGACTGCCTTTTTGCAAATCAAATTGCAAAAATATGTAACTATATTCCCCAACACATAATTACCTCTACTACCGCCAAATTCCAACTCCTCCTTAAAGAACATGTACATTCTCTCTCCTCACTCTCTGAAATTTTATCTTTATCTTGCAACTCAATTCTTCTCTTCCCCCCTACCTTTTTTCATCTGTGACTTTCTTTGCTTTTACTGTAATTTTTTTGCATACATTATATCTCCATTAACTTTTCGCCTAAATTACTTTACTTGCAGTTTGGATTATATTAGATGACTTGTTCATTTCTGCTGTGTAACTGCATATAATAAATCTTTGTATTGTAATTACTGTTTTGACTTGTCTAGTCTGTTACCACATTTTTTGTTTGTTTTTTTGGAGTGTGCTGAAAAATGGGCCTTTCTTTGGCCTAGTCAGACTTTCCCAGTAAACAAATCTAAAATAAATAAATACTAAATTCTCTTTTCTCTTCCCGCTCCAAAAAGGCAAAAGAAAACTACCTGACGTTCCACCCAGTCAGAGGGAGTTGGTAGTTACCGAGATAGTCAAACTGCTGCAGAAAAGTCTTCCAAGAGGTCCCAACCAATCAGAAAGGGTCTGGAACTTATTCCTGTTTCCTTTTCGTGCCAGTGAAAATGGGACCTGTGGTCCATTTTGGACTTGAGCAGTCTCAACCAGTATGTGAAAAACAAGTTCCGGATAGTAACAGTTCAGTCGATCCTCCCGTCCTTGACGTAGGAAGACTGCATGTGCTTGGTAGACTTCAAAGATGTGTACTATCGCATAAAAATAGACAGGTGCTCCAGAAGTCCTCTGTTCTGCCTGGGAACTAGTCACTTCCAATTTTGAGCCCTGCCCTTTGGTTTCACTACAGCCCCCCAGGTGTCCAAGTGTATGGCAGTGGTTGCAGCTCATCTTTGGCTTCAGGGGTTTCAGGTATTTCTGTATTTAGATGACATGGCTCTTGACTACCCCCACTCAGCGTCCTCTTTGTCAGGCCAGAAACTATCTTTACCAACTGTCTCAAGTTCTAGGCATTACTATAAATTTCAACACATCACAACCGCTGCTAGTTCAGACCCTGGAGTTCATTGGAGTCCAGTTGAACACCATTACTCATATAGCTGCCTTGCCTCAGCATCACAGTGACACGTTGAAATTTCAAGTTCAAGCCATCCTGAATCTCCCATGTTCTCCAGGTTGATTCTATGAGCTCTGGGAGCCATGGCAGCTGCTATTCTTTTGGTCCCTCTAGCCAGGTACTATGTGCACTTTCTTCAATGGACACCATCTGTTTAGTGGTCTATTGTACAGCAGTCTCTATCTGCTCCTATCAGGCTGACAGACATTTGCAGGCCCCATCTGTGATGTTGAATTCAAGCAGATCTGACAGTCAGCAGACCCTTTACCCCCCCCCCCCTTAGCCACTGTGACCACGGGCACTTCCCATCTAGGGTGAGGGGGATTTTCAGGGAAAGATGGTCCAAGGCACATGGACTGTTATAGAAACCAGTCTGCATATCAATGTCCTAGAGATTTCCTTTTATCATTGCAAGCCTTCCAAGATGTTCTCTGTCTTGGGACAGTTGCTCTTCACACAGACATGTCAGTAGTGTGGTACATCAACAAGCAAGGAGGAACCTGTTTGTACCCTCTCTGTAGAGAGGCCATGAGGGTCTGGGAGTGGGCAATCTCTTCAAACCGCTTTCTACTTGCAACACATGTACCGGTGAAATCCATCGTGTTAGCAGACAGGTTCAGCAGATCTATACTGATGCCCCACGAGTGGTCCGTCTCAGTAGTGACAGTTGGGGGTCTTCCTTGCTGTAGTCTCTTTGCGTCCCCTTACAACAACACGCAGCAGTTAGTTTGCTCTGATCCCCCTTTTGGGGGGGGGGTGTTCCCAAGGGATTCTCTGGTTCACAATTGGCCTCCCGGACTCCTGTATGACTATCCTCCTCTTCCTCTGATACCAAAATTTCTCCAGAAAGCCAAACTGTTGAAGAGCATAATGATCCTCATTGCCCCTTTATAGCCTCATCAGGTGTGGTTCCCCTTCCTCTGATCTCACCCAAAGATCCTCCATGGATGCTGGAACCCAAACCAAACTGCCTCTCTCATGCCAGTTTCCCTTCTCTCAAGTTAACTGCATGGTTTCTCTGGTCTGTATTACGAGATCGAAAAGACTGGAGAGCAAAAGGCTTTAAACTTCAAAAATGCCATACCTCGAATTGCTCTTGTGGGAGGCTGTGCCCCCCAACACCCCCTGCTAATTATATATACCCAACTCCAAGATCTCACTACAGTGAGGAAAGGGCAATTTTTCTGATCTTCACTATACTGCGATCTCACAAAAAAACACATCTATGAATGGCATTTCCAGTGTTAAAGCCATTCGCTCTCCAGCCTGTTCGATTTTGTGATAGGAACCTGATTTCTCCAGTACCCATGATTGCTAGAGTGTCCCAGTTTTCTTTCCTGGTCAAAACCATCATTTTGACCTCTCAGTGTCCAGTGAAAAAGATTTTATTTTATTTATTTGACATTTGTTGACCAAGATAGTCCTTCTGGGACAAAGCCCTTTTTCAGCGGAGGCCCGGGGAGAAAAACACCTAACAGTACAAATATAAAATGAAAGATGCATGTTACAATAAGTGTATAATACAATAAGAATAATGGTATGAGACAAGAATAAAGAAAGCTAGACTTGTATACAATATAGTTAAGCAAATAAACATATTGAATGCACATATTTGGGCTGCCAATAGTCAGGTTGACCCCTTTTCAGTCCTGATTCCTTGAATTCTCTCCTTTTTAGAATCTTTTTGCAAGCAAGGTTCTAGCTATGCGACTGTTAAGCTCCAGTTGGCAGCCATTTTCAACTTCCATTCAGGATTACCTTCTAGGTCTGCTGCTTCTGCTAGGTCATGTAAAGACCCTACTCCTCCATGGGATTTGACTGTCTATCTACAAGCCTTGACCCAGAGCCACTTTGAACTGGCCAATGATTGTAACTTGAAATATTTGTCTTGGAAATCTGCTTTTCTTGTTGTCATTACTTCAGCAAAAAAGAGGATCTGAATTGCAAGCTTCATCTTTCAAACATCCATACATCATTTTTCAGGACAGGTTTTTCCTCCGTACTAATCCTCCTTTCATACTGAAAGTTGCCACTTCCACTAATATAAACCAGTGCATTCATTTACCAGTGTTCTTTCCTAACTATTCCAACAAAGAGGAATATATTTTACGTTGGTTACCTGTTCACATACAGCTACGTTTCTACCTCCATAGGATGAAACAGTTTAGAAAATCAGAGCAGTTATTTGTCTCCTTTTCCCCTAATTGTAAAGGCCGAGCTGTATTTGAAGGTGACTATAGCAAAGTGGATTACTAGCTGCATTTCATCCATTTATGACAAGAATGGTTGGAAGTTGCCTGGTCCTCTGAAAGCCCGTTGGACAAGATCCATTGCTGTGTCTGCGGTCTTTTCATCTAGAATTCCCATTGATGACTTTTTTGTGCTTCAGCCACTTGGTTTAACTTTCATACCTTTGTGACCCATTACAAGTTAGATGTTGTGTCCAGGAGCAGAACAACTTTGGTTCATCGGTGCTCCAGCATATCCTTCCTTGAGGCCATCCAAGAAATTATGCAGCTGGGGACTCTGACCCATCAGTGAATGAGAAGGAAAACAACAGATTTATAAGTTGCATACTTACCATAACTTGGTGTCTGTGTTGTCCTCTTCTCATTCTGCTTCACCTTCCTGCCCAACCATACCCCTCCGATAAAGATATGGTTTTAGAGGATCTGGAGCAGCCCTTGTTTGGAGCCTTGGTTCCAGGTTGAGCTTTTGGTTATCTTTTCCTTTACTGTTCTGATTACTAGGGGGCAGCAAACTCGTTCTGAGGAGGTTGGGCTGGGGGCACAGGATTGTGGGTAGGGGAGGAGTTTGAGCCCGGAAGCTAGTCTGTGGGAGGTGGCTGAGTCGATCCAAGGCCCATCAGTGTAGCAGAATGAGAAGAGGACAATAGAGATACCAAGTTATGGTAAGTACATAACTTAAAATTTCTTAAAAGCTGAGGAGAAAGGTAAATTGTGAGAAATGAAAGAAAAAAAAGTAATGTGCTTGGTGTGGATAACCCAAGATGAGGAGAAACACAAGGAAGCACTGGAGGATGTGTGTGTTTCTGTGTGTGTGTGTGGGGGGGAGGGGGGGGCTGAAACAGTAGACAGTGCTTAGGTCTCTGTTTCACCTTAAGTCTAGCCCTGTACATAGTTGTAATGCATTATTGTTGCATCTAAATGCCTGTAACTGTGAATATCTCTATGTGAGATGGGCCAACGTAGTGCAGTACATAGGCTTGTTGTAATGTCAGAACATTGTAGCTACAGTTCAGTCTGTGTGTACTGTGCCTAAACGTTTGCAGCATGAGCTAAAAGGATGGATAGGCCACCAACTTGACATTTGCTAGGGGCCCTCAATTACTAACACAAACCCTGGGTGGTCATGACACAGTCTGATGCATGACTGACCGAGGCAGGAGCTTCTTCTCCAGCAGAATCCCAAACTCATATCTGATTGTGAGGAAAACCTTAATTATGATCTTTTGTGGAGGAATTTTCTTTTAATCAGACCATAGCCAGGATGAATGAGGCATTGGAGGTGTTGTTTATAGTAACAAACAGATGTTCTACACTGAACTGAGGAGATACTGTGATACGTTACAAACTGATATTCCTCCGTGTTCATCATTCTCAGTGCTGCAGTAGCCTTTATTTGGGTTGCAGATATAACAACCAGCCAGTTTCACAAAGTTCTACTTCCTTACTGTATATTCACTTGAGTGTTGATTACTACATCTGTTTAAGGGAAGTCAGCATTTTGAGTGAAAAATTACTAAAGAATTTTTTAGAACTTTCTTACCTCATGAGATTATAGCTGAGAGACTTCACAGGATCAGCAATTGGCTAAAAGCTTCATTTCTAGCAGAATAAGGCCTCATGGGGGAATCCTTCCACACAGAAAATACTGTCTATTTAAATATTTTTTTCTTTTTAAATAATTACCTTTATTGAATTATCATTTGTGAAAAAGGCTAACTTACATTTATGTACAAGAAATCAAACCATATTAACAAGTTACCATTTACAGATGTACATCTCTTATATATTGTTCTGTACAGTATAATCAAGCCATCATTACATAAATTATTCAATTCCTGCATCTCTTAAATCTCATTCCTTCCCCAAAATATTTTTCTGCATATATTGTTATAGTTTTTATTTTTTATGTAGTGTACTACTACCGTTTTCTAAAAAGCCCACTTTAAATATTTTAATGTATTTTATGTTTTTTGAAGAATGCCGGCAATTTTATTAGTATCAAAAGTTTCTTGTCCGGAGCTATTTTTAGAACAATTATTGAATACTGTGGCAAATTTTGTGAGAAAAAATGTACTGCTTTTGAGATGTTTTAACAGAAGTATAAGGATTTAAAGCTTGAAGTGTTTTATGTTCTTAAAGCACTGGTTGAGAGTTTTTGTTGTGTACATTTTGTGAAAACTTGCCTTTTCCGAATTTTGCCGAATTCCAAAGTCTAGGTCCGGCGTCGGTTGTCGTCGCTTCTTCCCTGACGTCAGTGCGACAGGGGTATAAAAGAACCAGCCGACGCCATTTTCTTCAGTCTTTCTTGCCACACGGTGCCCGAAGCAGAAGCAGTTGGCAAGTGCCGGTCGGCCAGCTCCTGAGATTACGAATATCTGCAACCAAAGTCTTCTTGAAAGCTAAGTACCCCGTTGGGGAAACTTTTCTTGCCTCAGACCGATGTCAGACAAAGTTAATTTGTATTTCATGTGGGAAGCAAATACCGCATAAGGATTTTCATTCCCTCTGCATTCCTTGCGTAGGCCCAGACCACGACGTCTCGGCCTGTCGTTTTTGTGCTACATTCAACAAACGCACCATTAAGCGTCGGGCGGAGTTCGCCCAGCACTTTTTTGGCAAAAAATGTAACTACATAATGTCGTTGGATACTCCGTCTCCAGTTTTGACTAAAAAACGCAAAGATAAGGACCGACACACGAGGTCCGCGGCCTCTACCGACACCACACCAAAGCCGACTAGAGGTGGTCCGGTTCTCAGCGAAGCACCTACGCAGCCCCTGACTACCGACGACACTTCATTGGCGGTGTCTTCTGTACCCGAGGTCGCAGGCTCTTCGGCCCACACCCCGACTACAGATACCGAAGCCACTCTTGGTGGTGAAACTCAGAGTTTAGACAGGTCTGCCTCCTCTCAAGGTGTCTTCAGGCCTTCCTCTTCTTTTTCCATCAAGGCTTTCACTAAGTCTAAGACAGCCATGCATTCTAAAAAACAAACCCCACAGGGCCCTTCTCAAGGCCCCATGCCTAAAAAGCAGATGCTCAAAATGGCTGAGGACTTGATTACTCTTATCAGGGGTTCTCAACCCCCCCCCCGGAAAAAAGGGGCAGAGTGGAGGAAGAATCCCCCTCCTCGGACCAGGCCTCCATTATTTCAGAACATTCTGATGACCAGGAACATTCATACTCCCCTTTTGAAGATTCTGATGCAGAGGAGTCCATTCCTTCTGCCCCCCCCCCCCCTGAGGATTACTCTTTTGGAGAAACCTTGCATACCTTGAGGGAACACTTCCATTGGGAAGGCCAAGAGTACTCAGACTCCAAGAAAAGGCTTAGGGATTTTCTCTTGCTCCCTCAGCACAGGCCTCTGGCTATACCTCCTGTCTTAGATATCCTTGATGATGTGTATTCGGAGTCCTGCCTCAACCCAGATTCTTTGCCTCCAGCTCCAGTCAAGCCTGACAGGTATTACCGGGTTCCTAACTCACACCAATTCCTATACAAAAGCCATGCGGCTGACCCAGAAACTATCTCACAGGGCCCCAAGGGAATTAAGGCCTCCACTGCTAAAAATCCATTACCTTCAGAGAGGGATTCCAGAGCTTTAGAAAGGTGGGGGAAAAAGGTATACACCTCGGCCACATTATCCATGAGGGCATTAAACTGCCAGTACCAACAGTTTCTGTTATCACAGTTGAGAAGCAAAATGTCACAACCTGAACAGCCAGATTTGAAGGAGTTGCAGGATTTGATACATAGTACAGAGCAAGTAGGTAAACATACCTTGCAATGTGGTTTTGATGCTTTAGAAGCCTCATGTAGAGCTGCTGTTACAGGATCAGTCATACGTAGACATGCTTGGCTTAAAGAGCAAACCTTACCAGATCATGTCAAAGCTAAATTACTGGATGCACCTCTGCAAAAAGATGTATTGTTTGGTGTTAAAGCTGAGGAGGTATTAAAGAAAATGGAGGAAAAGGCAAAATCAATGCAAATAGTGAAAGATTTCCTACAGGTACAACCTCCACGTTTCAGTAGAAATTGGCCTTCAAAAAATTGGTCCTTTCCAGCCACTGACAGACCCCAAAGAGGTAGATACAGGCGCCCGAGGGGTAGAGGGCAATCTCAGGGATCGTTTAGAGGCAGACAATGGCAAGCACCTACCCAAAGAGGTAGTGAGGATAGTTCACAGCCATTCAGAAAGCAGAACCAATGACTTTCGCGCTTGGATGCGAAGGAAGGCTGAAATCGGAGCACCTTTAGGCGGAAACTGGCACTATTTTCAAAAATTGGCATATTGTCACAAAAGACAAATGGATCCTGGACATTATAGACAGAGGCTACAGATTCCACCATCACACCCTTCCAAAAATGAGAGGCATGCCAAACCTGCCACACAATCAAAGGGCAGAGGCACAAAAACAAATTTCAGATCTCATGGACATGAAAGCTTTTCAAGAGGTACCTGCACAAGAACAGGGTCAAGGTTTTTATTCCAGACTATTCCTGGTACCAAGGAAGGGCAAAGATTGGAGACCTATTTTGGACCTATCCATCCTAAACACTTTTTTACTCGTGCCAAAATTCAAGATGCTCACATTACAGCAGCTTCTTCCCATGCTGGGCAAGGAGTCTTGGCTGGTAACATTGGACCTCAAGGAGGCATACCTGCATGTCCCTATCAGACAAGATTGCAGAAGATACCTCAGATTTCTTGCAGGTTCAACACATTATCAATTCTCTGCATTGCCCTTTGGCTTATCTACTGCGCCCAGAGTGTTCATGAAATGCCTGGCATCAGTAATTGCCTACTGCAGACTACAAGGGATACAAATATACCCATATCTGGACGACTGCCTGATCCAAGCGGACAGCAAGCACATACTTCTGAAACATCTGGCTTTTGTAATAAGGTTGTTGAATTCCCTGGGATACACAGTCAACAAAAAGAAATCAAGGCTACTACCATCTCAAACAATAATTTTCCTGGGTGCCAACTTGGATACAAACACCCAGATGGCCTACCTCACGCCAGAGAAACAAGGGCAACTAACTCAATACTTCAGAAAAATGGCAACTTTCACCAGGCTGACTGCAAGGAAAATCCTGCAGGCTCTGGGATTCATGGCATCTTGCATCCTACTAATCCCATGTGCAAAGCTGCATATGAGGAAACTTCAATGGTACCTGAAAAACCTATGGTCTCAGCACAGCCACAGCTTGGAAACAATAATACCACTAATTCCATGTCTTCAAAAGGAATTTCTGTGGTGGGCTCAAGAATGACAAAGAAGCACAGGTCTCCCATTCTGCAAGCCTCAAGCAAGCCAAATCATCACAACAGACGCCTCGGATTATGCCTGGGGGGCGCACATGACAAATCGGTGCATTCAGGGCAGATGGTCCCAAAAGGAAAAGCACCTACACATCAATCAAAAAGAAATGCTAGCAGTAATAAATGCTATTATAGCTTTCAAAGACCTGCTGCATCCAGGCCAGCTATTGATAAGGACAGACAACACCACAGTAATGTGGTACATAAACAAACAGGGAGGAACCCATTCATACCCCCTATGCAGGCTAGCCATGTCTCTTTGGAACATGGCTCTAGAATTGCAAATCGAGCTTCAAGCACAGTTCCTGCCAGGCAAGGAAAACACGCTGGTAGACAACCTAAGCAGAAATATGACAGATCCACACGAATGGAAGTTGCATCCTCAAGTTTTTTCAATGATAATTCAAGCATGGGGAAGGCCAGACATAGATCTCTTTGCCTCCCACAGAAATCACCAATTGGCAAAATTCTGCTCAAGGACCTTTCATCCACAGGCCTGGAAAGTGGACGCACTCTCTCTGTTGGACAACAATGACAGTTTATGCCTTTCCACCTCTTCCTCTGCTGCCCAAAGTTCTATTAAAAACCAGAGCAGACAGACCACAGATGATTCTCATCGCTCCAGACTGGCCAAGGCACACTGGTACCCACTCCTGAGGAGCCTGACGCATTCCCCACCATGGATCCTGCCTCTAATGCCTCTTCTACTGACTCAGCACAACTTCAAAACTCTTCACAGTCAGCTGAAAACACTCAATCTAGCCGCATGGAAGATTCCTTAAAATCACAACAGACCCTACTCTCCAAGGAGGTACAGGATGTCATTTTGGAGGCCAGAAGACCTTCTACTAGAAAAGCCTACTCCGCCAAATGGAAACGGTTTTGTGCTAGGAATGAGAAAAAGGGCCAGAACCCTGGAATATTGAATTTACCTCAAATATTACAGTACCTAGCTGAGATGCTAAGCAGTGGACTTTCATTCTCTTCCATCAAAGTCCATGCCTCAGCCATTTCTGCAGAATACAACACTGATCCTCCTTTATTCTCTCACCCCCTCTTAAGACAGTTCCTCAGAGGGGCTAAGAATATTAAACCCCCAAGGAAACAACCAGTGCCTGCTTGGGATCTCAATTTCATTCTAGAGAAACTGACTTTGCCTCCTTTCGAGCCAGCTGCCTCATCAGAACTACAATATTTGTCCTGGAAAACAGCCTTCCTGCTGGCTATCACCTCAGCTCGCAGGGTTTCTGAACTACAAGCCCTCATGGCTGTGCAACCTTTCATCATTTTCCATCAAGACAGAGTTTCCTTACGAACCAACCCTTCCTTTATGCCAAAGGTAGTATCCAGGGTAGCCTTGAATCAGGCTATCCACTTACCTACCTTTTACCCCAATCCTCAAAACAAAGGGGAGAGGCTACTACATTCTTTGGACATTCACAGGCAACTACGTTATTATTTGGACAGAACAAAGCCTTTCAGAAAATCAGAGCAACTCTGTGTCCTATGCTACAGGGGCTCAAGGGAAGCCTATTTCCAAACAGGCAATCTCAAAATGGATAGCCCACTGCATACGCTTTTGTTACTCTCTTCATGGTAAAACTGTACCTGCAGGTATAAGGTCTCATTCCACTAGGGCCACAGCTACCTCTGCAGCTTTCCTCAGGGGGGGTTCCTACCAAAGATATTTTGGAAGCTGCCACTTGGAGTTCTGTGCATACTTTCTCCAAGCACTATCACCTGCATTTATACTCCAAATCTAGAGCAGGTTTTGCCACTGCAGTTTTGCAGGACATCCTGGCTCCTCCTAGTTCCACCTAGTGCCTACCACCCTTATTTTAGCTTTGGGATTCTACCCATCTGTTATGACTGCAGCTGTATGCACGATGAACATAGTACAGTTTTGTACCTACCATAAATGTAGATGTTCGAGTGCTAATACAGCTGCAGTCCAAGTTTCCCTCCCTCCTTCCCCTCTGGAACAGGCCTAATGGCTAACACCTCCTCATACAACCTGATTGGGGTATTCTTTTATGGTGTATTTGCTTGCAACTACTGTTTTTTGATTATAGTGCATTGCATTATTGCATAAATTTATGTATTGCCTTCCTTCTGGGGGCACCTGACATCTGGGGCAAGAAAAACTGAAGAAAATGGTATCGGCTGGTTCTTTTATACCCCTGTCGCACTGACGTCAGGGAAGAAGCGACGGCAACCGACGCCGGACCTAGACTTTGGAATTCGGCCGACCGAGGACCCGCTTGACGGCAGGAAAACCCATCTGTTATGACTGCAGCTGTATTAGCACTCGAACATCTACATTTATGGTAGGTACAAAACTGTACTTTCTCCCTTAACTGAGATGATGTCATGATATACTGCAAGTGGATCTACCTCATGCTATACCCGTTTTTCCTATTATTCCAGCTTTGGAGGATGTATTAAATGCTGCCTGCAATAATACTGACCCTCAGTCTTCAATCCCCAAAAAAGGCAGAACACTTGTTACGGTTAGCCTTGGTATATGAGTAGGTAAGCTGTTCTATGGATTTCATAGGAATACTTGAAGCCGCGGTGGTACAGTGGTAGCATTGTTGCCTCACAGCAAGAGGTTCTCCTGTTTGATTCACGGCTGGAGCGCCTTCTGTGTGGAGTCTGCATGTTCTCCCTGCGGTCGAGTGGCCTCCGAAAGACATGCGTGAATGGGTATGCCTTTGCTGAAGGTTGGGCATTGGGCTGGCAACTCGGCACCATAAAAAATCTGCTGCCAATCATTAGCGGACCGGAGTTCCGCTGTGGCGACTCCAAACTGGGAAAAGCCGAAAAGAACAACAACAACTTCCTTCTTCCAGTCAGTTCTGACGTGTTGAAACCTTGTGGTATTGCTTTGCCACACATCCTTCAGAAGATTAGTGTCCTGTTTAAATCCTACAATTTCTGACCTGTTTCAGGTGTCTAACCATACTTTGAAGGGTGTGTATGAGTGTACAGGTACTGTTACTAGGGCCACTACTACTGCTGCTGTTTTGCGAAGACCTACTGACAAGCAGGGAACAAAGAGATGGCGGGGTGGGGGGGTAGGGAATCCTTTCAGAAAAAGGCACAGACTATGCCTTCAGAATTTTTCCCTCCTTTGTTCCTACATCTCTAAGTTTGTCCCATGACTGGCTCTCAGTATTTCTGTGTGGCAGATGTTCTTCATCCCACATTGCTGCAGTCCTAACACTTGGGTAGTCCGCTGTCCCAGTCGGCCCGAATACCAAAGTATAAGGCTGACGTCGGTCAGGACGCATTAGTCTGACGTCAGGACGTCAGGGTACAAATGCGCATGACCGACGTCATATCCTCAGTCTTTTTTGCCGCATGGTCCGATGCAGAAGCAGTTTTGCGAGTGCAGGTTGGCGTTCTGAAATTTTCTGAAGTCGGAGTTTCAGACCGAATCAAAGTTGGCTAAGTACCCCGTTGGGGAATATTTTGGTTTTTTCTTGCCTCAGTATTTAACCGGATGTCAGAAAAAGTGAATAATTGTATTTCTTGTGGGAAGCAGATACCTCATAGGGATTACCATACCTTGTGTATACCTTGCTTAGGGCCTGAGCACGACATTGTTGGATGTCGCTCTTGTGCTAGATTTAACAAACGCACTATTAAGAGAAGGCTAGACTGTGCCAGGTTAGTTTTTGGGAAGCGTTGTAATTATAAAATGCCGTCGGATGCTCCGACGCCCGCTTCATCAAAAAAGCGCAAGGACAAAGCAGCAAAGCCTAGGTTGGAAGAACCGTCTGTCCTGGACGTCGGTTCTTTAGAGGGCTCGGTGGAGCCGGAGGTTCTGCCAGAAGTCTCTTTGCAGTCTCAGGGAGAGACTTTACTGTTACAGGATGTTTCCTCTCAGGAGGTAGGCCAGGCTGAGGGGGCTTCTCAGGTAGCTGTTCTCCCCTCCCTTCCTAAGGTGGTTAGGCCCTCCCCTTCTGTTTCCAAGGCTTCTTCGAGAGGCAGGCCAGGTTTTACTTCAGTGGGGGTTTCTCCTAGTTCTTCAGGGTCTCTGCCTAAGAAACATATGCTTAAAATGGCAGAAGATTTGATTACTATGATTAGAGGTTCTATGCCCCCTCCTGATAAGAGGCCTAGGGTGGAACCTGAGCTTGAGAGTTTTGAGCAGTGTTCAGAGGCTTCTGAGTCTTCGGCTGAAGACTTGCAGGAGTATCCTCCTTATTCTGATTCTGATGTAGATGATTCTACTCCTCCGGCTTCTCCTCCTGAGGATTTTTCTTTTTCAGAGACTCTTCATTCCATGAGGGAGCATTTTAAATGGGAAGGTCAAGATTTTTCTGATTCCAGGAAAAGGCTAAGGGAATTTTTTTTACCCCAGCACAGGCCTTTGGCTATACCTCCTGTTCTGAATGTGGTGGAAGATGTTTTGCAGAGGCTTCCCTGAACCCTGATTCTTTGCCTCCTGCCCCAGTTAAACCGGATAGGTATTATAGGGTGCCTGAAGCTCATAAGTATCTTTTTAGAGTCCTAGGGCAGACCCAGAAACCGTTTCTCAGGGGCCTAAAGGTGTTAAGGCTTCTGTTGTTAAAAATCCTGTTCCTCCTGATAAAGAGGCAAGGGCGTTGGATAGATGGGGAAAGAAGGTGTATACTTCTTCCACTTTAGCCATGAGGGCTTTGAATTGCCAGTTCCACATGTTAAAATACCAAAATTATCTCCTTTCACAATTGAAGTCTAAGGTGGATGCTCTGGCGGAAGGTATTGAGTGTAAAGAGTTGCAGGATTTAGTTCATGTTTCTGAACAGGTGGGTAAGCATTCTTTGCAATGTGGTTTTGATGCTGTACAGGCCTCTCTGAGGGTGGCTGCCACTGGTTCTGTTCTTCGCAGGCACGCCTGGTTGAGGGATCAGAATTTGGCTGAGCATGTTAAGACAAGGATTTTAGATGCTCCGTTACAATCTGATGTGTTGTTTGGTCCGCCTGTGGAAGCAGTTTTAAAGAAAATGGAGGACAAGGCTAAGTCTATGCAGACTGTTAAAGATTTTTTGCAGGTTCAGCCTCCGACGTTTAGTAGAAATTGGCCTACTAAGGGGTGGACATATCCTTCTTATGATTCCCAGTCTAGGGGTAGGTCTAGGCGTGGCAGGGGCAGAGCTCAAGGTTCTTTTAGGCCTAGAACAGGGAGTTCACCTGCTCAGTCTTCTGGTGAGGGCAGGGGTCAGTCCTTTCATAAACAGACCCAATGACCTGCCTTTTCAGCTGCCAGAGCCTTCTCGTCTGGCAGCACCTTTGGGAGGAAGGCTGGCACTTTTCAAAGAAAATTGGAGTTTAATTACCCAAGACAGATGGGTATTGGATATCATTCACCACGGTTACAGGTTTTATTTCCATACCTTGCCTCCTTTCAAAGGCATGCCAGACATTCCTCCTCTACAAAGAAAAGAGGCTCACAAGCAAATTTCTCTGTTACTCCAAATAGGGGCCATTCAGCCGGTTCCTGTGCCAGAAAGGGGCCTAGGATTTTATTCTCGCCTGTTCCTAGTACCAAAGAAGGGGAACACGTGGAGACCAATTTTGGATTTATCTATCCTCAACACTTATCTGGACATTCCCAAGTTCAAGATGTTGACGTTGCAACAGCTTTTACCTCTGCTGGGAAAAGGTCATTGGATGGTAACTTTAGATCTCAAGGAGGCTTACCTTCATGTGCCTATCAGACTAAGTTGCAGGAAGTATCTGCGTTTTCGAGCTGGGAATTCTCATTATCAGTTGTCTGCATTGCCCTTTGGCTTATCTACTGCGCCCAGAGTATTCACAAAAGTTCTGGCTCCAGTGATAGCTTACTTCAGGATAAAAGGCATACAAATCTATCCTTACTTGGACGACTGCCTGATTCTGGCTCAAGAAAAGGAAGACCTTTTTCAACATTTGGAATATGTGATAGCAGTGCTAAGATGCCTGGGGTATTCTGTGAACGAAATAAAGTCCAGTCTAGTACCCTCTCAAGACATGTGCTTTCTGGGTGTGAGACTGAATACAGCAGCCCAGATGGCCTTTTAACCCCGGACAAACAAAAGAATCTGTCTCTTTACTTCCATCAACTATCTCTTCAGTCCGGGCTGACTGCAAGGACAGTCCTTCAAGCCTTAGGGTTCATGGCATCTTGTATTCTGGTGCTTCCCAATGCCAAACTGCATATGAGGAAGCTGCAATGGTATCTCAAAATGTATGGACACAGCACTGCCAGGATTTGGACACTGTCATTCAAATAATACCTTGCATTCAAAGGGAATTTTTGTGGTGGGCTCAGGAATGTCACCTAAACAAGGGACTCTCTGTGACCCGGCCAGAGGCGAGTCAAATTCTTACGACAGATGCCTCAGACATAGCTTGGGGAGCTCATCTGAATGGAAAGTGGATACAAGACAAGTGGCCTGCCAGACTACAGCATCTACATATCAACATGAAGGAGATGTTAGCAGTCCAGTTTGCATTAATGGCTTTCAAGGAGTTACTTCTTCCAGGGCAGGTGTTGATTCTAACAGACAACACAACTGTCATGTGGTACATCAACAAACAAGGGGGAACTCATTCTTATCCTCTATGCAGGCAAGCAATGATTTTGTGGGAGACTGCGCTCAGCTTGCAACTAAATCTTCAAGCAAGGTTTCTGCCGGGAGCACAGAACTCCTTAGCAGATGTGTTAAGCAGGCAAATCATGGATCCCCACGAGTGGAAACTGGATCTTCATGTATTTCGAAAATTGACAGTGTCATGGGGAACTCCAGACATAGATCTGTTCGCTTCTCCACTAAACCACCAGCTGCCAAAGTTTTGCACGAAAAGGTTTCATCACACAGCTTGGAAAATGGATGCTCTTTCTTTCAGTTGGAAGAATCTTCATGTGTATGCCTTTCCACCTCTGCCGCTCCTCCCAAAGGTACTCCTAAAGGTCAGACAAGACAAGCCAAGGATGATTTTAATAGCTCCAGATTGGCCTCGGCAACACTGGTACCCATTACTGAGGAGTCTGGTAAGGAAGCCTCCATGGCCTTTACCTTTGATTCCACACCTATTGTCTCAGAGGGACGGTCATCTACTCAATGTCAAGCTTCATTCTCTTCATCTAACAGCCTGGCATATTCTGTTTTGAAACACAGCAGGTCTCAGCTTCCTCAACAAGTTTTGAATGTGATTATGGAAGCCAGAAGACCTAGTACAAGGAAAGTGTACGCAGAAAAATGGAAGAGATTTTTATTTTGGAGTGCAGCAAAGGATTTGGAGGTTTCTGAGCCTAATTTGAGTGTGGCTCTTCAGTATCTTACTGAGTTATTGGACAAAGGTTTGTCTTTCTCTTCCATTAAGATTCATGCTGCAGCGATTTCAGCTCACTATGATTGTGACCCACCATTGTTTTCTCATCCTTTGTTCAAGCAATTTCTTAGAGGGGCAAAGAATATAAGACCCCACGTAGAGCTCCTACTCCTGCTTGGGACCTCAATTTTGTGTTGGAGAAACTTACTCTACAACCTTTTGAGCCTGCGGCTACTGCTGAATTGAAATACTTGTCATGGAAGACTGCTTTTTTGTTGGCCATTACTTCTGCGAGAAGGGTTTCTGAATTGCAGGCCCTTATGGCGGTTGAGCCTTTTTTGATTTTCCATAAGGATAGGGTATCATTACGTACTAATCCTTCCTTTATGCCTAAGGTGGTCTCTAGTGTGGCTTTAAACCAAACTATTCATTTGCCCACTTTTTATTCAGATCCCCAAAATAAGGGGGAAAAGATTTTGCACACTTTAGATGTACACAGGCAGTTGCGCTATTATTTAAGCAGGACTAAGGATTTTAGGCAGTCTCAGCAGTTTTGTCTCTTTTGCTTTGAGTTCTCAGGGCAAGCCTGTGTCAAAACAAACTATTTCTAAGTGGATTGGGTTTTGCATTGCATTTTGTTATTCCCATCATGGCAAGGAGATTCCAGCTGGGATTAGGCCTCATTCCACTAGGGCTACTGCCACTTCAACAGCATTTCTAAGGGGGGTGGCAACTAAGGATATTTTGGAGGCAGCTACTTGGAGTTCAGTGCATACTTTCTCTAAGTATTACCACCTTCCTCTCTACTCTAAATCTAGGGCTGGTTTTGCCACGGCTATTTTGCAGGGCATGTTGTCAGCTCCAGCTTCTTTATGATTTGCCAGCCTCCCTTACCTCTGCTTTGGGATTCTACCCAAGTGTTAGGACTGCAGCAATGTGGGATGAAGAACATAGTACAGTTTTGTACCTACCATAAATGTAGATGTTCGAGGATCCACATTGCTGCAGTCCAATTTACCCTCCCTCCTTCCCCTCTGTGTTTAGGGGTGGTTGTGTGGGTGGGTTGTACTTTTGTAAATTGTATATATTGTATATATATATTTGGTACAGGAGTGTTTGGTGTTTTGGTTTTGGCCTTATCTTTTAGGGTCTTCTGACATCTGGGGCAAGAAAAGACTGAGGATATGACGTCGGTCATGCGCATTTGTACCCTCACGTCCTGACGTCAGACTAATGCGCCCTGACCGACGTCAGCCTTATACTTTGGTATTCGGGCCGACTGGGACAGCGGACTACCCAAGTGTTAGGACTGCAGCAATGTGGATCCTCGAACATCTACATTTATGGTAGGTACAAAACTGTACTTTGTTTAGACTCTGGTACTAGTACTAGTTCAGAAGGGTTAGAGCTGGCACTGATTTCACATACCTCCATTCAAGGGAATTCTTCCCTACCCTCCAAACTGCAGGCAGATAACCCTAGTGTGATGACTGCAACAGTGAAACACAAAGTTATTTCCCCTCAAATTCTTAAACACATGCTAACCCTAGGAGTCCTACTGCCAGTCCCTTTAGTCCAAAGGGTGGAAGGCTTTTACTCTAGAATGTTTCTGGTCTCAAAGAATGAGCATTCCTGGAGTCCAGTTGTAGGTCATTCCTTTGTTCAACCAGTTTGTGAAGGTACCAGAATCCAAGATATTGACCCTTCAAAGTCTGTTACCAGCCATTCGTCTTTTCAGTTTTATGGAAATGTTAGACCTAAAAGATGTTTATCTTCACATTTTCCTTATTTAGCTGATGTACTTATCTTTGCCAGATGTCAGAAGTTCTTGACATGGGTGTTTTTATTCCTTTCTAATCAGTGCTTCCAGACAAATGTTTGAAAATCCTTTTTGATTTTGTCAAACACTATTGTGCTTTCAAAACTGCCTTCTAGATATGTCCCTTCAGTGGCATTCATAATAAAGGAAAAGGTAAATTTATATCTGGAAATGTTCCTGTTCTCCAGTCAGTCTGATACTTCAGTAAGCGAATATCTCTGGGTTCTAAGATTTATGTCTTCTATGATTTTCATGATTCCAGTTGAAAGGCTATACATGAGAAATACCTTTTTTTCTTTTCTAAATTTGAATCCATATGATTTCATTCTCTAGGATTTTCATTTTTCATTTTTGGACTTTATCAAGAAAGAACTGTATTGGTGGAGGCAGTAAGACGACCGTTTTTTTTTTCGTTGGGAACAGTTTCTATTTGGTAAAGGTGTGAGGCCTATGTGGCCAAGGTGTGTAAATGTCATGTTAGCTGTGATGGTATAGAATCTGTCAACTTGTCCCAGAACCATTACAGGTGATTACAGACAATACCATAGTGATGTGGTACATAATGGGGGGGGCACCATGATCCCATACCCCCCACCCCTTACAGGCTAGCTGTGGTGGCTTGAGAGTCTGCTCTACAGCACTGTGCTAACCTGAAAGTAAAATGTAACGATAGACAAGTTGAGCAGGACCAAGACACATACTCTGTCAAATGGAAATTGATTGGGGGGGGTCTTCCAGGAATGGATTAATTTGTGAGGAACACCTCAAATACATCTGTTCACCTCGTTTCAAAACAGTCATCTAAGTAGTCTTCACCAGGACTCCTTGCAGGCAGACCTAGAAAACAGATGCCTTTCTATTCCCTTGGAAGAGAATGTTCATAAATACCTTTCCACTGATATCCAGAATTATTATGGGGAATCTATTTTAGCCCAAGCAGCATTGGTTCTCCTTTCTTATGGAATTTAAGGGCAATTGCCACATGCTTCCTCATAGACATGATCTACTCGCACAAGACTGAGGGAGCTTGATGCACCCTAGTTTCATTCAACTTCAGCTGAGTGCCTGGATGATTTCAGTTGTAATACTTTTTAGGCACTTATTTCATGAAGATGTACATCAAGTACTAAAAGAGGCAAGAAAGCCTGATGCTAGAAAATCCCATATTGGTTAAGTGGAAGTGGTTTTATAGTTGGTGCCTATCACGGATTTTGTATGACCGGTACTCAAATGTTGACTTAATTTTCTGTGGCCCCTCCCTCATTCCTCTCTGAAGGTTCATCTTGTGACAATTTCAGCATGCCTTCCTATGGATCCTCCTCCTTTCTCTGTATATGCTAAACCGTTGTGAAAGGAGTTTTACACCTGAAACTGCCTCGTAAATAGGTTACTCCTCCTTGGGATCTCAACTTTGTGCTGGAGAAGCTGACTGTTACCTTTTGAACCGGTCCATCAAGCTGACTTAAGGTTCTTGACTTAGAAAACTGTACTCATCATTGTCCTGACTGAGTGGTTTCAGAATTCACTTAGAATCAAGTCATCAGTCTTCCAATTTTCTATTTAGAACTTAAAAGAACAGGGAGAAATGGTTCTGCATACTCTGAATGTGCATAGGAAGCTCAGTTACTATCTGAACTAAGCCCATTAGAAAAGTTAAAAATCTCTTCATATCTTGATCACATTGATCACTGTTGCAGTAGCCTTGGCTATATGGGTTATGTCCTGCCAAGGATTTAAAAGCCAGTCTGCTTCCACAGCTTCAGGGCACCTTCCAACTGTCAAGTCGCTTGAGCTGAGTTAACAAGACAAGTTTAGGTTTGAAGCCTTTCAGAGCTTTACTGCCACCAAAGAGGGACTTCCATTTTCTTACATTTTCTTAATTGTGTTGGTATTTTATTGCTTTCCTTTTCAGGAAGGTTATTTTAAAGTTGAGTGTTGTGTTTTAATGGATTCTCTCAAGACTGTAAGGTACATCTAATTTTTTTTTACTCTGTCTAAAATAAGTGTAAAATAACTCAAAACATTTTTTCTGTGAAGAAATTGTTCCTCTTGTGAGGGCGTCAGTGTTTTAAAGTGCTTTTTAATGTATTTTTCTGTCAAAAGTAATTTTTGTGGACTGTTGGTCTTTACTGACAATTGCTGCTAGTCTCTTCCCAGGAAAGGGGCACTATTTTCAGCTTGACTGTGGAGCAGACTACAGGTCCCACCTTCTGTCCTTCCATCCACAAAAAGAAAGTTAAGTAAAACTGCCTTTGCCACCACAGCAGACTAGCAATTTGCTTCAGCTGCAGCTATCTCCGTTTGTTGTACCTCAGACCACTCCTCTTTTATCTTTGATCTCTCTGGTGCAGTGCCAATAGTCACTATGGACCATGGGTTAGCCATGTCCTACATACTGTGGGTTATCCATGTCCTCTGTGACTGTTTTGGTCTCCTGTTTGAGCAAGAGAGAAAAACCCTCTTTGTCAGTCCTGGAAGAGGGAACAGGGGAGGTTTCCATGTTGTGTCAGAATGCTGTGCCAGAAAAATATACTCAGCTCTGTATATCTCCAGATAGTTTGAAGAGCACTCTTTCAGGATGCAGGAAGGCTCTGGCAATGATTATATATTCCTCCCTTATCCTTTTACACTTGTCGGTGTATTCTTAGACTGCCATTGTTGGTAAATTCTCTCTAACTTATAGGTTCATAGGTTGGTACTAGGCTGTTGGCTCTAGGGCCTATACAAGCCTAGCCATAACAATTCCCTGACTATTTCTACCCACAGTATTTACTTACCTGGACCCTTGCCTAGCAGGCAACTGACGTGATTCCCGGGGTGAATTTCTATCTCCCATCCAATCATCAAGGTTTCTTTTGCAGAAGGCCAACTTTGTTAGCCAGAGTCCCTTAGTGTTGGCTTGTACTTCAGAGAAGTAGATGCCAAACAAGAGCGGTCCCAGGACTGAACCCCCTGTCACTTGTTTGGAGCTGGATTTGGAGTCAGCTACTTTTACAGTGTGGGTTCTGTCAATAAGCCAGTTGGCAACCCATCGAATAACGTAGGGATTAATGCCCAGCTTAGTAAGTTTATCTATGATTCCAGAGTGGGGGATGGTGTCGAAGGCCTTTGCAAGGCAAGGTCCAGATAGACTGTGTGGACCACCTTACCCTTGTCCACGGCTCTGGAGACTGATTCAAAGAAGTCAATCAGTTTCAGGAGACAAGACTGGCCCTTCACGAACCCAAATTGCGTGGGGTCCAGTATTAGAAGGCTGCCAATGTCTTTGTTTAGAAGTTCCATGATGATACGTTCCATGGCGTTGCAGATCAGGCTCGTCAGACTGATGGGGCGGTAGTTCCCAGGATCCAAGGTGGATCCCCCTTGTGGAGTGGGATAACTGTAGCTGCGCGCCACTCAGTGGGCACGATGCCTGAGGTGAGGCTATGATTAAACATGACACTTAGGTGAGGTGCCAGTTCATTTTGTAGTTCATGTAGTGCACAGCCTGGGATGTCGTCTGGTCCCATGGATGCTGTATTTTTAGCTTTGGAGAGTGCGCTTTTTACCTGTGTGGCCATTATTACTGGAATTTGGCAGTCTTTTGGTATTGAGATGGGCCCTTTAGAGGGTGAGAGGGGGGTGAAGTTTGCACTGAATTGATCTGCCAGGTTATTGTCAATATCCTTGGGATCAGTAATATTTAGTGCCATTCTGTTGTAGCTCAGAGCAGATCTGAGCATTGCCATTTAGATTCTTGACATAGTTATAGAATGCCTTGTGGTTTTCTTTGGCATCTTTGGCAGTTTTATTTTCGTAACTAGCTTTGGAGGATTTTATGAGGGATCTCAGCTTCTTACTGAGGCTGGTAAGGGAGTTTTTTGCATCCTGGGATTTTCTTCTTTTCTGCAACAGTTTCTTCCTTTTGTTGTAAAGTTTGTTTATGCCAAGGGACCACCAGATTGGCTTCCTTTTTTGGAGGAGAGCGTCTTGGTTCTATTGGGGATGGCATGATTCATGCATGAATGGATGTGCTCGTACAGTGCCTTAGTGTAGGATTCAGCAGTTGAACTTTCAGTTCCTGTCTGCATGGGTGTCATGAAGTTTGTCACTTCTGACTTGAGTAGCACGAAGTTGGCTTTGGAGAAGTTTTTTATGGAGGTTTCCTTACTGGGGGGGGGGGGGATGTGGACGTCAAGGATGATTAGCTTATGGTCAGACCTGACCAACGAGGGGGTGACCATAGGTGTGGAGCATCGATTTTCCCATGTTGGTAATGACCAGGTCTGGGATATTGGAGCCTCTGGTGGGACTAAGGATTAGTTGATCCAGGGCGTTGGAATTTATGAATTCCAAAAACCGTTGGGCAAAGGTGTTGGTACACGAGTAGTTTTCCCAGTTAATGGCAAGGTAGTTGAAATCACCCAGTGTTAGGGTGTTTGGTTGAATCTTAATATTTTCTAGTATGTTTAGAAAGGTGCAGTGAGAATTTTGGGGCATGGTGGGGGATCTGTAGCAAGCTACAATTTGGATTCCCGTCTTACCTAGTGTTAGTTGCACCTGGAGAATTTCAGATGCATTGTGTTGGACAACTAGCCTGGTGTTGTGAATATCCTTGGTGAATATGGACACTCCTCCACCTTTAGTGTTTCGGTCCTGGTTTGGTTGCCGAAATGTGTGGTAAGAGCTGTAGCCTAGTATTGCAGGGGTGCTGTCTGGAGCCTTGAACCAGGTCTCAGTTACTGCACAGATATCGATGTTCTCCATTTTTAGGAGTGCCTCGAGAGAGTGCATGTTTAGGTTTAGACTTCTAGCACTGAGTAGCATTACATTCAGATTTTGCATGCTTGTACCAGTTACTGTGGTGGTTTTGTCCTTTGAACTTTGCCTAAAAGACACTAGGGGTGGCAAGAGCCTTAGCCAGTAACCTGAATCGCAGGGGTGACAGGTGCAGACCATCTCTGGCAAAGTATCGTGGTCTGTTGATCATGTCGTCCCAGGCAGACAGATACTGGATCCCCTTTGAATGACACCAGAAGCTTAGCCAATTGTTGAAGTCAGTCATTTTGTCCTTATACTGTGGTATCATTTTGGGCGAAGGCAGGGTCCTACCTGCCTGGGCCACATGACCCAAGAGCTCTTCCATGTCTCCATGTAGTCCAGGGAGGTATGTCTCAAGTCATTCACTCCAACATGGACAGTGACAGAGTCATATTTGTACTTGTTGTGGAGTGACTTCAGTGCATGCGTTGTGGCGGATCCTGGCACCCGATAGGTAGCTGACTGTAATTTTCTCCTTGTTCAGCCTGGTGAGTGGGACATCATTGTGCCTGACTATAGAGTCACCTATGACTAAAGTGTTGGGTACGTTGACTTGCCTTAGGGGCTATTGTTGTGTGGCACACTGTTGTGAGCTATGTGACACTTTGGTTGTGATTGGTGTTTGTTTGCGTTTCAGCTTCAGAGGTCCTTCTTGCTTGGGCAGGTTACTGTTGAGGGCCTCCACATATGTGGGTTTGGTATTGCTATGTGTTGGTGGTGTGGGTTTAGAAGGGCTAAGTGTTGCTTGAGGTGTAGTGCGGGGTGTTGACCTTCTCCTCTTGATTGTCTAGCACAATTTTGGGTGGAGAGAGCTTTGCTTCCAGTTTGGCTATGTAAGTGCATCTCTCGCAGGTTGTAGTGTTGAGTGGTAGGAGGAGACGGCTGTCTGTGTACATGAGGCAGTTGCTGCATTGCCCCAGTATGCCCAGAGTCACCAGGTTGACAGGAGAAATCACCGGAAGCTGACCCTTGGACATGTCACATGCTTGGTTTGGTGCTTTTCTTTTTGTGAAGTACAAGAGCTATTTTCCCTTACCTTAGCAAGGTACTTTGCAGTTATAGAATGTTTAGTGCCTACGATTAATTTCACATTATTAACAAGGAGAGTTGAGTGCTTGTATCAATTTGACTTCCTAGTGCTTTCCAGCAGGTTTTAAAGCAAGTGCTAGTCACAAGGTTGCTTAAAGGTAAGATGAAAAAATGGTTTATCCTAAACACTGGAGTGTGCACTAGAGGAGTTAGATGTGAAAGTAGGTAACAAGTTTTACCTATCTAAAAAGTTAAGTTTTAGTGGAGAGTCACTATTTTTAAAACAGCAAGATAGATTGAAAGGGGGTGGTCACTTCTGTATTCTGTTACTATGGAATACAGTAGGATGGCCAATACATTTAAATAGTTGAAGGGGAGTGATTTCACAAACTTACTTTTGTGGTAATCTCTTTAATTAGTGTTGTTGGTAACCCTCTTTCACTTTCTTCCTTTCTCTCTCTTTTTTAAAAAAATAAATAAATAAATTAAAAAAAAGCCTCTCGTATATGTGCTTCTATTCATATGCTGCAGTATCCATAACATGGGGGTGGGGGGGTGGGGGAGTCTGCCATTGGCTGACTCGTACATCCGGCCAAAATACAGAAGTCTAAAGCTACTGTAAGGTACGTGCGATGCCGCACATAAGCAATCATATATTGGCCATAAAGAGACCTTGGGTATAAAGCAGATGTCCGCATGTAGCAACCGCAGAACTTTTCTGTCTCCTGTTCGATCGCCTACTCCGGCCGCCGCATGTCAGTGAAGTTGCGAACTTTGGTTCAGTTAAGTACTCCATTTTTTTTTTTTTTTTCCTTGAATAGTTTGGCTACTGCATTTGGCTATGATTACATGTCAACTAGGCCAGCCCCCAAGTGCCCAGCTAGGTTTTATAAGGTGCCTGAGAACTCTAACTTCCTCTTCAAATGCCCCTCTACAGACCCTACTACCATTTCAGTGCCTGCAGACAAGGCATCCAAATTACTGCCTTCTATCTCCTTGCTTCCTTCAGATAAGGAGAGCAAAATCATGAAGAGGTTAGGGAAAAAGGTTATGTAATTCTGTTACTCTGGCCTTCAGGTTGGAGGCCTCAGCATGGACAGCTACATCTAGATCTGTCCTGAGGAGGTATTCATAGCTCAGGCTCCAACCTTTCCCTGATGATATTAAAGTTTAGATCATGGATGCCTCTGTGGACAACAAGGCCTTGTTTGGTACCAAGGCTGCAGATCTTTTTTAAGTCTTTACAAGAAATGGGCAAGGAGTTGCAAGATCTAAAACTCATTTTTGTTTCCCCTGTCCCCAGGTTTCAGAGGATTTATCCTACCAAAACCACCTTTGTCAGGAAACTGGCCAAAAGTAAGACCCAAGGAAACTGCCGCCATCTTAATCTGCCTCTTTTACCCCACCCAGAAACAGCCCTTTCAGGCTAAGCCTCATAGTCTGTGACTACCCACCTCCAGGCCCATTAACTCCTTTGTCTCTTTGCCTCTGTTTCTCCTCTTGCTTGAAATCAGATAACCCAGGACTCTCAGGTCCGATCTGTCATCAGATGTGGATATTTCATGGTGTGGAAAATTTTCCTCCTTCAGGGGCATCCCACAACCTCCAAAAGAAAAATTGGAATATTTCCCCCAGGTCATATCCAGCCTGCTTTCTCAAGGCACTATTCAAGAAGTCCCACCCTGCCAAGTTGGAAAAGGATTTTACTCCAAGATGTTCCTGGTTTCCAGGCAAGATGGCCATTGGAGGCCCATTCCAGAGCTTTCCCACCTAAATACCTTTTCGAAGGTTCCCACCTTTCGAATGCTAACATTAGCCACCCCTCTTGCTCTCATTCTTCCCCAGGCCTTTATTGTGTCATTAGACATCAAAGATGCCTACTGTCTTACCCCCATTCACCTTCATTTCAGGAAATGTCTTCGGTTTTCTATTGCATCCTCACATTTTCAGTTCTGTGCTTTGGCTTTTGCCCACCTCTCCAAGGGTTTTCACAAAATACTTAGCTCCTGTCCTAGCATACTGCAGACTACAGGGGATACAGATCTTCCCTTACCTAGATGACCTAGTTCTCCAGGCACCCTTCAGGAGAATCTCTCCTTCATGGTGTCTCTCCTGGAGAGTCTAGGGTTCATGATCAACTATCAGAAATCTGCCTTGATCCCTTCACAAGACCACATTTTCCTGGGCTGCAGTATTCAGACAGGATGCTAGCCTTTTATCTCCAGGAAAGGTCCTGTCCCTAACTTCATAATTCCAGGACCTCTTGCTCCTCTAGTCCCTGACTGCCAGGGAGTTTCCACACCTCTTGGGGTTCATGGCTTGCACAATCCCCATGCTCCCTTTAGCCAAGTTACCCATAAAAAAATTCCAGTGTTTCTTGAGGACATGCAGCACTCTCATCCTGTGGACTTTATCCCAGTCCTACCTTGCTTGAAAAAGGAATTAAACTGGTGGATTCTTCCGGTTGCAAGGAACCCAGGTCTACTCTTACAACCATCTCTCCCCACTCAGGAGCTGTACATGGATGCTTCAGACTTAGGATGGGGCTCAGCACTGGAATCCTGAAAGGTCAGAGATGTCTGGTCTCCAGGCCAAACAAGGGAGCAAATCAATATAAAGGAGATGAGGGGCTTGATTTTCACCCTCCAAACCTTCAAGCCTATGCTTTCTCCAGGGGAACTAAGGTGGTTCACAGACAATACCATGGTCCTCTGGTATGTCAACAAGCAGGGAGGGACAAAGTCTTCTCTCCTGTGCAGACTGGCTTTATATGCCTGGGAGTTAGCTTTGCAGAGTCAGATCTCCCTTCAGGCTGCCTACATTCCCTCGACTCAGAGTGTTGTGGCAGACGCATGCAGCAGGTCATTGACTCAGTCTCACAAATTGAGGTTACACAGGGATGTTTCAGGACATGGTCCATCAATGGGGTATACCTCAGATAGATCTCTTTGTGCCCCCCCCCCCCCATGAGCAGACAGCTTCCTAAGTTGTGTGTCAGGGTCCCACATCCCTTGACATTGAAGGGGGATGCTCCATCTTTCTCTTGGAAGGGGATGTTTCTGTATGTATTCCCCGCTTCCCACTTCAAAAGCTCCTGCTGAAAATCCAGTGGAAGCAACCAAACATTTTGCTGGTGACCCCCTTTTGACCAAGACAGCATTGGTTCCCCCTTGTCCTGCATTTAGCCAAGAGCAGTCACCACAAATTACCCCACAGAATGGACTTATTCACACAGGGCAAGGGAAGTCTAGTACACCCACAGATGTCAACTCTAAGTTTGACTCTGTGGGTGATGGGGTTTTGATGCCCTTCAGACACCTTTTTTTCTGAGGACGTACTTAAAGTTCTGCAGGAGGCCAGAAAACCCACAATGAGGAAATCCTGTGTTTCCAAATGGAAGAGGTTTTCCATCTGGTGTCTCAAAAAGGACTTACAACCACTGTTGGGACAAGACCACTGTCTGTGTGAGTTAATGAAGAGTGGGCTGCCTTACTCCTCAGTGAAAGCCAATATTTCTGCTATCTCTGCATGTATACCTATGTCTGCTCCTTTAGCTTCCAGGTTGGAAGTTAAATTATTCTTAAGGCGTCCTTCACATCAGACCACCAAGGAAACCAGATGTCCTTCTATTCCAATGTTGCAGTATTCATTAGTGGGTTTACCCTTCTGATCAGCTTGTCCGGCCAGGTTTCCTAAACTTTTCCAGTTCCAGAAGGTGCATCGAACATCTGACATGTTGGCAGGTACGTGGACCATAAATGTGACATCTGCGCGCACCGGCCCTCAGAACTTTTCAGCTGTCAGCAGTACACCAGGTGTTTCTGCTACTCGCGGACTTCTGATCAGTTTTGCATCAAGACAAGTACCCCATTGGGGATTATTTCAGTCCTTTTTTGTAGTACTGTAGTCTGTAAATGTCCGGTAAGAGCAAGTGCAACTGTGGTTGCCAAATTTCCCATAAAGACACCCATGACCACTATCTCTTGTTTGGCAGGGATCACGATTATAAAAACTGCACCATTTGTAAGTAATTCGTCCCTAAGACCCTACATCGCCGACTTCAGGCCCCAGAGTTGTATCTGGAAAACCAACGCCTTAAACAGATCGCTCTCTGTATGGAAGCAGCGTCTGACACCCCATCCGAACCACCCAGGAAGAGGGCCAAGCCCACGCAGCCATCTGCATCCACTGTGCCAACCTCTGCTGATTCCCAGCCTGTAGCTGTCATCAGCTTGGCCGAGGAACCGCCCATCTGCCACTTCGGATAAAGCAGGTACCTATCAGAAAGCCGCACAATCCAGAGTGGATGACACGTCTGGGGAGGATGTCCTGGCACCTGATTACAGACGCCACGGGGAACCAGTAACTGAGATGGGTGCTTCGGACCAGGCCTCCGCCGTTCCTTCTGTGACTTCCAGGCCTACTGCCAGGCAGACCCCAGCTAGGGCTACCAAGAAGAAAAAAGATGAGGCATATTCCACTAACCCTGGAAGCCTTGCCCGACTGGCAAGCCTTCAGCCAGAAACTCTGCAATGCCATGCTGGCCCTTAGGCCTACTGCACCTTCCTTTGGCTTCTCCACCTCTTCTCAGCCCTCGTCCTCTCCTGCCTGAGAGCACACCTAGCCACCCTGCAGAGGAGGAAATGTCAGACTCCTCAGAGGACTCCTTGTCCTACTCTTCACAGATTTCTTCCTCTCTGGGGTATGGATTCCCAGAAGAAGTCTGTGCAGAACCTGACTCCCCTGTCGAAGACCTTGCCTTCTGGTATACAGTCAACCTTATGAAAGAACATTTTAAATGGGATTGCTCAGACATGTCTGATGCCCAAAAAAGATTCTATGGCTTGATCCAGATGGAATCTCCTAACCCAGCTCCTATTCCACCTGTCCAGCCTGCCTTCTTGGATGCTTTTCCTGCAGCATGCTTGAATCCAGATTCCCAGCCACCTGCCCCTAGAAGGGCAGACAGGTTATACAGGGTACCTGATGCAGAGAAATTCCTATTCATGTGCCCCTCAGCAGACCCTGCTACTATTTCTATTGCTACTGATAGGGCTACCAAACTTCTCCCTACTACTACTGTCCTGCCTCTAGATAAGTTCAGCAAGGCCATGGAGAGGTGGGGAAAGATTTACACTTCTGCTACCCTGACTGTTAGGGTTACAAATTAACAATCACATATGGCCAGATACTCCTTGGCTTTACTAGACAAAGCCTCTGAAGATATCAATGATATCCCTGACTGTGCTGCAAAGGCATCCCTGTTTTCCTTGCTCTGGCTCATCTGTCAAGTTAATGAGCACTCTCTCAGGAGTGCCTGTGATGCAGCTGAGGCCTCTGCCAGGTTAGTTGCATCTGCTTCTGTGTTGAGGAGATATCCTGGCTGCATCTTCAGCCCATCCCGGATGACTTCAAGGCCAAACTCTTGGATGCATCCTTGGATCACTCTGCCCTTTTTGGCACCAAGATGGTTGACCTTTTCAAGTCACTCCAACAAAAAGGGAACGAACTCCAAAACTTAAAGCATCTCCTTGTCTCTCCAATCCCAGAGTTCTAGAGAAACTACTTGGCTAAGACACAATTCATAAGGAAAACTTCTTGGCCCTCTGCCCCCTCCAGGTCTAGAAGACCCCACAGACTACAATCTACTCAGCCTAGAATTCCTCAAACAACTGCCCAGAGACCTCCCTTTCCAGCAAGGGCAGGCAGTGTCTGACTGCCTGCCCCCCCTTTCTTCCCTCACCTCTTCCCACTATACCTCTATCTTCCCATCTCTCTCACTGCCTCCCTGCATTGTCCCTAATGATATGTGACAAATGGGTTTTGACAATCCTGAAGGAGGTTTACTTCATGTCTTGGATCTGTCCTCCTCCAAGACTACCTGTTCCTCTTCAAGACTACCTGTCCCTCTTCCACCCCCCTCTTAAGGGTCCCTCCTACCCGAAGTCCTAAACAAGCTGTTATTTCAAGGCACCATAGAGCTAGTTCCCCCCTCAGCTTGAGGGAAAGGCTCCTACTTCAGAATCCTTCTGATGCCCAGGAAGAAAGGACCATGGAGACCCATCTTGGATCTTTCCCATCTGAATTCTTTAAGGTCGTCTCCTTCAGGATGATAAAACTTCCCATTCTCTTTCCCCTCCTTCCACAGGCCTTCATGGTTACCCTGGACATTAAGGAGGCCTACCTGCACATTCCCATAAAACCGTCCTCCAGGAAATTCCTCAGATTCAAAACAGGCTCCTCTCATTTTCAATTCTGTGCCTTGCCTTTTGGTCTCTCCACTGCACCAAGAGTATTTACAAAATACCTAGCCCCACTCATTGCTTACTGCAGGACAAGGGGAATGCAAATTTCTCCGTACCTAGATGACCTTCACATTCAAGCAGCAGACAGACAAACCCTCCTTGCCCACACAAAGGAGCTCCTGCAGTCTCTAGGGTTCCTCATAAACTTCCCTAAATTCCAACTAAATCCTAAACGAGACATTGTCTTCCTAGGATGCAGAATCAGGACAGACCTCAGGATGGCTTTCCTACTGGAGGAAAAAGTACTTTACTTGAGCCACCATCTACAGTCTGCCATCCTCTCTCCCGTCCTGACTGTGAGGAAATTCCTCAGACTCCTTGATTACATGGCAGCCACTATTCCCATGCTATCTCTGGCAAGGCTACACATGAGGAGCATGCAATGGTATCTGTACTCGGTATGGACCCAGCACTCACACCCCGTCGAGTTCAGGATCCCACTCCTCCCCTGCCTCCACCAAGAACTGAAGTGGTGGCTGGCCCAGGTTGCCCAGAACCCGGGCCTCCCTCTGCAAATGCCCTCCCCTTGCCAAATCATGCACACAGACGAATTGGATCTGGGCTGGGGAGCAACTCTGGGCATAAGAACTGTGCAAGGTTTGTGGACAGACGAACACTGGCACATCAACATCAAGGAAATGGCCATTCTTTTTGCCCTGCAGGCCTTCCAGCCTTTCCTCAGACAGGGCACCCTGAAGATCTTTACAGACAACACCACAGTGATGTGGTACTTGAACAAGCAAGGAGGGACGAAGTTCTACCTCCTCTGCAGGTTAGCCCTACAGGTATGGGATCTGGCTGTCTCCTAGGGGATCTCCCTCCAGGCAGCCTACATCCCGTCCCAACACAATTGTTAGGCAGACTCCCTAAGCAGAACCGCCTCAGACAGTCACGAATGGGTGGGGTATTCCACAGATAGACCTGTTCGCCTCCTCCACAAACAGGCTACTGCTCCAGAGCTCATGACCCCAAGGCACTGCAAACAGATGCCTTTTTAATGTCTTGGAAGGGGAGATTCCTGTATGCCTTCCCCTCCTTCCCTCTGATCCAGGGAGTCCTACTGAAAATTCAGCAGGACTCACCAATAATCTTGGTGACTCCCTTACTGGCCAGGGCAGCACTGGTTCCCCTTACTACTTTATCTCTGCAAGAGCAGTCACTACCCCCCTCAGTGGCTGAACACACACAGCACAAGGGGACACAGATTCACCCACAGTGGAGATCCCTGCACCTCTCCCTGTGGCTGATAGGATTCTGATTTCTTCAGACACCTGTAAAACAAGGACAAGCTCTCATTCCTGCAGAAGGCCAGGAAATTCAACACAAGAAAATCTTCTCTCTCGAAATGGAAAAGTTTTTCTATCTGGTGTCACAAAAGACAGATGGAGCCGCTGGACAGCGACCTGCCTCAGATTCTGTCCTGCCTGTGTGAACTCCTGAAAACAGGCTTGTTTTGCTCCTCTTTAAAAGCACACCTGTCTGCCATTTCTGCCTGCTTGCCTATGGAACCTCTGTTAGCATCCAGACTCCCAGCCAAGCTATTCCTAAAGGATGTTTTACACTTTAAGACGCCACCAGAAAACCCACCCTTCCTTCCTGGGACCTTAACTATGTCCTAGAAAAACTTACTCTGCCACACTTAGAACCAGCTGACAAAGCTGACTTGAAATTTTGCACCTGGAAGATAGTACTATTAGTAGCCCTGACCTCAGTCAGGAGGGTCTTGGAGCTCCAAGCCCTTATGGCTACCCCACTCTTCCTAATTTTCCATATGGACAGGGTCACCCTCAAGATTAATCCCTCCTTCACCCTCAAGGTGGTTAATGACCTTTCCTTGACTCAGGCTATTCACCTACCCACCTTCTTTCCTAACCCTTAGGGAGACAGTGAGAGGGTCCTACATACCCTGGATGTCCACAGGCAACTTAGATTCTATTTGCATAAGACCAAGCCTTTACGCAAATCAAACCAGCTGTTTGTTTCCTTCCACCCCTGGGTTCTGTTGAAAGTAGTAGGAAAACGAACCCTTTCTTCTTGGATTGCTAGAGCCATTTCCTTTTTTTACACTCCCCATGGGAAGACACTGTCAGGCAATGTCAGAACCCATTCCACAAGAGCCATGGCTTCCTCTGGAGCCTTTTTCAGAGGCCTAGATACCAATTCCATTATGGAAGCAGCTACCTGGTCCTCTGTACACACCTTCACCAGACACTATAAATTGGACCACATATCCAGGGCCAGGGCAGGATTTGCCAGGGCTATCCTGCATGGGTTCCTGGAATCCTCATCCAGACCACCTCCCAGCCACCAGTGAGCTTTTGTACTCGCCCACTAGTGAATACTGCAACATTGGAATAGAAGGAGACGGGAAAGTTGAGTAAAATCTTACCATATGAAGCAAACACCAACCCTCGCACGTACGGCTGCCCGGCCAACCAACCTTGTAGAAAACACCAAAAGCCAGCAAGATGGTATCACCGTTTATTCAGAGGCAAAGAAAGGGACAAAACATGTCCAAATTCAAGAACTCATACTAGTTTCGGCACCAGCCTTCATCAGTGAGTAAAAATCATTCAAAAATCCATAGTCAACGTCAGTTTAAATATTGGAATAAACCAATAACAGTGCAAACATTTGCATATAGCTTCCAAGTAGGATTTAAAGCAACATTACACTGTGCATTGAGAAAAAATATATCCCCATACAATACAAGTGTTCCAAAGCTGTAGTTCTAATAATGAACTAGAATAACATGAAACAAATAATTGCATATTATTTCCATATATAAGTATAATATAATCTTGAGTTGCAAAGGGAAAAATATATAAATAAAATGACATGTAAATGTAACAAAATAATGAGGTGGTTTATAAATGGTCATTAAGACCTGGAGGAAAAAGGGCTCCTAAGTGTGTGATCCAGTATCTTTCCTTATGGCTCAGGATACCTTGCCATCCTGTCTGGTTTTGCCTATTCCTGTAATTTTATCTATAATTGTAAACATAAACTGGGCACTGGGATGTTTAACTGTATGTAAGTATAGGGCATTGGATGCCTTGTGGTTCCGTATGTCGCTACGATGTTCCCCAATTCTGGTACGTAATGAACGTAAAGTCTTGCCAACATAGAATGATTTGCATTGGCATGTAGCCAAATATATGACCCAGCTAGTGGAACAATTGCCAAAAACCTTGATGTCATACACTTTGCTGGTGTTAGAGCTCGTAAATTGTTTGAGCTGATTAACATGAGCACAAGATCATAATGTCCACACCTGAATGTTCCCAATAATTCATCCCCCAATATGGTAAGTTGTTTGTATTTGGCTGCCCCACTTTCTATATGTTTGTAATGAGAAAATAGAGTACCTAGTGTTTTTCCACGTCTGAATGAGAATGAGCATTGGTTGTCTAAAATCCCCCTCAAAAAATCATTTGCTAATAAGATATTCCAATTTTGGTTCACGGCTTGCCTGACAGTCTGATGATTTTTGCCAAGTGTGGTAATTAATCTCACTTTAGAGCTATTGATGTTTTGACTTTTGTCCCTGTATTCCAACAATGTCTTCCTATCTTGGTTGTCTGAATACGTCCTTGCTAATTCAAGGTCAGAAATGCAATAACCCCGGTCCAAAAATCTAGTGAGTAAATCAGTTTTGGCTGTAGAATAGTCCTGTGAACATGAATTGATTCTCCGAATTCTCAGATATTGAGATTTAGGGATATTCGGATGGTGTGGCGTGGATGCATACTATGTGCATGTAGCAGGGTATTAAACTGGGGATATTTCCGAAAGATTTTTGTATTAAGTGTGTTATCAATGTTACGATATACTGTAACATCCAAAAAGGTTATAACATCTCTATGGAATGTGATAGAGAATTCAATACCCCAAATGTTGTTATTCAGATGTTCCAAAAATTCCTGTAAATAGTTTGCATCCGCACGCCACACCATCCAACAATCATCTAAATATCTTCTCCATATGTCTATTTCCACAAGATATAAATTGTGTAAAGGGTTATAGATCAGGCATTCCTCAAGGTAGGCCATGAAAAGATCTGCATAAATGGGGGCAAAAGAAGCCCCCATGGCCGTACCTTGTAGTTGCCAATAGCAATCGCCCTGGAAATAGAACACATTTTTGTTTAAAACATGTTCGGTGAGACAAATAAGCAAAGTGTTGAAACCCGGAGAATATAATTCTGACTTAACAAGCCAATATTCAACAGCCTGGAGCCCAGCCCAATGTGGAATACTGGTGTAGAGGGATTTAACATCCAGTGTGCACATTATCCAATGGGGTTCTAGTTGGCAATCTTCAATGATTTGCAAAAATTGCGTAGTGTCCTGAATTCTTGCTCTGACCAAGGACAATAATGGTTTTAAGAATTGGGTTAGAAAAGCAGACAAGGGTTCTGTAAGAGAGCCATGACCAGAAACTATAGGCCTACCTGGTGGATGTGTCAGGGATTTGTGTATTTTGGGTAATAGATACAAAATTTGTCTAGCCGGTTCCTTCACCTGTAGATGTTGAACCGTTTTGTTTGTGAGTATACCCTCCTCTAATGCAGATTGTAAAAAGACATCTATCTCTTTTTTAAATTTCAAAGTTGGATCAATATCCATTTTCATATAGCATTGTCTGTCAGATAGTTGTCGTAAACCCTCATTTATATAAAAGTCCATGTTTAGGATCACCACTGCACCCCCCTTGTCAGCTTGAACAATTGCTATGTTATGATTGTTTCTAAGTTCTGACAAAGCCACTCTTTCGGTGGAACTAATATTGTCCCTACCAGTAGCAACTTCAAAAAGAGGAAAATGTAGATCCTTTAACACCGCTTGTTGAAATATCGCTACATTCTTATTCATAGGTGGCTGAAATGTTGATTTATGGAAGGTGAAATCAGTAGATCTTTGAACATTAGAACTGTCCTGTTCTGAAAAAAACAGTTTAAGGTTGAGTCTACGACAAAAATCAATAACATCTAATGAGGTTTGGTATTCATCACAAAAAAAGCTAGGAACAAAATTTAACCCTTTATTGAGAACTTGTTTTTGTTCTGATGTTAATACATGATCCGATAAATTCAACACATTTTCAAAAACTTGTGTGTCTACTTGAGTAGTGCCTGAATCAGTCCTGTCATGGAATCTGTAGATATATTTGTTTCTATGTTTCCTCCCCCCTCTGGATTTCCTACCATGTCTAAAGGGTAATGAGTGTTGGTTTTCTTTTTAAGTGGAGAATTGACAGTGTTGGCATATTCACCGTCGGTGTTGGATGACTCCTCCCCTGAGGTACTGGTTTGAAAGTGGTCTCTATTCTTTAATATAGATCTGGGCCTCTTTCTGGACCTGCCCCTGCCCATAGTAGGGACATTATCTTGAAACCTCACAGATCGTTGCACTTGGAGCAGGTGTCCCCTTTCATAGTCATTGCTATCTCTATTAAATTTCTTTATTTTTCTCTCTCTGATGATTTTGTCATAAGATGTTAATTCCTTGGACAACTTGTCTATATGCTCAAAATATTTGGGACTCGATTCATATTTTTTACATGTATTTGCTAGATTTTTAACTTCTGAAAGACATGTATCTATTGTTCTTTCATAATAGGAAGCTAGAATCTTAACAAAAACCATGGATCCTTCTTTAAGTGCTGCATCCCATTCTTCATTAAGCCTCTCTTCAGATCTGCTTACAAGTGGGTGCAATTTTATCCGTAGTCCCCTAGGTGCAATATTTTTGTGTAAATAGGCTTTGAATAGACGGAGATGCCAAATATTGGCTCTTAGTCCTTTCAAACCTTTTTCCAAATCCCGAAAACAGAACTCACAATTGTCTGTGGGATTTGTAGCAGGTTGAGTGGGGTTGCTGCTTGGGGCTTGGTTAACGCCAAAAATAGCCAAGTCCTCCCTATCAGCACACAGCCCCTCCAAGATCTTGTCTAGATCCATACTAAATGACAAATGTCCAAGGAACAAACAAAAAATGCAGTACTACAAAAAATAGCAAAAACTATGAAAAAGGATAGACAGGGACAGGGCCAGAACAACCCAGAAAAAAGCATCAACAAAACTATGATGTTAAACTGCCACTCAGATCAATTTCAAATCAATGTAACACTCAGTGTATATACATGAGGAATCATCCAAGGATACATAAGTTGCTAGTACCCAACCAATACATTATCTATCAAAAGATGGCATCAATATGATATAACAATTTCTAAATATATTTAGAAACTTTGCTTGAAACCTAGATCAAATATTGTCCTGTGAGCATTAGTAAAATTCAATATATATATATAGAGTTGGTCACTGACAAATCCTGTAAGCATCTCTACTCTGTCAACCATGTATAATTCACTTGGTATCAAAAAGAAGGATTCAAACCCTTAACATATATGATATAAAAATATAACATGCGAACAGTATGATAAACAAGACATCAATAGGGCTCAACCAATATACACCAAAAAGTTCTGCTACATACCCGTGAAAAACTTGCTTGACTGTAATACATACCAAAATGAAGTATGTTATTGTCAAAGACCAATTCAGAATATTAAGCTAACTTTTGGGTACCCATAACATGGTTGTAACCACTAAACAAAACCTGTCTTACACCTTAATATATATGAGATCTATTAACCCAGCACTATGTATGCTGCTCAAAACCAAATGTACATGATATTAAACTCACATCTATGCACAAGCAGGACCACTGTTATTGTAAAAGTTATTATTAGTGTACTACAATTAAAACTAAAAATGTTTGAAAAATGTTTCCAAAGAAATCATGCGACCACTAGCACGATTATAAAATATTGTTGTAATTTACAGAACCAAGATTATGCCTTAGAGTAGAAATAAAAATAAAAAATTGAAGTCATTAAAATGGGATATTGATGTTAATATAGTTCCAAGCAGAATTCCTTATATAGAAATATTTGCATTATTAGCCAAAAAATGGTATCCGTGTAATTGCAGAATGTGAGATAAATATGATATAAACAAGTTATAGATAATAAACCCGCTCATACCAAAAAATCCAAGTCTCACCATATTGGGGGATGAATTATTGGGAACATTCAGGTGTGGACATTGCGTATCTTGTGCTCATGTTAATCAGCTCAAACAATTTACGAGCTCTAACACCAGCAAAGTGTATGACATCAAGGTTTTTGGCAATTGTTCCACTAGCTGGGTCATATATTTGGCTACATGCCAATGCAAATCATTCTATGTTGGCAAGACTTTACGTTCATTACGTACCAGAATTGGGGAACATCGTAGCGACATACGGAACCACAAGGCATCCAATGCCCTATACTTACATACAGTTAAACATCCCAGTGCCCAGTTTATGTTTACAATTATAGATAAAATTACAGGGAATAGGCAAAACCAGACAGGATGGCAAGGTATCCTGAGCCATAAGGAAAGATACTGGATCACACACTTAGGAGCCCTTTTTCCTCCAGGTCTTAATGACCATTTATAAACCACCTCATTATTTTGTTACATTTACATGTCATTTTATTTATATATTTTTCCCTTTGCAACTCAAGATTATATTATACTTATATATGGAAATAATATGCAATTATTTGTTTCATGTTATTCTAGTTCATTATTAGAACTACAGCTTTGGAACACTTGTATTGTATGGGGATATATTTTTTCTCAATGCACAGTGTAATGTTGCTTTAAATCCTACTTGGAAGCTATATGCAAATGTTTGCACTGTTATTGGTTTATTCCAATATTTAAACTGACGTTGACTATGGATTTTTGAATGATTTTTACTCACTGATGAAGGCTGGTGCCGAAACTAGTATGAGTTCTTGAATTTGGACATGTTTTGTCCCTTTCTTTGCCTCTGAATAAACGGTGATACCATCTTGCTGGCTTTTGGTGTTTTCTAAAATCTTACCATAACCATAGATGTCCTTCTCTTCCATGTTGCAGAATTCCTTCCCTCCCACCATCCCCCTCTTATCCTTGCACTTACTCTCCTCAGCTTCTGTACAGGGTAGGTCAACAGAATTGGATCCGTCTAGGGCTTCCCTGGTTCTGAGGGTCAGTGCACGCAGACTTCACATTTATGGCACACGTACCTGCCAACATGTCAGACGTCTGCACCTTCTAGGACTGGAAAAGCTTTGGAAACCTGGCCGGGACAAACTGATCGGAAGAAGGGTAAACCCACTAGTGAATACTGCAACATAGAAGAGAAGGACATCTATGGTTATATGGTAAGATTTTACACAACTTTCCTTTCCTCCTCCTTGGGATCTCAGTTTTGTGCTAGAGAAACGTACCCTGGCCCCCTTTGAGCCAGCAAGTTCATCATCTCTGCAACATTGCACCTGGAAAACTCTTCTTCTCGTGGCCATTAATTCTGCTAGAAGGGCATCTGAGTTACTAGCTCTGATTTCTTCCTCCCCTTCTATGGGGACAGGGTCTCCTTATGCACTAATCCCTCTTTTGTGCTTCAGGTAGTTAATGAGTTGTCTGTGTCTGCCAACCGTCCAGCCTTTTTCCCTTCTCCTCAAGCCTCCATTGAGAGGATTCTGCACATTTTAGACATGCATAGGCAACTCCGATACTATTTGAACAAAACCAAACCTATTCGCAATTCTGAATGCCTGTTTGTTCCTTATCACCCAAGGGCCCTGGGTAAACCTGTTTCCAAGCAGACCATCTCATCTTGGATTTCAAAAGCTATCTCCTTCTGATGATTATCTTCGTGTTTCACTGTCGCAATCATTACATTTGGGTTATCTGCTTGCAGGTAGCCCTCAGTCGGTCTGATTAATAAAGTCTTGGGTCCTGCGTCGGTTGCTGTCTCTTCTGTGATGTCAGGGGTATAAAACATGCAGCCGACGTCATTACATCAGTCTTTCTTGCCGTGCGGTGCACGAAGCAGAAGCAGCTCGCAAGTGCTGGTCGGCTGACTCCCGAAATTTTCGATGTTCATCGTGCATACAGCTGCAGTCATAACAGATGGGTTCTCCTGCCGTCAGGCGGGTCCTCTGTCGGCCGAATTCCAAAGTCTAGGTCCGGCGTCGGTTGTCGTCGCTTTCTTTCCTGACGTCAGTGTGACAGGGGTATATAAGACACAGCCGACTTCGCAAGTGCCGGTCGGCCAGCTCCTGAAATTATGAAAATTTGGAAACCGAAGTCTTCTTTAAAGCTAAGTACCCCATTGGGGAAACTTTTCTTGCCTCAGACCGATGTCAGACAAAGTTAACAATTGTATTTCTTGTGGGAAGCAAATACCGCATAAGGATTTCCATTCCCTCTGTATACCTTGTTTAAGCCCAGACCACGACGTCTCGGGCTGTCGCTTTTGCGCTACTTTCAATAAACGCACTATTAAGCGTCGGGCAGAGTTCGCCCAGCACTTTTTTGGTAAAGCTTTTGATTATAAAATGTCGGAGACTCCGACTACCGTTTTGTCCAAAAAACGCAAGGACAAAGACCGATACGCGAGGTCCACGGTCTCCACTGACACCACGCCAAAACCGGCTACACGTGGTCCGGTTCTCAGCGAGGTGCCTACGCAGCCCCTGACTACCGACGACACTTCTCTGGCGGTGTCTTCTGTAACCGAGACCGCAGGTGCCTCGGCCCATACCCAGACTACAGCTACCGAAGCCACTGTGAGTGTTGAGCCTCCTAATGTGGACAGGTCCACTTCCACCCATGGTGTCTTTAGACCCTCATCTTCCTTTTCCATAAAGGCCTTTACTAAGTCCAAATCAGCCATGCATCCCAAGAGGCCTGTTGCACAGGGCCCATCTCCAGGCCAAATGCCTAAAAAGCAGATGCTAAAAATGGCTGAGGATTTAATTACTCTTATCAGGGGTTCCCAACCCCCTCCGGACAAGAGACCCAGAGTGGAGGAAGATTCTCCCTCTTCTGACCAGGGCTCCATTATTTCAGAACATTCTGATGAAGAGCAACACTCGTACTCCCCTTTTGAAGATTCTGATGCAGAGCAGTCCATTCCTTCTGTATCTCCCCCAGAGGATTTTTCTTTTGGGGAAACCTTGCATACCTTGAGGGAACACTTCCATTGGGAAGGCCAAGACTTTTCTGATTCCAAGAAAAGACTTAGGGAATTTCTTTTGCTACCTCAGCACAGACCTCTGGCGATACCTCCTGTCTTGGACATACTTGTTGATGTTTACTCGGAGGCTTGCCTTAATCCGAATTCCCTGCCTCCTGCCCCAGTCAAGCCTGATGGGTACTACAGAGTTCCTAACTCTCACCAATTTCTTTACAAAAGCCATAATGCTGACCCTGAAACCATTTCTCAAGGCCCCAAGGGAATGAAGGCCTCTACTGCTAAGAATCCACTACCTTCCGAAAGAGAGTCTAGATCCTTAGAAAGGTGGGGAAAAAAGGTAAATACCTCAGCCACCCTAGCCATGAGGGCCTTAAATTGTCAGTTCCATATGCTTAAATATCAGCAGTTTATCACAATTAAGGAATAAAATGGCACAACCTGAACAACCAGATTTGAAGGAGTTGCAGGATATGATGCATAGTGCAGAACAAGTGGGTAAACACACCTTACAATGTGGCTATGATGCTCTAGAGGCCTCAAGTAGAGCTGCTGTTACAGGATCAGTCATTCGTAGACATGCCTGGCTTAGGGAATAAACCTCGCCTGATCATGTTAAAGCTAAACTACTAGATGCTCCTTTACAAAAGGATGTATTGTTTGGTACTAATGCTGAGGAGATACTATGGAAAATGGAAGAAAAAGCTAAATCTATGCAAACTGTCAAAGCTTTTCTACAGGTTTAACCACCACGTTTTAGCAGAAATTGGCCTTCAAAAAACTGGTCCTTTCCAGCCACGGACAAGCCCCAAAGAGGTAGATACAGGCGCACAAGGGGCAGAGGACAATCTCAAGGATCATACAGAGGCAGACAATGGCAAACTCCAGCACCAAGAGGTGGCGAAGACAGTACACAACAATACAGGAAACAAACCCAATGACTTTCCCCTTTTCATGCCAAGCAAGTCCTCAGCTGGCAGCACCCTTGGGAGGAAAGCTGGCATTATTTACAAAAAATTGGCATATTATCACAACAGACAAATGGATCCTGGACATTATAAACAGAGGCTACAGATTTCATTTTCACACTCTTCCAAAAATGAGAGGCATGCCAAACCTGCCACACAATCAAAGGGCAGAGGCTCAAATACAAATTTCAAAGCTCATGGACATGAAAGCTATTCAAGAGGTACCTACTCACGAACAAGGTCAAGGTTTTTATTCCAGACTATTCCTGGTACCAAGGAAAGGAACCGACTGGAGACCCATTTTGGACTTATCCATCCTAAACACATTTCTACTTGTACCAAAATTCAAGATGCTCACCTTACAGCAGCTTCTTCCCATGCTGGGCAAGGAGTCTTGGCTGGTAACATTGGACCTCAAGGAGGCATACCTGCATGTCCCAATCAGACAAAGCTGCAGAAGATACCTCAGATTTCTTGCAGGTTCAATCCACTATCAATTCTCTGCATTGCCCTTTGGCTTATCTACTGTGCCCAGAGTATTCACGAAATGCCTGGCATCAGTAATTGCCTACTGCAGACTTCAAGGGATACAAATTTACCCTTATTTGGACGATTGCCTGATCCAAGCGGACAGCAAACACATACTTCTGGAACATCTGGCTTATGTAACACGGTTATTGAATTCTCTGGGATACACAGTCAACAAAGAGAAATCCAGGCTAACACCAACTCAGAAAATAACTTTCCTGGGTGCCAACTTGGACACAAACACCCAGATGGCCTATCTTACGCCAGAAAAACAGTGGCAATTAACTCAGTACTTCAAAATACTAGCAAATTGTACCAGGCTAACTGCAAGGAAAATCCTGCAGGCTCTGGGCTTCATGGCATCTTGCATTCTTCTAATCCCATGTGCAAAGTTGCATATGAGGAAACTTCAATGGTATCTAAAAAACCTTTGGTCTCAACACAGCCACAGTTTGGAAACAATAATACCAATAATTCCATGTTTGCAAAAGGAATTTCTATGATGGGCCCAAGCATGCCAAACAAACACAGGTCTACCATTCTGCAAGCCTCAAGCAAATCGTCATCACAACAGACGCCTCAGACTACGCCTGGGGGGGCACACATGACAGACAGGTGCATTCAGGGCAAATGGTCCCAAAAGGAAAAGCACCTTCACATCAATCAAAAGGAAATGCTAGCAGTGATAAATGCAATTACAGCTTTCAAGGACCTCCTGCATCCAGGGCAATTATTGATAAGAACAGACAACACCACAGTAATGTGGTACATAAACAAACTAGGAGGAACACATTCATACCCCCTGTACAGGCTAGCCATGTCACTTTGGAACTTGGCTCTGGAATGGCAAATCGAACTTCAAGCACAGTACCTGCCAGGATTGGAAAACACTCTGGCAGACAATCTAAGCAGAAATATGACAGACCCACACGAATGGAAGTTGCATCCTCAAGTCTTTACAAAGATAATCCAAGTGTGGGGAAGGCCAGACATAGATCTCTTTGCCACCCACAGGAATCATCAATTGACAAAGTTCTGCTCAAGGACCTTCCATCCAAAGGCCTGGAGAGTGGACGCCCTTTCTTTCAGTTGGGCAGCACGGACAGTTTACGCCTTCCCACCTTTGCCTCTTTTGCCCAAGGTGCTCTTGAAAGCAAGAGCAGACAGACCAAAGATGATACTGATTGCTCCAGACTGGCCAAGACAACACTGGTACCCACTCCTGAGGAGCCCAACACATACTCCTCCCTGGACCCTACCTCTAATGCCTCTTCTTCTGACTCAGCACAGCTACAAAACTCTTCACAGTCAGCTGAAAACACTCAATCTGGCTGCATGGAAAATTCCTTAACACCACAACAGACCCTACTCTCCAAAGAGGTGCAGGATGTAATTTTGGAGGCCAGAAGGCCATCTACTAGAAAGGCTTACTCCGCAAAATGGAAACGGTTTTGCGCTTGGAATGAGAAAAAAGGCCGGGATCCTAGAAAACTGAATTTGCCTCAGATATTACAGTATCTAGCTGAGCTGTTGAACAGTGAACTTTCATTTTCCTCCATCAAAATTCATGCCTCAGCCATTTCTGCAGAATACAACACTGATCCACCCTTATTCTCTCACCCAGTCTTAAGACAGTTCCTCAGAGGGGCTAAGAATATAAGACCTCCAAGGAAACAACCAATACCAGCCTGGGATCTTAATTACATTCTAGAAAAATTAACATTGCCTCCCTTTGAACCAGCTGCCTCAACAGATTTGCAATATTTGTCCTGGAAAACAGCTTTCCTTCTGGCCATTACCTCAGCTCGTAGGGTTTTGGAACTACAAGCCCTCATGGCTGTGCAGCCCTTTCTCATCTTCCATCAGGACAGGGTTTCCCTATGAACCAACCCGTCATTTATGCCTAAGGTAGTATCCAGGGTAGCTTTAAATCAGGCCATAAACTTACCTACCTTTTACCCCAATCCTCAAAACAAAGGGGAAAGGCTGCTACATTCCTTAGACATCCATAGACAGCTACGTTACTATTTGGACAGAACAAAGCCTTTCAGGAAATCAGAACAACTCTTTGTGTCCTATGCTGTAGGAGCTCAAGGGAAGCCAATTTCCAAGCAGACAATTTCGAAATGGATAGGCCACTGCATACGGTTTTGTTACTCCTTTCATGGTAAATCTGTACCTGCAGGCATCAGATCCCACTCCACAAGGGCCACAGCTACCTCTGCAGCCTTCCTCAGAAGAGTCCCTACCAAAGATATTTTGGAGGCAGCCACTTGGAGTTCTGTGCATACCTTCACTAAACACTACCACCTATCTTTATACTCCAAAACTAGAGCAGGCTTTGCTACTGCTGTGTTGCAGGGCATTCTGGCTCCTCCCATTTCCACCTCGTGCCTACCACCCTGTGCGTAGCTTTGGGATTCTACCCCTCTGTTATGACTGCAGCTGTATGCACGATGAACATAGTACAGTTTTGTACCTACCATAAATGTAGACGTTCGAGTGCTAATACAGCTGCAGTCCAGGTTTCCCTCCCTCATTCCCCTCTGGGTACAGACCTAGTGGCTAACTCCTCATCTTACAACTTGATTGGGTTATCCTTTTATGGTGTATTTGCTTGCAACTACTGATTTTTGATTATATTGTAATGCATGATTATATATTATATATATATATATATATATATATATATATGTATATATATATATATATATTTTTTTTTTATATATATTGCCTTCCTTCTGGGGGCACCTGACATCTGGGGCAAGAAAGACTGATGAAAATGGCGTCGGCTGTGTCTTATATACCCCTGTCGCACTGACGTCAGGAATGAAAGCGACGACAACCGACGCCGGACCTAGACTTTGGAATTCGGCCGACCGAGGACCCGCCTGACGGCAGGAGAACCCATCTCTTATGACTGCAGCTGTATTAGCACTCGAACATCTACATTTATGGTAGGTACAAAACTGTACTTTTTCGAGTTTCAGAACCGAAGAATTCAACTAAAAGCTAAGTACCCCATTGGGGAAACTTTTTCTTGCTCTAAACCGATGTTAGTATATTTGAAATGGCTTAGTGGTAAATCACTTTGCCTATGGTGTGCAATGTCTTGGGTTCGAGTCTTGCAAAGGCTGTTTATTAACGGAGCGAACGGTCTCCAAATGGATAAGGCTATTGCATTCACTTCTGCTATAAGCACCATTGAAAACATATCCCACAGGGGATCAGATCCCACTCAACCAGGACTGCATCTACCACTACAGCCTTTCTCAGAGGCATACCTACCAGGGACATCTAGAAACTGCTACCTGGAGCTCTGTGCATACTTTCACCAAGCATTTCCATTTGCCAATTTTCTCTAAATCCCAGAGCTGGCTTTGCCACTGAAGTTTTGCAGGGCCTTATTGCTGGTCCTAATGCTATCTAAATTCCTCCTCCCATCTTTAGCTTTGGTAATCTACCCAAATGTAATGACTGCAACAGTGAAACATGAAGAACGTAGTACAGTTGTGTACACTTACCATAAATGTAGATGTTCAAGTGTATTCACTGTTGCAGTCCTGGTTACCCTCCCTCCAGCCCCCTGACTTCGTTTGGCTATACCTCTTCTCTCCTTTTCAATGCTTAAAAGCTTTTTGGTGTGTATGCTTTTTTGTTTGCGGTATAACCTTGTATATTTATAGATTTAATTGCTTCCCATTGGGGGGTGGGGGGGGGCACCTGACATCTGGGGCAAGAAAAACTGATGTAATGACATCGGCTGCATGTTTTATACCCCTGATTACCTGCCGTCATGGAAGAAGAGACAGCAACCGACGCAGGACCCAAGATTTTGTTACAGGCTGACTGAGGGCTACCTGCAGGCAGATAACCCAAATGTAATGACTGCAACAGTGAATACACTCGAACATCTACATTTATGGTAAGTGTATACAACTGTACTTTCTTTGTGTTTCACTGTTGCAGTCATTACATTTGGGTTATCTGCCTGCAGGTAGCCCTCAGCTGGCCTGAATACTTGGATTCCTGCTTCGGATGCTGTCTCTTCTTCCATGACGTCAGGGGTATAAAACATGCAGCCTTTCTTGCTGCACGGCGCCCAAAGCAGAAGCAGTTCGCAAGTGCCGGTTGGCAGACTCCTGAAAATTTCGTTTTCGAGTTTCAGAACAGAAGTACCCCATTGGGGATCCTTTTTCTTGCTCTTAACAAATGTCAGTAAAAGATGACAATTGTCTTAACTGTGGAAAGCAAATACCTCAAAGATTTTCATTCGTACTGCATTCCTTCCTTAGGCCCAGACCACGACGTCACTCGCTGTCGGCTTTGTGCCTTATTCAACCCCTGAACTATCCGTCATCTGTCTATTTTTGCAGCAAGTTATTTTTTTACTCGGTATAACTATCCAGAAATGGCTTCGGTAAGCCATCAGACTACCGATATTCCAAAAACAGTAAGGATAAAGACAGAGACAGACCGCATAGGTCCAGATCTGCCGACGACACTTCCGTTAAGCTAGTCACCAGTTTGCTGGTTCTCAGTGAGGCACTTTTGCAGTCCCTGATCCTGCTACTTCAGATTCGCCGGCCTCTACTGAGACCCATTCGGAGTCCGGTATACCGTGAGATGCTTCTTTGACTATGGAACCTGCGGATGTCTCTACCTTGGATGGGTCCGGAGCCGCTGTGCAGGCACCGGCTTCTGAGGGTGTATTCAGGCCTACATACTTGCATTTTAAACTGACGCCATCTTCTTCATCCAGGCCTAAAATTCAATCCACACCTAGAAAACCGACGTCCAAACCGCATGGTCAGGCCCATATGCCTAAAAAACAAATGCTTAGAATGGCTGAAGACCTTAGTACTTTAATTAGGGGAAACCAGCCTTCCCCCTCTAAGAAACCTAGAGCTGATTTTCTTTCTGATTCTTCTGATCAGGATTCTGATATTTCTGTTTCTTCTGATTACCAGGATGTGCCCTTATCTACCTATGAGGATTCTGATGCAGAGGATTCCATTCTCTCTGCTTCCCCTCCAGAAGATTTTTCTTTTGGTGAAACCTTGCACACACACGGAGAATTTCCGCTGGGAAAGCCAGGATTACTCTGACTCCAAAAAGAGGCTTAGGGAATTTTTACTCCTTCCTCAACACAGGCCTTTAGCTATCCCTCCTGTTCTGGACATTGTAGATGATGCTTTCCTGGAGTTTAGCCTGTCCCCATACACTTTACCTCCAGCTCCCAGAAAACCTGACAGGTATTAGAGTACCTGACTCTCACAAGTTCCTCTTCAAGAATCCTACTGCAGATCCAGAGACCATTTCCCAAGGTCCAAAGGGCATCAAGTCTACTGCTGCCAAAAATCCTACCCCTTCTGATAGAGATTCTAGAGCCTTGGACAGATTGGGTAAGAAGGTATACACTTCTGCTACTTTGGCTGTTAGGGCTTTAAATTGCCAGTTTCATATGTTAACGTACCAGCAGCATATTACGGGACTACTTAAACAGAAAATTATGTTGATTCCTGACTGTACTGAACACAAAGAATTACAGGATTTAATGCATTCTGCAGAACAAGTTGGTAAACTAGTTTGCAATGTGGTTTTGATTCTTTAGAAGCATCTTGCAGGGCTGCGGGCTGCTGTCACTGGATCTGTACTTAGAAGCCATGCTTGGCTTAAGGAGCAAAACTTACCAGATCATGTTAAAGTTAAATTACTGGATGCTCCTTTAAACCAAGACCACCTCATTGGCAATAAATCAGAACTCTTCCACAAAAAGATGGAGGAAAAAGCTAAATCTATGCAAACTGTTAAAGATTTCCTGCAAGTACAGCCTCCAGATTTGGAAGGCATTGGCCTTCAAAGAATTGGTCCTTTCCAGTCTCTTCCAGGCCTTCTCAGTCCAAACCCAGGAACAGCAGACCACCTAGGTTACAGTTTCAGGCTACGCACAGGCCTAAGCAGTGGGGGGCTCCCACTTCCAAAGCAGGAAATAGTAAGACACTCTCTATGGAAAAATGTCACAATGACTTAACCTTAACCCTTCCAAGCCCTGTTCAACTGCCTGCTCCCTTAGGAGGAAAGCTCGCCCTCCATGCAAAAAGCTGGGAACTCATTACCCAGGACAAATGGGTTTTAAATGTAGTTTTCCAAGGATACAGATTCCACTTCCACACCCTACCAACCCCAAACAGTTGGCCAGACCTTCCCCCAAATCAGTGGGCAGAGGCTCAACAGCAGGTTCTCTCTCTTCTAAGTAACAGGGCTATTCAACCTGTCTCAGCAGAAGAAAGGGGACAAGGTTTTCATTCATGGTACCCAGAAAAGACCGCTCCTGGCGTCCTATCCTGGCCATCTTGATTCTAAACACCTTTTTGGTAATCCCAGAATTCAAAATGCTAACACTTCAACAGCTGCTTTCTTTGCTAGGCAAAGATGCCTGGTTGGCAACCTTAGACTTAAAGGAAGCTTACCTGCACATCTTGCAGAAAATACCTACACTTCAGGGCAGGCTCCATGCACTATCAGTTGTCTGCACTTCCCTTTGGCTTATTTACTGTACCCTGGGTATTCACAGTGTGTAGCTTCGGCCATTGCATTTTGCAGGCAGAGAAACATTCAAATATACCCATACCTGGACGATTGTCTGATTCAGGCAGAAAGCTAGGACTTGCTATTAAAACATCTGGCATTCGTAAAGAAGCTTCTAACCTCACTGGGGTACACCATAAATGAAAGGAAATCTCACCTAGTACCCTGCCAACAGATTGTATTCCTGGGAGCAAGCTTGAACACAACTTCCCAGATGGCTTTCCTCACTCCAGAGAAACAAGTTTTTTGTCAGCCTACATCAAACTACTGGCCACAAAGACCCAGCTATCTGCAAGGAAAATTCTGCAAGCCCTGGGGTTCATGGCCTGTTTCATTCTACTAATTCCATATGCAAGACTGCATATGAGGAAACTACAATGGTATCTAAAAAGCCTATGGTGCCAACATTCTCAGGACCTGGAATCAATGATTCATGTCATTCCATGTATAAAGACAGAGTTCCTTTGGTGGGCAGAGGCCTGCTACAACAACAAAGGGCTCCCTTTCACTCAACCCCCTGCCACCCAAACCCTTACAGACGCATTAGACTGTGCATGGGGGGGGGGCTCACTTGGCAGGGCAGTGCTTTCAGGGCAAATGGAACCCGAGTCAGATGCACCTTCATATTGACCAAAAAGAAATGTTAGCTGTACAGAATTCCCTGACAGCCTTCAAAGACCACATCCTTCCAGGACAATTATTGGTAAAAACAGGCAACACCACAGTTATGTGCTACATAAACAAGCGGGGGGGGGTACCCACTCGTACCCTGTCTGCAGACTAGCCATGGCTCTGTGGAATACAGCCTTGAGCTACCAAGTGAACCTACAAGCTCAATTCCTGCCAGGCAAACTAAATTCACTGGCAGACGACCTAAGCAGAAATCTCATGGACCCACACAAATGGAAACTGGAACCAAAAATAACCTCTTGAGGAACAAATGGGGGACTCCAGAAGTAGACCTGTTTGCCTCCCCTCAAAACTACCAATTGGGCAAATTCTACACAAGGACTCCCCACAGTCAAGCTTGGAAAGTGGCTGCCCTGTCCTTTACCTGGGAAAGCCTCTCCGGTTTATGCCTTTCCCCCTCTGCCTCTCCTCTCGAAGGTTCTGCTAAAAATCAAACAGGACAAGCCAAGGACAATACTGATTGCACCAGACTGGCCACGCCAGCATTGGTACCCTCTCTTGCGCAGTATGATTCTGCTGGAACCATGGCACCTACATCAGACACCTTCCCTGCTGTCCCAGCAGGTGGGACAGATTCTGCACCCTCAGCTTCAAACCCTGAACCTTTTCAGCCTGACTAATTCCTTGAGCTCTCCAATAGCACCCCTCAGTAAGCAGGTGCTAGATGTCATTCTGGAAGCAAGGAGGCTTAGTACTAGGAAAATCTTAGGCTGAAAAGTGGAAAAGATACTGTTCCTGGAGCCAGCCTCAGGGGAGATGGGCACAGTGGTGCCCAGCTTACCTCATATTCTTCAGTACTTAACAGAAATGCTCCACAAGGGCCTATCCTTCACATCAATTAAAATTCTTGCCTCTGCCATTTCAGCGCATTATAATACTGAACCACCCCTCTTCTCTCACCTCCTGCTAAAGCAACTCCTCGGAGAGGCCAAAAATTTAAGACCTCCCAGGCGAGCCCCTACTCCAGCCTGGGACCTTAACTTTGTATTGGAAAAGCTTACTCTCCCTTCATTTTAACCAGCTGCAACTGCAGATTTGAAATTCATTTCTTGGAAAACAGCCTTCCTTCTAGCCATCACTTCAGCAAGAAGAGTGTCTGAACTGCAGGCCCTCATGGCAGGGGAGCCCTTCATTATCTTCCATGCAGACAGGGTTTACCTCAGGAACAATCCTTCCTTTATGCCCAAGGTGGTGTCTAGTGTGGCCCTAAATTAGTCCATTCAATTGCCTACCTTTTTCCCAAATCCACAAAACAAGGGTGAACAAATACTGCATGCACAGACAATTGAATTTTATTTGGACAGGACTAAGCCTCTCAGAAAATCTGAACAGTTGCTAGCTGGCTTTGCTGCAGGGGCAGAGGAGAAGGCCATTTCAAAGCAAACCATTTCTAAATGGATAGCCTGTTGCAGCCATTTCTGCTATAAGCACCATGGAAAACCTACCCCACAGGGGATAAGGTCACATTCCACCAGGGCTGCATCTACCTCTACAGCCTTCCTCAGAGGAGTCCCTACCAGCGACAACCTAGAAGCTGCTACCTGGAGCTCTGTACATACGTTCACCAAGCATTACCACATGCCTATTTTTTCTAAATCCAGAGCTGGTTTTGCCACTGCAGTCTTGCAGGGCTTATTAGCTGGTCCTAATGCTCTCTGACTTCCTCATCCCTTAGCTTTGGGAATCAACCCAAATGTAATGACTGCAGCAGTGAAACACTAAGAACATAGTACAGTTGTGTACACTTATCATAAATGTAGATGTTCGAGTGCATTCACGGTCTCAGTCCTAGTTACCCTCCCTCCAGCCCATTGATTTCTCTTGGCTCTACCTTTCCTTCTTGTTTTGTGTATTTAAGTTTTCTGGTGTATGTTTTTTTGATGGAGGTGTAACATAACATATAATTGCTTCCCATTATGAGGGCACCTGACATCTGGGGCAAGAAAAACTGATGTAATGGCGTCGGCTGCATGTTTTATACCCCTGACGACCTGACGTCATGGAAGAAGAGACAGCATCCAATGCAAGAATCTAAGACTCTGGTAGATAACCCAAATACTGTAACAGTGAATAGACTCAACACCTACGTTTATGGTAAGTGTACACAACTGCACTTTATATTGCCAATGGAAATAATCTCTCGCCTCTGGTTAGGGCACATTCCACTAGGGCAGTGTTTTCCCCTGGAGCTTTCATTAAAGGGTTGGATACTTGATTTGTCCTGGAGACAGCTACCTGGTCTTCTGTTCATACCTTCACTAAACTGGATGACATTTCCAGGTTCAAGGCTGGTTTTGCCAGAGCTGTTTTGCATAGCTTTGTGAAGAATGCTTTTGCTCCTCCACTCAATTCTTTTTCTGCATAAGCTTTGGTTCTCTCCCTCATGTTATGGATACTGCAGCATATGAATAGAAGGGCATAGAATAGTTGTGCAAAATCTTACCATAACCATAGAGGTCATTATCTGTATGCTGCAGTGTTATTCCCCCCCCATGCCGTCACCCTGATGCTTGCCTGGCATATAGAGGCATGTTTTCCTCACCTAAGATCAGGCTGGTGCTTTTTCAGCATTCATTTCTGAGATTGGTACGTGCTGCTTCCGCTTTATACCCATCATCTCTTTATGGACAATGTACGTTTGTTGATGTGCGGCATTGCAAGCACCTCACAGTAGCTTTAAACTTTTTTATTTTGATCAGACGTATGAGTCAGCTGGTGGCAGAGACCCCCATGTTATGGATACTGCAGCGTATAGAAGAGAAGGACATCTGTGGTTATGGTAAGATATTATACAACTAGTCTGTGTTTTTACTGTATTTAAATTTTTTCTTCATCATGGCTGAAAAGCCTTCGGGCTTTAAGAAATGTAAAGACTGCGGGCACAAAATACCTCTATCTGACATGCATGATTCATGTGTATATTGATTAGGCCCAGCTCATTTAAAAGAATCATGTGACTTTTGTAAGGCATTTAATCCACAGGCCTTAGCGGATCACAAAAATAAACTGATTCTAAAATTGCCAGCTTCTTTTTCAGAAACTTTATCTGGAGCTCAAACCTCCAAAAAGTTAGACAAGGAGGAGTCTAGAAAGCATACATTGGACCTTTCCAGATCCTAGATATCAAAGCGCACACCCCATACAATGTAAGAAAAACGTAGTTAAGGGGCAGTTTGTAAGGGGGTGCCGCATGACCAGCCTCGACACAGATTTTTTAATAGAGTGTAAACTTCTGGAAAAAATGTTTATAGAAAGAGGTTATCTCCCGGAATTCATTAGAGACATTAGATTGGAGGTTGAAAAAGGAAGAAATAACGGATTTAAACCTATTCAAAAGTATATTAAGCAAAGTAATGCAGGAAATGAGTATAAATAACACTAGTGACAATTACCAGCAAGCAATGATTTTGGAATACAATGCTTTGAACAATAATATTAAAAAATATATTTTAAGAGAACGGAGCATATTTGTTTCCCTTTCTGATTTGGATAATATATCCAAATTCCCTTACAAAGTGGTATATAAAAATTCACAGTGTATAAGAAATATTTTAGAAAATAAACATAGTAAGTCTAATTTTAATAAAACAGGTTGGGCACATACAAATGTGGGCACTGCGCACAATGTACATATATCATGAACACAGACAGGTATTATTTAGAAAGTAGAAAAAAATGGATAAGTAGTACTGATTATTATAATTGTGAGTCAAAAGGAATAGTTTATTTAGCCATCTGTTTAGTTTGTAATTCCTTCTATGTAGGGAAAACTGAAAGAATGTTAAAAAGAAGGATATATGAACATATTTATGACATGGCGGTGGGCAAGGGAACTAATGCCCCGTTTAAACATTCAAAGTTATGTATAAAACCCAAATTTTCTTTTCTGGTATTAGAACAAGTTAGAAATTATATTAGGGGAGGCCCATGGGAAGAGAAGATAGAATTTAGGGAACTATGGTGGCAAGTGACCCTAGAAGCAGGAAATCCCCCTGGGTTAAATGATAATGTTTCAAAAGGGAAGGTGGCTTAATGGCTAAGGTGTTTGCCTTACAAACACAAGGTGCAGGGTTTTAGTCTCACAAGGGATAATTGGCTAAGCTTAAAATGGCTCACAAGGGCAGTTAGCTTAGTACTAACCTATGAATATTGCCACTATTGAAATTAAGGTCTGCTAAGCTTTGAATGTAATAAGTTCAGCCAGCACATGGCATTGTTTCCTTAGATCTCATATTCACAAGATAATAAAGAAATAAGTGACAGTTTTAATCATATAATTTTATTATTAGTAATGATTTTAAATAGAAACAAAATTGAATTTTGTATGTATATTTATTATTTTAAGAATTATTATTGAAAGCCTTATTGGTTTTATGAGAAATGTATATATGACAAGTCACGGACTGAAGTTTTAATTGTCTTTTAAGTGCAAAATCATTGGATCTTTTGAATGCATTTACCTTAATTTCATTGGTGTTTTGTTAAACTCAATATATATAATTAATGGAACCATACACTGGTCATCTGATGAAGTCTTGAGTAATGAGGCGAAAATGCTTATGTACTGAGTGAAGGTGTTCATGTTTTAACTTTTTAACGTTTGTGTTGTGTGGATTCATTAAACATCTTTTGGATATACCTCACTTGTGTCCCGCTCTGGTTTCAGCACTCTTGCTTGGATTTAATCCACAGGCCTTAGCGGATCACAAAAATAAACTGATTCTAAAAGGTTTATTGCCAGCTTCTTTTTCAGAAATTTTATCAGTAGCTCAAACCTCCAAAAATTTAGACAAGGAGGAGTCTAGAAAGCATACATTGGACCTTTACAGATCCTCCCCTCATAGTTCTCCTTCTTATAAGGTGTCTAAGCAGTCAGATCAGAGTTTGTTGGATCCAAAGACCAATTCCTCAGAATTGACAGCTTCTGATGATGGATCCTTATTGGATCTAACACACTTGAAATCAAAGAAACTCCCTAGGACCCATTGTGCTTCTTCTCTAGACCCTGTTCCTTCCCATCTACCACCACCCTTCTTGGGGAGATGCCACTGTTCTATAACCCCGTCAGTGGCCTTTTCTCAGTCTTGTAGGAGTCTGACAGAGGCAGCTGTGGATAGACTGAAAAGGAAATTTCTTTTTGCACAAATTCAAATGGGAGTTTCCTGGATTCTACCCCCATCTAGTCTGGAGACATTCACTAGTACTACTCCACCTGTTTTAGCTCTTCCTCTGATCTGACCTTTAGTTTTGGAGCTTTTGGATCCAAGACTCCCAGAACCGTCTGTGGTTGATCCTAAGATTGTTGTAGTAATATTTAGCTCCGATATCGGCTTTGAGTGAGTCTGAGCCAGATGAGTCTTGTAGTAGGTCAGAGGTGTTGGAGTCGACTTCAAAGTTGTCAGAGCTGTTTCTGCCCCTTGGAACCCACTCTTTGGGCAGCTCGGCTCCTACCTCTGCCTCAGTGGGCTGCCATGGGGTTAGAGAGAGAGCTGACTGTCCAGAAGCATGTCTTCTCCGCACCATTGATCTCCTCCTCCCTGGGGCATATTCAGTCTTTGAGGTAGTGGTGAGCGATGTTCTTCGTTTTTCACTATTGCAGTCATTACATTTGGGTTATCTGATTGCAGGTAGCCCTCAGTCGGCCTCATTAACAAAGTCTTGGGTCCTGCGTCGGTTGCTGCCCCTTCTTCCATGACGTCAGGTCGTCAGGGGTATAAAACATGCAGCCGACACCATTACATCAGTCTTGCCGTGTGGTGCCCGAAGCAGAAGCAGTTCGGAAGTGCCGGTCAGCCGACTCCTGAAATTTTCGTTTTCGAGTTTCAGAAATGAAGTCTTCAACTAAAGCTAAGTACCCTGTTAGGGAAACTTTTTCTTGCTCCTTACTGATGTCAGTAAAAATTAATAATTGCATTACTTGTGGAAAGCAAATACCTCATAAAGATTTTAATTCGTACTGTATTCCTTGCCTAGGCCCTGACCACGACGTACCTTGCTGTTAGTTTTGTGCTTTATTTAATCAGCGTACTATCTGTCTGTATATTTTCGCCTCTAAATATTTCAGTTCTCTGTTTAATTATCCAGAAATGTCGGTTAGCCATCTGACTACCGGGATTCCGAAAAAAAACGCAAAGATAAAGACAGAGACAGGCCGCCAAGGTCCAAAACTGCTGACGATGCTTCTCCTAAGCCAGTCGCCAGTTCGCCGGTATTCAGTGAGGCGCTTTCGCAGCCCCTGATACTCGCTACTTCTGATTTGCAGGCCTCTACTGAGACCCATTCAGAGTCTGGTATGCCGCGAGATGCTTCAGCTATGGAACCCGCGGATGTCTCTACCTTGGATGGGTCTGGAGCCGCTGTGCAGGCACCGGCTTCTGAGGGTGTATTCAGGCCTATGGACTTGCATATCAAACCGACACCTCCTTCATTCCTTAGGCCTAAATCTCGATCCATGCCTAAAAAACTGATGCCCAGGCCACATGCTCAGGCCTCTATGCCTAAAAAACAAGTAAGAATGGCTGAAGATCTAATAACTTTCTAATCAGGGGTAGCCAACCCCCCCTTCTAAGAGGCCTTGGACTGAAGTTGATTATGAATCTTCTGATCAGAATTCTGTTTCTGATTCTTCTGATGATCTGGATTTGCCCTTATCTACTTATGAAGATTCTGATGCAGAGGACTCCATTCCCTCTGCTTCCCCTCCTGAGGATTTTTCTTTTGGGGAAACCTTACATACTCTAAGGGTGCATTTCCACGGGGAAAGCCAGGATTTTTCTGATTCAAAAAAGAGGCTTAGGGGTTTCCTTCTCCTACCTCAGTATAAGCCTTTAACTGTTCCTCCTGTACTAGACATTGTTGATGCTTTTTCATAATCTAATCTAGTTTGACACATGATTACCTGTCTCCTGCTCCCAGAAAACCTGACAGATACTACAGGGTCCCCCGAGTCCCACAAGTTCCTTTTTAAAAATCCTATTGCAGATCCAGAGACTATTTCACAGGGGCCCAAGGGTATTAAGGCTTCTACTGCTAAAACTCCTACCCCTTCTGATAGAGACTCTAGGGCGCTGGATAGATGGGGTAAGAAGGTTTACTCTTCTGTAACCTTGGCCATTAGGGCTTTAAACTGCCAGATGTTCTTCATGTTTCACTGTTGCAGTCATTACATTTGGGTAATCTGCTGGCAGGTTGCCCTCAGTCGGCCTGATTAGCAAAGTCTTGGGTCCTGTGTCGGTTGCTGTCTCTTCTTCAATGACGATGTGGTTTTGAATCATTAGAGGCCTCTTGCAGGGCTGCTGTTACAGGGTCTGTGCTCAGAAGGCATGCTTGGCTTAAGGAGCAATCTTTGCTTGATCATGTTAAAGCTAAATTGTTGGATGCTCCTTTAAATCAGGACCGCCTGTTTGGTGACGAGGCTGAGGAAGTTCTTAAAAAGATGGAAGATGAAGCTAAATCTATGCAAACTGTGAAATATTTTTTACAAGTTCAGCCTCCTAGATTTAGTAGGCACTGGCCCTCTAAGAAGTGGTCCTTTCCAGCCCCTTCCAGGTTTTCTCAAGCCAAGCCCAGCCCAGACACAGCAAAAATCCCAGGTTTCAGTCCCAGGGGACACACAGAAATAAGCAGTGGGGGGGCCTCCACTATCAAATCTGGGAATAAGACCCCCCCCCCATGGTAAACTGTATCAATGACTTCCTTTTAAAATTTCCAGGCACTTCTCAACTGACTGCCCCTTTGGGGGGAAAGATTGCTCTTCATTGCAAAGAATTGGGAACTCATTACCCAGGACAAATGGGTTTTAAATATAGTGTCCCAGGGATACAGATTTCACTTCCACACGTTGCCAACACCAAGCGGGTGGCCGGACCTACCCCCAAATCTGTGGGCAGAGGCCCAAAAACAAGTACTTTCTCTCTTAAGCATGGGGGCTATTCAACTGGTACCAGAAGAGGAAAAGGGACAAGGTTTCTACTCGAGACTTTTCCTGATATCCAGAAAAGACAATTCATGGCATCCTATCCTGGACCTGTCTACTCTAAACACCTTTTTGGAGATTCCAAAATTCAAGATGCTGACTCTTCACCAATTACGTCCTATGCTAGGCAAAGATGCCTGGTTGGCAACAATAGATTTAAAAGAAGCATACCTGCACATCCCAATCAGGGAATCTTGCAGAAGATACCTACGCTTCAAAGCAGGCTACATGCACGGTCAGTTCTCTGCACTGCCCTTTGGCTTATCTACTGCGCCCAGGGTATTTACAAAGTGCCTAGCTCCAGTTATTGCATTTTGCAGGCAAAGAAATATTCAAATATACCCATACCTGGATGATTGTCTAATTCAGGCAGAACGCCAGGACATACTTTTGAATCATCTGGCCTTTATACAAAGGGTTCTAACTTTTCTGGGGTACACCATAAACGAAAAGAAATCACACCTGGTACCCTGTCAACAAATTATATTCCTGGGAGCAAGCTTGTATACAGCTTCCCAGATGGCTTACCTCATGCCAGAGAAACATTCATTTGGCAACCTACTTCAAGCAAGTGGCCACAAAAACCCTGCTATCTGCAAGACAAATACTGCAAGCCTTGGGGTTCATGGCCTCCTGCAATCTTCTAATTCCATATGCAAGACTGCATATGAGGAAACTACAGTCGTAGCTAAAAAGCCTATGGTGTCAACATTCTCGAGACCTAGAAACAATGCTTCCTATCTTACCTTGCCTAGGCCTAGAGTTCCTTTGGTGGGCAGAGGCCTGCCATCAAAACAAGGGACTACCTTTCACACCACCCCCTGCCACCCAAACACTAACATACACATCCGACTATGCACAGGGGGCTCACCTGGCAGGGAAGTGCATTCAGGGCAAGTAGAACCCAAGTCAAATGCACCTGCATATCAATCAAAAAGAAATGCTAGCTGTACAGAATGCTCTGACAGCCTTCAAGGACCACATTCTTCCAAGACAACTAATGGTAAAGATGGACAACACCACTGTTATGTGGTACATAAACAAGCAGGGGGGTATGCATTTTTACCCCTTCTGCAGACTAGCCATGGCATTGTGGAACACAGCCTTGAGCTACCAAGTGCACCTACAAGCTCAGTTCCTGCCAGGAAAATTAAATACACTTGACAGATGGACTAAGCAGAAAACTCATGGACTCACACGAGTGGAAACTGGAACCAAGGATTTTCAACATGTTGACAAGCAAATTGGGGGAGCCCAGATATAGACCCGTTTGCCTCTCCCCAGAACTAGCAATTGGACAAATTTTGCACAAGGACTCCCCACAAACAAGCCTGAAAAGTGGATACTCTGTCCTTCAGCTGGAAAAACCTATCAGTCTATGCCTTCTCCCCTCTGCCTCTGCTCTCCAAAGTACTACTAAAAATCAAACAGGACAAACCAAGGATGATTTTGATTGCTCCAGACTGGCCGTGCCAACACTGGTACCCTCTCCTGCGCAGTGTGTCATGGTTATCTCCATGGCACCTGCCTCAGACTCCTTCCCTGCTGTCTCAGCAGGTGAACCAGATTCTGCACCCTCAGCTGCTAACACTGAACTTTGCAGCCTGGTAATTACTTAATCTCTCCTTTACCATCCCTCAGCAAACCTGTGATGGATATCATTTTAGAGGCAAGGAGGCCTAGTACTAGAAAGTCTTGTGCTGAAAAATGGAAAAGATTCTGTGCCTTAATATCCTAGACCTGGTCATTACCAACATGGGAAACCGGTGTTCCACACCAGAGGTCAATTCCTCGTTGGTCAGATCCAACCACAAGCTAATCAGCCTAGACATCCACATCCCACCCCCAGCCCCAATTAGGGAAACCATCGTAAAAACTTCTCAAAAGCCAACTATACACTTCTTAAGACAGAAGTGGCAAACTTCACGACACCCATGCAGACGGACAATAGAGGTATGACTGCCGAATCCTACACAAATGCACTTTATAAGCACTTACACGAGTGTATGGATCATGCTATCCCTAATAGAACCAAGATGTTATCCTCCAAAAAAAGGAAGCCAATCTGGTGGACCTCTGCCATAAACAAACTCTACAACAGAAGAAAGAAACTGTTGCAAAAAAGAGTAAAATCCCATGACTGGAGGAACTCCCTGGTCAACCTCAGTAAGAAGCTGAGATCCCTCATAAAATCCTCCAAAGCTAGTTATGAAAACAAAATTGCCACTGACTCTAAAGACAACCACAAAGCATTCTATAGCTATGTCAAGAATCTAAATGGGAACACTCAGATCTGCTCTGAGTTACAGCATAATGGCACTAAATATACAGAACCAACTGATATTGCCAACATCCTAGCAGATAGGTTCAGTGCTAACTTTACCCCCTTCTCACCCCCTAGAGGGCCCATCTCTATACCTGAGGAATGCAAAGTTCCTATAATCACGGCTGCACAGGTAAAAAAACACACTCTCCAAAGCCAAGAACACAGCATCCATGGGACCTGACAATATCCCAGGCTGCGTTCTACACGAACTACAGAATGAACTAGCACCCTACCCAAGTACCATGTTCAATCATAGCCTCACCTCAGGCTTTCTACCCACTGAATGGCGCACCGCAACAGTTATCCCACTCCATAAAGGGGGAGCCACGACGGACCCCGGGAACTACTGCCCCATTAGCCTGACGAGCCTGGTCTGCAAGGCCATGGAACGTATCATCATGGAACTCATAAACAAAGACATTGGTAATCTCCAAACTCTGGACCCTACTCAGTTTGGATTTGTAAAAGGCAGATCATGTCTCCTAAACCTGATTGACTTCTTTGAAGCAGTCACCAAAGCCATAGATGAGGGTAAAATGGTTCACACAGCTTATCTAGATCTTGCCAAGGCTTTCGACACCATCCCCCACTCTGGAATTATAGATAAGCTCACTAAACTAGGTATAAATCCCTATGTCACAAGATGGGTTGCCAACTGGCTCACGGACAGAACCCACACTGTGAAAGTAGCGGATTCCAAATCCGACATCAGACCAGTGACAAGTGGAGTACCACAGGGTTCAGTCCTGGGTCCTCTCTTGTTTGGTATCTACTTCTCTGAAGTGCAGACCAACACAGGAGGTCTTTGGCTAACAAAGTTTGCAGATGACTGCAAACTAGAGGCCATAATCGAAACTCCTAACGATGTGGACAAACTACAAAAGGGCCTCAATGAGACAGATACCCGGTGTCAAAGCCATGGCCTGAAGCTCAATGCCAAAAAGTGTATTGTCATCCCCTTTGGTAAAAACTCTGTACCCATGAACTACCACATAGCTGGTAGTCTGCTTAATGCCGAAAATGTGATGAGAGCTTGGGACACAGGTGGACAGTAGTCTCTCCTTTGATAATCATATTGCCACAGTGGTCAGGAAATCCTTCTACGTGGCTCATCTCATCACAAAAGGATTCTCATCCAGAAAAAAAGAGGTCATTGTTCCCCTCTACTCATCACTCATTAGACCCATTATAAGAGTACAACGCCCCTTTTGGTATGTACCTCACAAGACATCTACAACAACTGGAAAGACCACAGAAATACCTCACAAAGAGGATTACTGGCCTCAAACATATGCCCTATGCAGACAGTCTCAAAAAACTACAGCTTTACTCCATCGCATATCGCCTACTCAGGGGCGATCTCTGCCTAACATACAAAGCTATGTCAAACCCAGAGCTGTTGGACATGCTCCACTTAAAGAAATCCCAATCCCTCCGAGCTACACGCTCTAGGGACCTTAACCTTGTCACCACAATAAACAGAACATGCTGGAGGGATAGATTCCTGTCCCAGAGACTTCCCATACTCTGGAACAGACTACCTATCTATGTCAAACAGAGCTCCTCATTAGCACTCTTCAAGAAAAATCTTGATGATTGGATGGGAAATGGGAAATTCACCCCGGGGATCACTTCTGTGGCTCTGCTCGACAGGGGCACAGGAAATAATTTTCTTGGGTGGCGAAAGCCAGGGTACATTTTTTTGGCTAGGCTTGTATGGGCCCTAGGGCCGATAGCCTAGTATCTACCTATGAACCTATGGAACCAATCTCAGGGGATGAGCACAGCAATGCCCAATTTACCTCAGATTTTGCAACACTTAACTGAGATGCTTAACAAGGGCCTGTCTTTTTCCTCCATTAAAATCCATGCCTTAGCCATTTCCGCTCATTATAACACAGAACCTCCCCTCTTCTCGCATCCACTGCTCAAGCAGTTCCTCAGAGGGGCCAGAAATTTGAGACCACCCAGGAGAGCTCCAACCCCAGCCTGGGACCTTAACTTTGTCTTGGAGAAACTCACTCTACCTTCTTTCGAGCCAGCTGCTACTGCAGACTTAACATTTCTTTCTTGGAACACAGCTTTCCTTTTAGCAATCACTTCAGCTAGAAGGGTATCTGAATTACAGGCCCTTATGGCAATGGAGCCTTTCATCATCTTTCATGCGGACAGGGTGTCCCTCAGAACCAATCCATCCTTCATGCCCAAGGTGGTATCCAGTGTGGCTCTTAATCAGTCCATTCATTTGCCACCCTTCTTTCCCAGTCTACAGAATAAAGGGGAACGGATACTGCATTCCTTAGATGTGCACAGACAACTTAGATTCTACTTGGACAGGACTAAACCTCAAAGGAAATCTGAAAACTGCTGGTGGCATTTGCTGCAGGGGCAGGGGAAGGCTATTTCAAAGAAAACCATTTCTAAATGGATAATCCATTGCATTCATTTCTTCTATAAGCACCATGGAAAACCTATCCCCCAGGGGATCAGACCTCACTCCACCAGGGCTTGCATATACCTGTACAGCCTTTCTCAGAGGTGTCCCTACCAGGGACATCCTAGAATCTGCTTCCTGGAGTTCTGTACATACTTTCACCAAGCCTTATCATTTGCCTGTTTTCTCTAAATCCAGAGCTGGCTTTGCCACTGATGTCTTGCAGGGCCTTATAGCTGGCCCTAATGCTATCTAAATTCCTCCTCCCAACCATAGCTTTGGGAATCTACCCAAATGTAATGACTGCAGTAGTGAAACACGAAGAACATAGTACAGTTGTGTACACTTGCCATAAATGTAGATGTTCAAGTGTATTCACTGTTGCAATCTTGGTTACCCTCCCTCCAGCTCCCTAACTTTTTTTGACTATACTTTTACTTTGCTTTACTATGCTTAAAAGCCTTCTTGGTGTATTTGCATTTTTGTTGGAGGTATATCTTTGTACTTTTATATTTAATTGCTTTCCATCAGGGGGGCACTTGACATCTGGGGCAAGAAAAACTGATGTAATGGCGTCGACTGCATGTTTTATACCCCTGATAACCTGACGTCATGGAAGAAGGGACAGCAACTGACGCAGGACACAAGACTTTGTTAATCAGGCCGACTGAAGGCTACCTGCAAGCAGATAACCCAGATTTAATGACTGCAACAGTGAATACACTCTTAACATCTACATTTGTGGTAAGTGTACACAACTGTACTTTTTCTCTACCTCTAGGAGGAGGACATCCCCCCCACCCACCCCCTCCGGATCCATCTTGCCAATCTCCTGTGTCTTTGTGCCTTGAGCCTCAATGCTCTACTCCACAGGGACAGCCAGCCCAAAGTCTCCAGCCTACCCAGTAGGGTATATTTATATCTTCTGATACTTCTCTGGAGAATCCCACCACAGAAGTCCTTAGGAAGAGAAAGTGAGGAGGCACTTAGTCTTCTCAACAGTTGGTCACAGAATATACCTGTTTTGATGAGGGGAAGGGTCCTCAGGGTCATCACCTGATGTTTGCTTTGGAGACATCTTGGAGATCTTAAAGCAAGGGGGTGATTGGTCTACTGATTACCCTTCCCAAGAGGAATCTATATTCCTGGAGACCTTTGGGTCTGGCCCGTCTACCTCTTAGGTGATTCTGCCCTCTGATTCCATTGATTTGATCTCTGGGTGGGCATGGAAGGAACCCGATGCTGTTGAGCCAATCCTCGAGACTAGATAGGATCCTGGCATCACCAAAAGGACAAGAATTTTGGAGCAAAGGAGTACAAGTAGATACCGGCGTATGTCGGCCATAAACAGACATCTGGTATAAAGCAGACGTCCGCACGCACCTACCTCAGAACTTTTCTGCTGCCTATTTCACTGACTGCTTCGGTTGTCGTATGCCTGGAAAAGTAGCCTTGTGCTTGTCTGTGTTCAGATAAGTACCCCCATAGGGTTTTTTTTTTTTTTACTTTCTTGCTACTGTGTTGTGGGTTAATGTCAAGTAGAAAGGTTAAGTGTCGGTGTGGAAGGCAGATTCCACATAGACTCACACGAGCTCTGTTTTATTCTGTCTAGGCCCAGACCACAATCATACCACTTGCGAGGTCTGTAAGGCCTTTGTACCTAAGACCCTTGGTAGCCGACTTGCTGCTCTTAAACTGTACTTAGAGAATCAGAGTCTAAAATACCTAACTAGAGATAATCGATGTCGGGAACTTTGGAGGAGCCACCGACAAAAAAAGGCCAAGCAGCCTCTGCCTGAAACTACCTGTACCCTCTTCCGACCGTATCTCTCCAGGTCAATGAAGGCCCGGAGACTGAGTCAGAATCCACAGACCTTCCTCTGGCTGGTACCTGGGGGGAGCCATTAAGGCTGGTAGCACGTCTCAGAGGGAGTCACAGGCATCTGATCCAGGTGGGAACCACGGCTCATCTCCGATGGCCTGAGTGGGGTTTCCAAAATTGTCATCCAAGGCGACGTTCTTTTGTACATCGTAGAGTGTCTTCCGATATCTGGTGCGCTTCCTCTTCATCGCATCTTAGATATCACTTTGTCAGAGGGCCCCAAAAAGAAAAAACAAAAGACTAAACATACCATTCCTTCTCAACAGACCATGGTGTTGGCTCAAGTCCTTGACTGGCAGGCCTTTACCCAAGGCCTCTTTAACAATTTCATGGCCTTACGCCAGACATTTGCGCCTGTCCAGGCTCCTTCAGCCTCCACTCCTAGGAGTAGGCCGTTGGCTAACATTTTCTCCGAGAGGAGGAATCTTCAGGGGATGATTCCCTTACCTACACCTGTCATAATTGCCTCCTCTCTGGGGTATGCTTCTCCAGAAGAAGTCAAATGGAACCGATTCTCCTGGGGAAGACATCACCTGTGGGAAGGCAGTTGTCCAAGTAAAGGACTTTTTCAAATGGGACTGCAGTCAGGTATCTGAGACCCAAAAGGGTGTTATGACCTCTTCAAATGGAGTCCCCTAACCCATCTGCTGTTTTCCCTGTCCATCCCGCATTTTTGGATGCATTCTTGGCTGCATCAGAAGCTCCATATTCCCAACCTCCTGCACCAAAGCGCCCTGACAGATTTTATAAAGTCCCTGAAGATGCCAGTTTTCTTTTCAAGGCCCCTTCTGCCGATCCATCAACTATCTCTGTTGCTGCAGGTATGGCTCTCACATCTGTCAGACTCATATGGCCAAATATTCCTTGGCCCTACTGATAGATGCCATTAAACAATTGGGTGAGTTACCGGATTCCCCCAATAAGGCAAAAATAAGTAGCCTATTGAATTCCTGCAGCTAAGCTTAGCCAAAAAGGTACACTGGCTTTCGCCACCCAAGACAATTATTTACCTGTGCCCCTGTTGAGCAGAGCCACAGAAGTGATCCCTGGGTTGAATTTCCTATTTCCCATCCAATCATCAAGATTTTTCTTGGAGTGCTAATGAGGAGCTTTGTTGGATATAGATAGGTAGTTTGTTCCAGGGTATGTAGTTTGTTCCAGAGTATGGGAAGTCTCTGGGACAGGAATCTATCCTTCCAGCATGTTCTGTTTGTTGTGGTGACAAGGTTTAGGTCCGTAGAGTGTGTAGCTTGGAGGGACTGGGATTTCTTTAAGTGGAGCATGTCCAACAGCTCTGGGTTTGACATAGCTTTGTATTTTAGGCAGAGATCGCCTCTGAGTAGGCGATATGTGACGGAGTAAAGCTGGAGATTTTTGAGACTGTCTGTGTAGGGCATCTGTTTGAGGCCAGTAATACTCTTTGTGAGGTATTTCTGCGCCCTTTCCAGTTGTTGTAGATGTCTTGAGGTACATACCAAAAGGGGTGTTGTATTCTATAATGGGTCTAATGAGTGGCTAGTAGAGGGGAACAATGACCTCTTTTCCTGAATGAGAAACCTTTTGTGATGAGGTGTACCACATAGAAGGATTTCCTGACTACTGTGGCGATGTGATTATCACAGGAGAGACTAATTTCCACCTGTGCCCCAAGGTCTCTTATCACACTTTCGGTGTTAGACTACTGCCTATGTGGTAGTTCATGGGTACAGAGTTTTTACCAAAAGGAATGACAATGTACTCTTTATCATTGAGCTTGAGGCCATGGCTTTTGACACCAGGCATCTGTCTCATTGAGGCCCTTTTGTAGAATGTCCGCATTTTTAGGAGTTTCAGTTATGGTACCTAGTTTGCAGTCATCTGCGAACTTCGTTGGCCAAAGACCTTCTGTGTTACCTTGTACTTCAGAGAAGTAGATACCAAACAGGAGAGGACCCAGGACTGAACCCTGTGGTACTCCACTTGTCACTGGTCTGAAGTCGGATTTGGGTTTGCTACTTTCACAGTGTAGGTTCTGTCAGTGAGCCAGTTGGCAACCCGTCTTGTGACATAGGGATTTATACCTAGTTTAGTGAGTCTATCTATAATTCCAGAGTGGGGAATGGTGTTGAAAACCTTGGCGAGATCTAGATAGGCTGTGTGAACCACCTTACCCTCATCTACGGCTTTCTTGACTGCTTCAAAGAAGTCTTATCAGGTTTAGGAGACATGATCTGCCTTTTACAAACCAGAACTGGGTAGGTTCCAGAGTTTGGAGATTACCAATGTCTTTGTTTATAAGTTCCGTGATGTTCTGTTCCATGGCCTTGCAGACCAGGTTCATTAGGCTAATGGGGTGGTAGTTCCCGGGGTCCGTGGTGGGGTCCCCTTTTGTGGAGTGGGATAACCATCACTGTGCGCCATTCAGTGGGCACAAAGCCTGAGAAGAGGCTATGATTGAACATGGTGCTTAGGTGGGGTGCCAGTACGTTCTGTAGTTCGTGTAGAACACAGCCTGGGATGTTGTCAGGTCCCATGGATGCTGTGTTCTTGGCTTTGGAGAGTGTGGGTTTTACCTGTGCAGCCGTGATTACAGGAACTTTGGATTCTTCCGGTATAGAGATGGGCCCTTTAGGGGGTGAGAGGGGGGTAAAGTTAGCATTGAACCTATCTGCCAGGATGTTGGCAATATCAGTTGGTTCTGTATATTTAGTGCCTTTGTGCTGTAGCTCAGAGCAAATCTTAGTGTTGCCATTGAGATTCTTGACATAGCTATAGAATACTTTGTGGTTTTCTTTAGAAATAGTGGTTTTGTTTTCATAACTAGCTTTGGAGGATTTTGAGGGCACTCAGCTTCTTACTCAGGCTGACCAGGGAGTTCCTCCAGTCATGGGATTTTACTCTTTTTTTTTTTTTTTTTTGCAGCAGTTTCTTTCTTCTGTTGTAGAGTTTGTTTATGGCAGGGGACCACCAGATTGGATCTTTTTTTTTTTTTTTGGAGGATAGCATCTTGGTTCTGTTAGGGATAGCATGATCCATGCACTCGTGCAAGTGCCTATAAAGTGCATTTGTGTAGGATTCAGAAATCGTACCTCTATTGTCTATCTGCATGGGCGTCGTGAAGTTTGCCAGTTCTGTCTTAAGAAGCGTGAAGTTGGCTTTGGAGAAATTTTTTACAGTGGTTTCCCTAATGGCGGGTGGGGGTGGGATATGGATGTCTATGGTGATTAGCTTGTGGTCGGATCTGACCAATGATAAATTGACCTCTGGTGTGGAACACCGGCCACCCATATTGGTAATGACCAGGTCTAGGATATTGCTGCCTATGGTGGGGATGTGGATAAGTTGATCCAAGGCGTTGGAATTTATGAATTCCAGAAAACGAGCAAAAAGAGTTGGTACACAAGTAGTTTTCCCAGTTAATGGTGGGGCAGTTGAAATTGCCCATTATTAGGGTGTTGGGTTGTACCCTAATATTTTGAGGTTTAGACTTGTAGCATGGAGTAGCATTACCCTCAGATTTTGCTTGCTTGTACATGTTACGGTGGAGAATTTGCCATTTGAGCCTTGCCTCAAAAAGGCACTATAGGGATGGAAAAGCCTTAGCCAGTAACCGGAATCCGAAGGGTGACAGGTGCAGGCCATCTCTGGCAAAGCATTGTGGTCTGTCGATCATGTCATCCCAAGCAGACAGATGCCGGATCCCTTTAGAATGACACCAGAAGCTTAGCCAATTGTTGAAGTCGATCATTTTGTCCTTGTACTGTGGTATCATTCTGGGTGATGGCAGGATGCTACTCACGGGTAGGGTCATACCTGCCTGGGCTACAAGATCAGAGAGCTTCTCCATGTCTCCTTACATGTATTCCAGAGAGGTACATCTCGGGTCATGCACACCAACATTGACAATGACAAAGTCATATTTGTACTTGTGGAGTGACCTGAGTGCGTGCGTTATGTGTTGGATCCTGGCACCCGACAGGCAGCTGACAGTAATTTTCTCCTTGTTTAGCCTGGTGAGTGGAATATTAGTATGCCTAACTAGAGTCACCTATGACTAGAGTGTTGGGTACGTTGTTATGCCTTATGGGCTGTGGTTGAGTGGCACACTGAGTTTGTGGGCTGTGTGTCATTTGGGTTTTGTTAAGGGGTGGAGGTTGCTTGTGTTTCTGCTTTGGAGGTCTCTGTTGCTTGGGCAGATTTTTATTGAGAGCCTCCGTGAATGTAGGTGTGTGTTGTGTTTCTATGTGTGTGTTTTGGTGGTGTAAGTTTTGAGGGACTATGTGATGTGTGGTGTGGTGCAAGTGTTTACCCTCTCCTCTTGACGGTCTAGTCCAGTCTTCTGTGAAGAGAGCTTTGCTTCCAGTTTGGCTGTATAAGTGCATCTCTCACAGGTTGTAGTGTTGGGTGGTAGGAGGAGAGGGTTGTCTGTGTACATGAGGCAATTGCTGCATTGCCCCAAGATGCCCAGATTCATCAGGTAGACAGGAGAAAACACCGGGAGCTTGACCCATAGACATGCCTGGATAGGTGTTAAGTACTAAAAACTGTTTTCCTCTAGACAACTGAGGAAAGTTGAGTGACGTAGTAATTTGTAGCTTATTTAGTGCTTGCAACGAGTTCTGAACAAGTGCTGAGCTCAAAGAAACCGATTTGAGTGCTAAAATTAAAAACTGGCTAGTTCTAAGGGAAAATTTGAAGAGGAAACTTTATGGCGCCGGGAATAGTTAAGCTAAGTGGCGATGCATAAAGTTTTTTTTTTTTTTTTTTTTTTTTTTTAATATAGCAGTAGCAAATGAGAAAACCTATTTAAACAAATTAACCAATAAAAAGCTAAAAACTGAGCCCCGTTCCAGCAGTCTTTGATCAGACAAGTTCTAACTGCACATGCTCATGATTCAATCCCACGAATTGATGTTAAACAGGTATGTGTTCCTGAACCTAGTCCATCGATGGGGTCTACCTCAGGTAGACTTGTTTGCCTCCCCCATGAACAGAGAACTCTCAACCTACTGCACTAGGATATTCACCCCTGGGTCATGGAAGGTGGATGCTCTTCCCTTCCCATGGAAGGGGATGTTTGCTTATGTATTACCCCCTTCTCTCTTATATAAATAATTCTACTGAAAATTCAGAGAACAACCTCAAATCTTGTTGGTGACCACCTTTTGGCCAAGGGAACACTGGTTCCCCCTTCTACATCATCAAGCCAAGGGCAATCACCACAAGTTACTCCTCAGGATGGACTTACATAGGGGAAGGGAACTCTCATACACCCCCAAATACCCACCTTGAACCTTACACTGTGGGTGATAGGACATTGATTCCCTTTAGACACCTTTATACTGAGGACGTGCTTCAGGTTCTGCAGAAGGCCAGAAAACTCACCATCAGAAAATCCTATCTATCCAAGTGGAAAAGATTTTCTGTTTGGTGTCTAAAACAAGACTTTCAATCACTGTCTGTCGATCCTCCAGTGGTTCTGTCTTACCTGTGTAAATTGATGAACACTGGCTTGTCATATTGTTTCATCAGGGCACATCTTTCTGCCATCTCATCATGTTTACCTCTGTCCCCTCCTTTGGCTTCCAGGCTGGAAGTCAAGCTTTTTCTGAAAGGAGTACTGCACATTAGACCCCCAAGGAAACCTATTCTCCCACCTTCGAATCTTAATTTCGTGTTGGAAAAATGTATCTCGACTCCCTTTGAACCAGCTAAAGACTGCACTCTTCAGCACTGCATATGGAAAACTGTTCTTTTGGTGGCTATAACTTCAGCCAGAAGGGTGTCTGAACTGCAAGCCCTCATAACTTCTCCCCCTTTCACAGTTTTCCAGAAGGACAGGGTTTCCCTACATGCTAACCCATCCTTCATGCCCAAGGTAGTTAATGAACTTTCCCTAAATCAGGCCATCAGTCTGCCTACCTTCTTTCGTTCGCCACAGTGCTCCAGTGAAGGGATCCTTCACTCGTTGGATGTGCATAGACAACTTGGATTCTGTTTGGCTAAAACCAAATGCATTCATAAATCAGGCTCTTTGTTTCCTGTCACCCAAGAGTCCTGGGACACTCCGTTTCCAAGCAAACTATTTCCTCCTGGATCTCAAAAACGGTTTCCTTCTGCTACACAGCCTATGGTAAAAGGTTGCCCTTCCCAGTGAAGGCACACTCCACTAGGGCTGTATCCTCTTCTCTGGCTTTCTTTAAGGGCTTGGATACAGCTTCCATTTTAGAGGCAGCCAACACTGTCATCTGTCCACACTTTCACCAAACATCATAAGTTGGATGTCATTTCCAGGTTGAGAGGAGGATTTGCCAGGGCCATTCTGCATGGCTTTGTGGAAAATGTCTCTCCCCTACCAATCCTTAATTGCATGAACTTTTGCACTTTCCCTTATGTAACGGATATAGCAGCATATGAATAGAATGACACAGCATAGTTGTGTAAAATCTTACCTAACCATAGATGTCCTTCTCTTCTACATGCTGCTGTATAGTTTCCCACCCTGCCTTCCCCCTGACGCTTGCCTGACTCCTGAGTACCCACTCCATAGTCGCTGGTGCCCAGTGGCATTCAGTTCTGAGGTAGATGTGTGCTGAGTTCTGCTTTATACCCGACTTCCATTTATGGCCGATGTACGTTGAGTTATGTGGGTCATCGCACATACCTTTGCAGTAGCAGTTATCTATTATAAAACAGCCAGATGTACGAGTCATCTGGAGGCAGACTCCCTCATGTAATGGATACAGCAGCATATAGAAGAGGAGGACCTCTATGTTTGTGGTAAGAATTTACACAACTATGCTTTCCTGCATTTCAGCTCTAGATATTGGTTTTTTATCCTAGTGCTATTTCTAAATTTCTGTGAAGCTGTAAGGCTAGCAAACAAGATTTGAGGTATGGTAGGGGCCTAGAGTACTATGGGTGAGGGAGGTGCTCAAGAGTTTTCAGTATCCACGAGTTGTAAAAAGCAACAAGAGTCTGATATGAGTGTTGGATCTGAACCCACTTGTTGAGGAAGAGTGAAAATGGACAACACAGATGGAATGTTATTGTGAGTACATAACTTGTTTTTCTTTGACATATTTGTTATCATAGGAAATGTCATTTTTATGCAGTGTCATGTAAAGGAATTTTTTCCCTTTGGCAATGCTTGTGTGAAAACACTGAATCACTGTTTTGCTGTAATTTTTCTACGTTCTGTGTAGAGTACTTGTGGGTTTGGGTACCGTCATTGTACCTCAGAACTTTAAAATTTTCTGTCAGGAAGTTTACTGACTCCTCCAGCCTCCACTGCCTGCCTTTTAGTTACTTTTCGTAGCTAGCTGTGGAGCAGTTATTAGTCTCCTCAGTTCTTCCTTCCCCTGTCTGCAAGAAGAAATTTCTCAAGTTCTCCATCTTACCCTTTGGTCTACCAGCTGAGCCAAGTGTACTTACAAGATGTCTGGCTTCAGTAATTGCTTACTCTGGACTTTAAGGTATTCACATCTTTCCAAATCTGGATGATTGTCTTAATGTTTTTAGACATTTTTCCAGTGGTCAAGCTTCTCTGATGTCATGAAACTTAGTCTGTGGATTTGAGTGAGCTTACAGAAATCCTCTCACATCCCTTCACCCAGAATAGTGTTTCTGGGATGTTTTGAGGATACTACCCTAGGAATGTGTTTTCTTCCTCCGGACAGAGTAGGACTGTGAAAGAAAACTTCCTAAGCTTTTCCAACCACTGCCTGACATCTGCCAAGGAATTTTTCAGGGTTCTGTTTTTGTGGTCGCTATGGTCATCTGGATTCCCTTGGCCAAACTTCACATGAGAAAAATTCAGTGGTACCTCAGGTCAGTCTGGTCTCAGCATCCACACCCTTTATCTTTTCAGATTGCAGTGCTAGGTTTTGCAGAAGGAAGTTATTGTTGGGGTGGACCATTTTTCTTTCAACCCAGTTTTCCTCCTTCCTTTTCAGTCTTCCAGAATAGATATCGCAGACTTTGCTCATGGGGCTGTCTTGAAAGGGGTAAAAGTACAATGTCTGTGGGACAAGCAAGACAGACAAAAGCACTTGAATGTCTAAGGAGATATTTGCAATAATTTAGTGTTCTAAAAACCTTAAATCGGCTTCTGTCCTCTCTTCAGGACTTTTGCAAGTTATCACAGATAGCACCACTGTGATGTGGTATGTAAACAAACAAGGAGTACCAGACCTTAACCCAGTTTTCAGATTTGCCATGGTTACTGGGAGGTAGCAGCTTAGCTTAGTTTGACTCTTCAGGCTTCTTACATTTTGTCAGAGCAAACGATTGCAGCAGACAGGCTGAGCAGGACCAGGACAGACACTCTTGAATGGAAACTGCACCTAGTGGCCTTTCTAACACCACCAGTAAATATTTTGCCTCCTTTCAAAACAGGCAGCTAAGAAGTTCTGCTCCTGGATTCGTTACAATTGAGAAATCTATCTTTCTGTCATTTCCATGGATAGGAGTGTTCCTCTGTGGTTTTCTGCCATTTCCACTGATTTCCGGGGGGTTTCTAAAGCTCCAGAAAAACTCCCCAAAATTGTTGGTAGTGACTCCCTTTTGGTACATAAAACAGTGCTTCTTCTTTTTGAAAGGTGTCAAGGGCATTCACAAGATAGAAGTTGTTTGATATACCCCAGCCTGAAAACATTTCAATTTACTTGTTTGGATGATAATTTTGATACTCTCTAGCCAGTTTTTTTTTTGGCGATGTGCAGCAAGTTCTAAAGGAGGCCAATTACCCTGCCACTAGAAAATTATGTGCAAGTGGAAAAGATTTTTCTAGTTGATGCCATACTGAAAAAAATAAGAATGCGTTCAGGCCTGGATATCTTTTGTTCTAGAATATTTGTGAGAGTTATCTTCTAACCTTTCATAGTCTTCTATCAAGATTCATGTTTTGGATAATTCTGCTTGCTTGCCTATAGATTTCCCCCTTCTACCTGCCCTCAAGTTGAGCAGTTTTTGAAAGGTGTTTTAAATATCCATCCACCTAGAAAACAAGTGGCTCCTTCTTGGGATCTTAACTTGGTTCTTGAAAAGTGAATACTTCCACTTAAGCCAGCTCTTTGGTCTAATCTGAGGTTCTTCACTTGGAAAACGGTGATACTCCATTACACTGACTTCTGCAAGAAGTGTGTATGAGTTACAAGCTCTTATGGTGAGTCAACCCTCTCTCATTTTTCCCAAGGTCAAGGTTTCTGTGACTGCAAATCCTTCTTTTATGCTTAAAGCGGTTTCAGAATTTTCACTGTCAGTGTCTTATGTCCATGTATTCTTTTCAGAAACTTAAAACAAGGGAGAAAGAGTCTTGCATACTCTGGATGTCTATTGGCTTCTCTGGTACTTCTTGGACAGAACAAACTCGTTCAGGAAGGCAAATGAACTGTTTGGTTGCTCTTTCTTACCTTCACAAGAAACCATCTGAAAGCATCACAGGCAGGCTCAGAACTCATTTTGTCAGGGGTTAGGTTTTTTCTGTGGTTTTATAAAGAGGGGTGCATTCAGAGAGTTCTAAAGGCTGCAATTTGATCCTCTGTCCAAACTTTCACAAAGCATTACAAACTGGATTCCTTTTCCAGGCCCAGAACATATTTTGCTAGGACTATTTTCCAATGGCTCCTGGATTCTTAAATTCCTTCCTCCTCCCTATATAATCCTAAACTTTGCTTGTCTACCCATACAGCTTAGGGCACAGCAACAGTTACCATAACAGCAGATGTTCGAATAGATTACTGTTCCGGTAGTCTTCCCCTTCCCTCTATCCCCTTTGTTCTGTTTTAGGTGCATTGCCTGGCTGTGGATGTGTATATACTTCTTTGTATTTACATATGTTTGTATGTCTAATTTTCTCCCCTTTTCTAGCATTTTCCTTTCAGGGCTTTATCTATTTTCAGGCAAAAATGCACTGAAGCTTTTGGTGCTGTAACCACTGCTTTTATGTGGCTCTTCTTGAGGTGCTCTGAAGCTTTAAAAGCAGGCCAGTGGTCACAGTATCTATTAGTATTGTGTAATTCTTCTGTATTCTGCCTTTTTGTAAGTTTACACATTTCTCTACTTTATATTTTGTAATGTTGAAAATGTTTCTACTTTATAAATTGATCTAATGTTGCAAATCTCTGTATTTTATAATATGTACTGGAGCTTTTCTCCTCGGGTTTCCACTGAAAATGGGTCACAAGCCCAGCTGGACTTACCCGGTTAACAAACAGTAATAAATAAATAAATATCCTTGGCAGAATATGACTCGTACAGCTTGGGCTACTGCAACAGTGATCTATTAGGTACTGTTTTGGTCAGTTACTGTACTTTTTCACAGTTTGGACCTTGGATAAAGGGTTGGACCAAATTTCTTCTCTGGCACCCTAATTGAGTCTGGGTTTATTGATGCATGCTTTCATTGAAGGTACACATACAAATGATCTTAAACCTCCATCAGACCTATCATGTTCGTTCTTGGCTAATCTAGGGTTGTAAGGACTTCTTTTTAAAAAATCATTTTTTTCAAACTTCTGTAGCACACCATGCCTTTCTTTTAACTAGTTTGTAGACCATACCTGAAATACTTTTTACCTGGTCCTCTTTAGTGATGCTTTGCTAACTTATTTTACCCTTTGTGTCCTAAGTTGGCAGGAAAACCAGCCTTTCCTTACTATAATAAAAAGAGGATGCCTGTTGCACTGTATGGATATACATAAACAGTTAATTTTTATTTTTAAACAACTGAAGATAGTAGAAGGATTCACAGATTTTCTGTCTTGCTTACAGCCTACTCTTGTCCCATCCCTTGCACTGCAGACTGGCATTACATATCCTCCCTTTTCCTTCTACCTGTTTAGTAATTCTAGTTAGCTCTCTCACAACTTGATTGATAAGATGTAAAAGTGAGGTTGATGTAAGTCACATATAACCTTTTCTGTCCACAGACCTCTAAGGTGAATGGATAGCCTTGGCATGTTTTTTGTCTCTTTGTGTTAGCCTCAGGAAAGAGGACAGATGGAAGTAGCAGTTGAAATCATTACTGGTCAATAACCTATGCATTTTCTTTCCTTTTCTTGGGGGTTGTGATTCAGTAACTCCTTTATCTTGGACATACGGCTTTTTGGGGTTGCTTTTTGTTCCTGACAAGTAGTAAGCTTGGAACTGCATCCAACATGAAAAGAAGATGGACTGGTTCTATCACATATGAAAATTAAATGCATACTATAACAAAAGATGTGCAGGATTACGTACATCTTTCTCCTTGATTCCATTCTTTGTCACCCCTGCCTCAAGCAGTGTTTGTCTTAATTTTGAGGTCTTTTTTATTCAGGGTTCTTCTTTTCTCTTTACTTCCTTAGCTCAGGTCAGCAGAGGTTTGGAGATAGGTAACTTGCTGCACAGAATTATTGAGGGGCCAGGTAACCTGAGAAAGTTGGGTCGTGAGCTGCAAGAGTCCTGTAGGTAGATAAAGATTGACGTAGTCCTTCATATCTGTCTTTATGGCAGATGTACAACTTTCCTTCCTACTTGTATGTATTTAGATGTTACCAACAGCAAGTCCTAAATACAAGGGTAAGTTACCCCTTTAATGCTGCTTGAGGAGGGCCGTTTTCTTTTTCTAGATGTGAATTTCCTTTTTTTATTACACTTAAGCCCCAGTAGATCAGCAAAAGTCATTACAAAATAAGTTAAACAGACAGTCTTTTTTTTTCCACTCATTTGCTGATGATCATCTGCAAACATTACAAGTGTACTCTGACCATATTTTTTCTTGCTTACCTCTAATCATTTTCACTGTAGTGGTGGAGTAGCTGCAATAAGGGGGGAAGAGGGGGTCCTTGTCTTCCTGTACCTGTTTTGTATATATCTGATAAACCTCCATTTAATGACACTGAAACTGGGGTTAGAGTATAAAAATTGTAGACCGCTTAAGAAATCTGTGCTGTATCCCCTTCTTGTAAAAAGTTCAGGCAGAAATGTCTAGGAGATTGTACCAAAGCATGTCTGGTATTGAATGAAACAACACCCGCTTCTGAATGTTTGTTATTGCTTGGTTAGAAAGGATGACTGACTTGAAACTGTAGTTTTATTGGCCACTAGGGGTCATTTCCATAACTCCTTCATTTGTCCTCAGAGGAGTGGTTTAAGGCAGTAACTTGTAGTTTATTGGCCATTTTGGGTCATTTCCTGTCTTTTCCAGCCCCCTGCTATAAAGACGCTTTAGCGCTTTAGCATGGAGTTGCCACTGTTGCACACTAGGGCAGCCGTTAAGCAGGTTTAAACTATTCGGGCTACCTAAAGTCCACTCTTCAAATTTTCCCTTAAAACTACCTTCCTCGAACTATACTACTGATCTAATCAGCTTATCCTATAATTAAAAGATCATCTCTACTTGACTCCAAGTAGACTATTCTCTATCTGTTAAACGTAGCACTTGCTCCTACAGTACTTATTACCTTGATACGGCACTCTTGTCATAGATAGTACCCCAAAAGGTAACCCCCATTTCTCGGTCACCCACGCCCCGGAATCTTTTTAAGTTTTTTGTCTATTCCTTCTAGCATGTCGAGGGATCAGTTGCTAGTGTCCTCTCCTGCTCAGCTGGTTAACCTGGGAATATTGAGGCAATGTTACAATTGCCTCATGTACACAGACAACTCTCTCCTCCTCCCACAAAACACAAATACATGAGAGATGCAACTATACGGCCAAACTGGAGGCTGAGCTCTCTCAACATAGGACTGGCAAGACCAGTCAGGAGGAGAAGGTTACCACACACACTATAGACCCAGTCTCACATAGTACCATTACAACCTCAAATCATACACATAAACACACAAAGACATACTCGAGGCTCTGATCAAAAATCTACCAAAACAGCAGAGGCCACCAAAGCAGACACCCAAACAACCACCACCTCAGAACACAACACCTGCAACACATAGACCTCACAGTCAGAGTGTCAAACAGTCACAGCCCTTAAGGCCAAACACAATGCCAGACACACTAGTCATTGGTGACTCCATAGTCAGACACACTGACGACGCTCACCAGACTGAGTAAGGAGAAGGTCACAGTAAGCTGCCTGTCGGGCGCTAGAATCCGCCACATAACGCAAGCACTCAGGTCTCCCAACAGCAGGTACAAATATGACTCAGTCATTGTCCACGCTGGTGTAAACGACCTGAGACGTACCTCCTTGGACTACATGAAAAGAGACATTGAGGAGCTCTCTGATTATGTAGCCCAGGCAGGTATGACCCTGACCTTGAGCAGTATCCTACCTTCACCAAGAATGATGCCACAATACAGAGATAAGATGATCAGCTTTAACAATTGGCTTAAACACTGGTGTCATTCAAAGGGGATCCAGTGTCTGTCTGCCTGGGATGACATGCTGGACAAGCCACGCTGCTTCGCAAGGGACGGCTTGCACCTGTCACCCTGGGATTCCGGATATTGGCAAAAGCTCTTGCCACCCCCATAGTGCCTTTTAGGCAAGGCTCAAATTCTAAACCTACCACCCTAGAACACAAAAAGGAAAAACTAAGGGTAATGCTGCTCAATGCCAGAAGTCTAAATCTCAAAATGCACGCACTCGAGGCCCTTCTCAGTATGGAGAACATTGATGTCTGTGCTGTGACAGAAACCTGGTTCAAGGCTCCTGAGAGCACCCCAGCTATCAGGTTTTACCTCATATCATGCGTTCCGCCCCAAAATCCGGACAATACCAAGAAAGGGGGGGGTATTCATATTCATCAAGGACACCCACACCTCAAGACTGGTGGCAACGCACGATGCATCGGAGACCATCCAGGTGCAATTAACCATAGGCAAGACTGCTCTGCAAATTGTAGCATGTTACAGGCCACCCTCACAAACTCAGGAACCTCACATGGCCTTCCTGAAAACACTAGAGGGATAAATGTATCACCAAACACCATCATACTAGGTGACTTCAATTACCCTAATATAGACTGGGAACACTACTCAAGCCCAAACACCCTATCCCAAAAGTTCCTGGAATTCATAAACTCAAATGCCATGGAACAACTAGTCACCATCCCCACAAGAGGAGATAACATACTTGATCTCATCATCATGAACATGGGAGCACAATGTTCAACACCGGAGGTGTACCCCTCACTGGTGAGATCAGACCACAAACTAATCTCGCTGGAGGTCCTCATCCCACCCCACCTGAAATAAAAAGACCACAGTAAAGAACTTCTCAAAAGCCGACTTCACACTTCTAAAGACTAGTGTGGTCTCCTTTAAGGCCCCGAGCGGCGGAAAACAGTACTCAAGCCGCTGAATCACTTACAAATGCCTTCTACCAGCACCTGCAGGACTGCATGGATAAGGCAATCCCAAGCAAAACAAAGACTCTTTGTACCAAAGGCAAGCGTCCAGTCTGGTGGACCCCAGCCATAAACAAACTCTACAACAAAAGGAGGAAGCTACTACAAGATAGAGCAAAATCCTTAAAAGGTAAGACACCCTTGATCACTATAAGTAAAAAACTAAGAGCTCTCATAAAATCATCCAAAGCAAATTTCGAGAGAAAAATAGCTAAAGACTCAAAAGACAATCATAAGGCCTTCTTTAGCTATGTTAGAAACCTGGGAGGAAACTCCCAGATATGCTCAGAGCTAGTTCAAAATGATGTGAAGATTACTGATCCTACAGACATTGCCAACATACTGGCTGACAGGTTCAGTGCAAACTCCCCCCCCCCTCCCCCCCAAATGGAGAGATATCTATTCCAAACGATTGCAGCCCCCAACCATCTCCAGCGCCCAAGTGAGAACTGCTCCCTCCAAAGCAAAAATCACAGCATCCATGGGACCTGATGGTGTCCCCGGCTGTGTGCTCCATGAACTCAATGAGGAATTAAACCCACAGCTAGGACAGCTGTTTAATCAAAGTCTTACCTCTGGATATGTACCCAGGAGTGGCGCACTGCAACTGTGGTACCACTTCACAAAGGCGGTGCCTCCACCGACCCTGGAAATTACCGCCCATTAGCTTGACAAGCCTTATCTGCAAAGCCATGGAGAGGATCATAATGGACCTCATAAATAAAGACATAGGGAATTTGCAGACTTTGGATCCAACCCAGTTTGGCTTTGTCAAGGGCAGATCATGCCTTTTAAACTTGGTTGACTTTTTTGAAACAGTCACCAAAGCCATTGATGAGGGAAAGGCAGTCCATACAGCCTACCTCGATCTGGCTAAGGCCTTCGATACAATACCCCACTCGGGTATCATTGAAAAACTCATCAGCTTAAATGTCAACCCATACATCACAAGATGGGTTGCAAACTGGCTGAGTGACAGAACCCACAGGGTCAGAGTTGCTGGCGCCATGTCAGACTCAAAGCCTGTCACAAGTGGTGTCCCACAGGGCTCAGTCCTGGGCCCACTCTTGTTTGGCATCTACTTTTCCAAGTACAAGCAAACACAGGAGGGTTATGGCTGACAAAGTTTGCAGATGACTGCAAACTGGGCCATAGTAGAAAACACATCTGATACAGATATCCTTCAGAAGGGTCTCACAGAAACGGATAACTGGTGCCAGAGCCACGGCCTAAAGTTAAATGCCAAAAAATGCATAGTCATACCCTTCGAAAAACAAGGTTACCCCTAGCTACCAAATAGGTGGCAATCCAGTGAGCACAGAAGAAGTTATCAGGGACCTGGGGACCCAGGTTGATAGTAGTCTGTCATTCGACACCCATGTAGCTAAAGTAGTTAGGAAGACCTTCTACATTGCCCACCTTATCATGAAGGGATTCTCATCTAGATCAAGGGAGGTCATAGTCTCCCTTTACTCATCACTCATCAGACCAATGATTGAGTACAATGCCCCATTCGGAATGTATCTGACCCGACACTTGCAGCAGCTGGAGAGGCCACAAAAGTTCCTCACCAAAAGGATAAAGGGTCTCAAAATCTGTCCTATGCTGCCCGACTGAAAGAACTCCAGCTCTATTCAGTCGCACCGCTTGCTCAGAGGTGACCTTTGCCTAACATACAAGGCCATGTCAAACCCAGATTTGATGAATATGCTTCACCTCAAAAATCTAGATCCATCAGAGCCACAAGGGTGGGAGACTTAAACCTTGACACGGCTATTAATAGGACGTGCTGGAGGGATAGATTCATCACCCAAAGACTCCCTATGCTGTGGAACAAAATCCCGGTACATGTGAGGCAGAGCACCTCGCTGGCCTTGTTCAAGAGAAATCTTGACCAATGGATGGGAGATCACAGATATACCCCAGGGATTACCTCAGTGTCACTGCTCGACAGAGGCACAGCAAAATAATGGGTATAGTTCCCCATACTAAAGGGGTGGCGTAAGCCACAAAACGATGGGCTAGGCTTGTAAATGCCCTCGGGCAGGTAGCCTAGTATGAACCTATGAACCTATGACTGCTTCCACCATTTACTTCTAATTGGTCCATAGGGAACAAAGTCATTCTGCCCTGGGATTTTCAAGTCTGGGTGTTTTTTTTTTTCCAATTCTTATGCCAGTCGTTATTTTAACACTGAAATTAATTAGCAAACTTGGACTATAGTTTCTTTCTTCTAGCAAATTGTTTGACCAGAATAGTTGAATTATTGGATATAGGGATTTCAGCTCTGGTCTAAATGGTGTTAAATGCATTGGGCATCTTTTTCATTAATAGAAACCCATCTCCCTTGTAGAATTCGAGGGGGATCTTTGAATGTAGACTCATCGTTTGGTATAGTGCTCTTATAACTTCAGTAATCTCCCAAGTCTGAGTGCTGGATTCTTATTTGAATTTCTGTGCAGAATTCTGGGCTTTTGTGCTAACTTTTTGTTTACATCTGAATATGTATATAGATGTAAATAATACTGCTTGAACTTGTCGCAGATAGCTATCTCTTGAGTAACAAAATTACTTCCGTAGCTCTGTAGTTGTATGGTGTAATTTGTCTTGTAATTCTTAAAAATCCAGGCCACATGTCTAGGATTATCATTATGTATGCACTAGCAATCACCCTTGCATATAAGCTCTAGCTCCTCTTCAGCCGGAGGCATATCTAAGAAATAGATTTCTGTTTACAGTCTTTCTTCCCCCATTAATAGTTTACTGATCCGTCCAACTTTTATGTTTCTCCTTGCCTGTGATCTCATTAATAGGAGTTTTTTAAAGTAGAATGTTGTCTTTGAACCTTTTAATTTTACCTTCCTTTGTCATGCATTCTATGCCTTGTTCTTTTGACGACATCCTTCGATGGTCATATTTCACTGTGGTAGCAGTAACCCCTTGGGATTTCCTGCAGTGGAAACCCTTTGCTAGCCTGACCAAAGACTTTTCCCCTCCTCCATCCCCAGAGGAAACGGTCCTCTCTGATGTCAGAACATCAGGGTGTGGGGGTCTTTGGCTGACACCATATTGTCAGTTCTTTCCATGTGAGCCGGATGCAGACTTCAGAGTGTCATCTGTCCGGATGTAGAGCAAAGAACGTTGAACCTGTTACCTGCTGGATTGCCAGCATGCTGACAGGATGCAGATAATTAAAATAGGGGAAGTTGCTTCCACAAAGAGATTAGTCACCAGTGGAGTCCCCTAGGATTCTGTGTTGGGACCTCTCATGTTTGTCACCTACTTTTCTGAAGTAAATGTCAATACCAGAGGGGTTCGGCTGACTGTGTTTGCAGAAGACTGCAAGCTAGGAGCAGTCATTGAATCTCCAAATTAATTAGCCATCATAACTGGTGTCAAAATTGTGGACTGAAACTAAATGACAAAAAATACATTATTGTATCATTTGGAAGTGGGTCTACCCCAAGGAGCTACCACATTGACAATACGCCCCTAAGAGGTGACAGTTATTTGGGATTTGGAAACTTATGCAGACAGTGACCAATCTTTTCACCAACGTGTGTCTGTTAGGTTAGTCATTAAATATAATGCCCCTGTTGTGTCTGTCCAGGCACATGCAACAACTGGAACACCCACAGAGATATCTTACTAAAAGGATACAAGGCCTAACCAACATGTCCTATATGAACCAACTCAAAGCCCTGTCACTGTACTCTCTATCCTACAGGCTGCTAAGAGGTGATCAGTGTCTGGCATACAGTGCATCCTCCAACCCTTTACTGATGGATTTACTGCACATCAACAATTCAGGTGGTATCAGAAATACTCTTTCTAGGGATCTAAACCTCATCTGCAACATCAACATAATAGTTTGGAGGGAGAGGTATATCTTGGAGGATACTGCTCCTCTGGAACAGACTCCCCATTCACATAAAACAAAGTTTATCATCAAGCATAGCTGAACTCTGCAGATGGGAAACAGAAAATTTACTCCTGGTCTGCCCGCTGTACTATTAATGGATAGAGGCAGCTCCTAAATGCTTTCTCTCATGCATGGCACCCCTCAAATCTGTGGTATGATCCCAGTTATTCTCATTAGGATAATTTATAATTATTGACCATAGAATGGGTGTACAACCAAATGGGATAGGTTCTTTCGAACAAGGGAAATTGGCAAGGATTAAAACTGCCTGAAGGGCAGCTAGCCTAGTACTTGTCCATGAACCTATGTCTCTGATGGACATGGGTAACCATTAAATAGTCCCCTAACTAACAAACACTCCTTAAAATAATCTGTAAGGCACAGTAACTTGTGGGATACATTTGGGTTGCATAAAATGATAAATGTCCCAGTGGTCATTAGACTAGTGTATGTGTACCTGTGAACCTGTTATCGACATGGGATGATTAAGACCAATCTCTAACCAAGTGGGGTAGGTTAATTTGAGCACAAAATGGAAACTGGCTAGGCTTGAAATGGTCCGCAAGGGCAGCTAGCCTAGTGCATATCAGTGAAACTAAGAAACCTAGGTACCCCATTGGGCAACTATTTTTCTTGACCCCCTTCAGGTTTGGGAATCCTCCAAAGGAGTTATGAAAGCAACGGTGAAACACAATGAAACCTGGTACATGAAGCAAAATGAAACATAGTACAGATCTGCAGGTACAGTAAGAAAACAAAAGACGTTCTTCGTGTTACACTGTTGCAGTCATCGCCTGTGCTGCTGTGGTAGCCCTCGGCCAGCCCGAATACCAGAATCAGTGTTGTTCTGCACCGGCTGTTGTCTCTTGCTGCCTGATGTCATGTCATCAGTGCTATAAAGGAAGGCAGAGCCGACGCCATTACATCAGTCTTTCTTGCCGTGGAGCCCATAGTAGAAGCAATTCGCAAGTGTGCCGGTTGGTTGCTACCAGAGTTTGAATTACAGCTGAACACGTCTAAAGCCAAGTACCCCATTGGGGATCCTTTTTTCTTGCACTAACCGATGTCGGAAAAAGTTAACAATTGTCTCACCTGTGGAAAGCAAATACCACACCGAAACTTCATTCATACTGCGTCACTTGTGTAGGCCCAGACCACTACGTCCTCCGTTGCTGGTTCTGTGCCCTCTTTAATGTGAGAACCATTCGTCGTAGAGCTCTTATTGTAGCCAGGTATTTTCGTCTTCCTTCTTTGCATTCCGAAATGATGTCAGTCAGCCAGCAATCCATAGACATTCTGAAAAAATGTAAGGATATAGATAGAGGCAGACCATACAAAACTAAGCCTTCCGACAACTCTACTGCGATTCGATACCTTTGCAGGCCTCTACTAAGACCCGTTCGGAGTCTGTCATGCCGCATTAATCTTCTTTGTCTTCCGAGCCTTTGGTTGTCTCTGCCTTGGTTGAGTCTGGAGCCGTGGAGCAGGCACCGGCTTCCGAGAAGGTTTTTCGCACTACCGAATTTAGACAAAAACGGCCTTCTCCTTCTACTACTGTTTCTCTCAGACCGATGGATACTCTTAGGCCTAGAAGCAAGGCCACTCCTAGGAAAACTACCTCTATCTACCATTTTACTCCTGCTCCACCACCCCAAGCTCAAATGCTTAAAATGGCGGAGGATCTTATCGCCCTTATCAGGGGTAGTCAGGCCACACCTTCTAAAAGGAAAATACCTTTCTCCTGAAATACTGACAGAACAGGATTCTGAGGAGTCTGTTTGTTCAGATTTTGAAGAGGAACAACAACCTCTGACTGCTTATGAGGATTCCAGAAAAAGAAGTGAATTCTGCTAAAGAACGCTCAGCAGAACAAAAAACAATGTAAATATTGGAAGAGCGTTGCACCACAGGTATTAGTATTTCATCGTCCATTATTTACATCAGAGGGGTTCTTCACTTTTATGTTCGTTTTTTCTGTTTTTATGACATCCACATGTTTTAAAGTTGTGCAATTACAACGCCACTTGACTTTTACAACAGCAAAGCTCTATATTTCATATATTGTGGATTCAACATGGTAAAAGCCTGTTATTTTGAAGCTGTCTTTCTGCCATTTTGGTGGTTTAGCAAGTTTTGAATACTCAGATGAAATGCTAATACCTGTGGTGCAACGCTCTTCCAATATTTACATTGCTTATGAGGATTCAGATGCAGATGAATCCATTCCTTCTGCCTCCCCACCAAAATATCTTTCCTTTGGGGAAACCCTTCACACTCTCAGGGAACATTTCCACTGCGAATCCCAGGACTTCCCTCAGTCTAAGAAAAGACTGAGTTTCTAGACCTGCCCCAGCACAGACCCTTGGCCATCCCTCCAATCTTAGAGGTGGTTGATGTCTTCCATGAATCCACCTGAACTCCTGACGCCCTCTCACCTACTCCCAGAAAACGTGACAGGTATTACAGAGTACCAGATTCTCACAAATACCTGTACAGAAATCCTGCTGCAGACCCGGAGGTCATTACACAGGGACTAAAAGGAGCGAAGGCTAGATCTGAAGTAGTTAACTTAATTTGTCCATCAACCTGTGGGTTATCGGATCCGAGCCAGCAGCTTCCATCAGCTAAGATCCGAGCTCCAAGCTCCTCCCCCTTGCCCATAATCCCCTGTTATCCCTTCCTGACCTCGGATCTAGTTTGCCGCGGTTCTCTTCAGCAGCTTGATCGAGCTTCCAGGTGTGGTATCTGTCGATTTGTGAGAAAAATCTTTCTTTTTTCTTAGTTTAATCAGAATTTTTGTGTGTGTGTTAAGTAGACTCCCAGTAGCGTTAAGGCTTTATTGACCTAATTTTTAGTATCCCCCCCCCCCGGGTTTGCGTTAGGGTGTGTGGTTTTGGGGCCTAGCGAGTGTGTTGTTTTTCTTTGATAGGTATGGCAGAGGCACCCAGAACATTTTTCTCAAAGTGTACCAAGTGTGATGCTGTCCCCAGTGGATGGCCGCACTCGGTGCGTTTTATGCCTTGGGGTTGAACAACTTTCCTCCGGCTGCACTATTTGCGCAGCGTTCAACCCCAGGGCCCTTAAGGACCGGAGGGCAAAGCTGATTCTGGTGGGACTTCTGCCCCCAGACCCGGCTTCATCCTCCGGTCCCTCCATGGCACCTGCCACTGCTGCGGCAGCGCCACCTGCTATTCCCCTTCCCCTGGCCGGGACTCAACCTCCCACCTTGGGCCAGGAGGAGAGGGAAGCCAGAAAGGAGAAACGCCGGGAAAAGCACCACAAGCGGCGGGCCGAAGCTTCTGCATCAGCCCCGCCAGCCAAATGGGTTTCGCCTCCCAGGGCCTCCGAGTCTTCTCCTTCCTGGCTCCGATCCCCCCCACTTCTCCCCGGGGCCAGAGGAGGAGGAGACCCGGTCGCCCTCGAGGTCATCGAGGCGGCACTCCCGGTCCACCTCGGTGACCTCATCAAGGTCTACCCGCAGTATGTCCGACGCAGACTTGGACCGGATGATGAGTAGGTTTCTCCAGGCCCAGCTGCAGATGAGTGCTCCTGCCTCCCCCCCTCCGGGGGGGGGGGGAGCTCGACCACCTTTTTCGCCCTGATTTCTCCTCCTCCGACCCACTACTGGGGTTCGGAGCTCTCGGAGCCGAGTAGCGTCGGAGCCGAGGGACTGCCGGCACCGATAGTATCGGGTACTTCGGCGCTGATAGCACCTTTGAGTCTGACGGGTCCATTTTCTTCAGATCCAAGCTCTCTGAGGTGAGCTTTAGATCCGGAGATGTCAGTATGGCTTCGGCTCCGTCTCAGTCGGAGCATACTGGCCTTTCGGATCCGACCGTGTCGGCGCCGGCTCCGATCCGCATGTCGGATCCGAGGGAGGGTCTGCTCTCGGATCCTAGGGAGAGCGGCTCTCCTTCGGTGTTCGACATCATAAAGAGGGTTTTGTCGAGAGATTCCAGGCCCCCAGCTTCAGCTACGGCTCCATCCTGCAACTCTCTCTCAGACGGGTCCGCCTTCCATTACCCGGCCCCAGGGACAGCCTGCTCAGACGTCCCAGATAGTTCCCTTGCTGGAACGGGATGTGGTTGGTGAGGCCTCTTCGGACAGCCCCCCCCCCCCCCGAGGAGGTCCCTCACAAACACAAGTGCAAGAGGAGGCACGTGGACTCCCCTATTTATTATTTGTTGACCAGGGAAGTCTGACTAGGTTCCACAGAGCCTGTTTTCAGCGGAGGCCCAGGGAGAAATGCTCCAGATGCATGTCTTTGGAAGGCCAGAGGGTATCTCCAATACCTCTATGCAGTTACTATCCCATGCCATGGAAGGAGCCGCTAGAGCTAGTGGAGCGGGCCTAGTCCTACGGTGACAGGCATGGCTCCGGCACTGTGATTTTGCGGAACCCTTTAAGGCGTCGTTCGCTAATGCCCCGTTTGATGGTTCTGCCCTTTTTGGCAAGACCGTACGCTACACATTGATCCAGAGCGAAAGACACGGGAAGACGTTGTCTGCCGTCGGAGTCTGCTTCTCTGCTCCCCAGAGGTCCTTCTCCAGGAACCAAAAGGGACAGAAGAAGATGTGGTTCTGGAAGTCTCAACAGTCCCGTTTCGCTCCGGACCGAAGAACTTTGGGTCCAGAGAACCTTTCTCTGATCGGCCCACGCAGCAACCCTGAGGGGTTACCCAACTGCTCCACTCTGGAGGCAGTCGGGGGGTGTTTCTCGAGGCACCTGGCAGCTTGGGAGTCCATTACAACGGATCGCTGGGTGCTTCGGATCATATCCAGAGGCTACAAAATCCCCTTTCTCAATTCCCCTCTCAGTTCCCGAAACCTCCCTGATGTCCCACCCAATCAGAGGGAGGCGGCAGCCAAGGAAATACTCCGGCTGCTAGAAAAAAGAGTAATCCAGCACGTCCCCCCTGACCAGTCTGGATCAGGCTTCTACTCCAGGTTCTTCTTGGTGCCAAAAAAGATGGGGGACTTGAGACCAATCCTCGACCTGTTCTTCCTGAACCTGTCAGTAGCCAAAGAAAGGTTCCGGATGGTCACACTTCCAATCCGTTCTCCCCCTTCTGCAGGAGAACGACCGGATGTGCTCCATAGACCTCAAGGACGTGTACTACCACATTCTGATGGGACAGACGATCCAGGAGGTTTCTCCGCTTTCAGCTGGGAGCCAGCCACTACCAATTCACGGTCCTTCCCTTTGGTCTTACCACAGCCCCCAGGGTGTTCACCAAAGTGTTAACTGTTGTAGCGGCCCACCTGAGACTCCAGGGAATTCAGGTCTTCCCGTACCTGGACGACTGGCTCCTGACCGCCCCCACCAGGCATCTACTTTGCACGGCCCGGGATTACTTTCTCTGACTAGCTCCCCGGCTGGGGATCACGATCAACATTGGGAAATCTTCCCTTCTTCCGACTCAAATCTTAGATTTCATCAGAGCCAGATTGAACACAAACCAGCTTCTAGCCTTCTTGACTCCGGACCGGCTACGAACTCTGAAACTCCATGTACTGGCCCTTCTACAATCCCCAACTCCCACTGTGGAATTGGTCCTGAGGGCTCTAGGCTTGATGGCGGCAACCATCAACCTACTACCCATGGCGCGCTTGAACATGAGAGTTCTTCAATGGACCTTACAAGTCCAGTGGTCCTTGCTGCTACATCCCCTGAGCTTTCCCGTTCCTCTCAGCAAGGTGTGCAAGAAAGCCCTCTTATGGTGGCTCCAGTCCCCGGACCTCCAGAAGGGGCGCCCCTTCTCTGCGCCCCCTCCTCTAGCCATGGTGACCATGGGCGCCTCTCGCCTCGGGTGGTTGGGGGGGCACTGCTTGGGCAGGATCGTCCAAGGCATGTGGAACCATTCGGAGACCTTATTGCATATCAATGTCCTAGAGATGAGAGCGGTGCTTTTGGCATTGCAAGCACTTCAAAGCCTTCTTCCCTTGGGGACAATTGCGATTCAGACAGACAACATGTCAGTCGTCTGGTATATCAAGAAACAAGGGGGTACCAGGTCCTATCCACTTTGTCGGGAGACCATGAGAGTGTGGGAATGGGCTACGTCCACCAACCGCTTTCTCATAGCGACGCACATTCCGGGACGGTCCAACTTTTTAGCAGACAGACCAAGTCATCCTGTCACCGTACGAGTGGTCTCTGAATCCAAAAGTAGCGAAGCAAATCTTCTCCAAATGGGGTCAACCTCATTGCGATCTTTTCGCCTCTCCTTCGAGCGCAAAGTGCAGCGACTACTTAGCTCTATTTCCCCCACCCGGGGAATCCCCCAGAGACGCTCTGGTGCATGCTTGGCCACCCGGTCTACTGTATGCTTACCCTCCTCTGTCCCTGATGCTAAAGTTTTTACAGAAAGCCAGACGGTTGGGGAGCAGAATAATCCTCATTGCCCCATTCTGGCCTCGTCAAGCTTGGTTCCCTTATCTATAGTCTCATTTAGTGAATCCCCCATGGATTCTAGATCCCATCCTGGATCTGATCTCTCATCCGTCAGGCCTGTCAACCCCGAACCTGGACAACCTCAAGCTCACAGCTTGGTTGATCCAGTTCCAGTGATAGCTAGGACTCCCGGTATCTCGTCCCCTGTCAAGGCTATTCTAGCAGCCACTCACAAGCCATCTACTAGAAGAATCTATAATAGCAAATGGAAGCATTTTTCTATTTGGGCAGAGCATCAGAACTTAGATCCCTTTACAGCTCCGTTGCCAGCAGTACTAGATTTTCTGTCAGGGTTATTCGACCAAGGTGCTAGCTGTTCTACGGTCAAAGTCCAGTTGGTCGCAATCTCTCATTATCATGTTGGCAATGATCTCGGCCCTCTGACGTCGTCCAAATTATGTAAGACCTTCCTAAAAGGCACCTTCTTACTAAGACCTCCAGTAAAAGATGCAGTCCCTCCTTGGGATTTAACTCTTGTACTTCAGTCTCTAACAGCTCCTCCCTTTGAGCCTGCAACTTTGGTGGAGCTGAAATACTTATCTTGGAAGACAGTTTTTCTTGTTGCCATTACTTCGGCCAGAAGGGTCTCAGAGCTTCAAGCCCTTTGCGCCAAGCCACCGTATTTGGTTTTCCACAAAGATAGTCTCACTCAGGACCAATCCTTCCTTCCTGCCCAAAATTGCATCAGAGTCTAATATCAACCAGTCAATTAATTTGCCAGTCTTCTTCTCAAATTACCAAAACAAAGGTGAATACAAGTTGCACTCGCTAGACGTACATAGGCAACTAAGATTCTATTTGCACAGGACAGCTGCCCACAGGAAATCTGACCAACTTTTTGTATCCTTTGCTAAGCCCTCCTTGGGAAAACCTGTCTCAAAAGTCACATTGTCCAGATGGATTTCCCAATGTAGTCTTTTGGCATATGAGCGTTCGGGCCGGCCTGCACCTCAAGGAGTCCATACCCATTCTACTCTATCAGTGTCTACCTCAGCAGCCTTTCGATCCAGGGTGTCGTTGGATGACATTTGTTCAGCAGCCACTTGGGCTTCATCTCATACATTTATAAATCATTACAAATTGGATATTGTCTCCAGGGGGAGAGCATCCTTTGGCTCTGCAGTGCTCCGGAGCATCCTTCCATGAGGACCTCCCAAGAATCAGGTAGCTGGGGACTCTGTCCCATAGGTTCATGGACAAATGAAGTTAACTACTTCAGATTTAGAATTTATGTACTTACCATAACGTTCCATCTGAGTAGGTAAACTTCATTTGTCAGCAACTGTCCCTCCCTACATCCCCCTAGCCTATATGGATGTTCAAAAGACTCCTGCTGTCATGGCAGATTCTTCCAGGTTAGAGTAGGGAGATGGTTCTTGGTATCGTATGGTCTATGGATAGGCAAACTCGATCGGAGGTCAGGAAGGGATAGCAAGGGATTATGGGCAAGGGGGGAGGAGCTTGGAGCTCGGATCTTAGCTGTTGGAAGCTGCCAGCTCGGATCCGATATGGATCCAATAACCCATAGGTTGCTGACAAATGAAGTTTACCTACTCAGATGGAACGTTATGGTAAGTACATAACTTCTAATTCTGCAGAGAATACCATTCCTTCTGACAAGGACTCCAGGGCTATGGACAGATGGGGTAAAAAAAAATATACACCTCTGCAACCTTAGCTATCAGAGCACTCAACTGTCAATTCCACATGTTAAAATATCAACAGCACACTTTGGAACTATTAAAACAAAAGATTTCAACCTTTCCTGACTGTGCCAATTCGAAAGAGTTAGCAGATTTACTGCATTCAACTTGTCAAGTGGCTAAACACTCATTACACTGTGGATATGACCCCGTAGAAGCCTCTAGCAGGGCAGCAGTGTCAGGATCTGTCATTAATAGACATGCATGGTTGAAGTAATGACCTCTCCTTGATCATGTCAGATTTAAATTACTTGATGCACCCTTTGATAAAGACAGCTTGTTTGGAGTAAAAGCAGAAGAGGGGCTTAAAACGGTGGAAGACGAAGCAAAATCTATGCAAACAGTAAAAGATTTCCTTCTGGTACTACAACCTCCTAGGTTCAGCAGGAATTTTCCCTCAAAACACTGGTCCTTTCCTGCACCTAGCAGACAGGGGCAAGGTAACCCCGCAGAGACAGATGACCCAGACCCCCCTATCCCAGGGACAGCAGAAAACCAAACACTTAACCACTTCCACTCCAAAGGCAGGGAGTTCTAAGCCATCCCTCTATGGCAAAAACTCTCAACGACTTCCTCTCCCCCCTCTGCCCACTTCACTCACCAAAAACTAGGAGGAAGACTCTCCCTCTGCAAAGAAAATTGGCTTTCTGTAACAAAGGACCAATGGGTCTTAAAGATCATTTTTCAGGGATACAAATTCTTCAACAAACTCCCAATTCAAAGAGGGTACCCAGACTTAGCTCCAAATCAATGGGCAGAGGCATTGAGCTCTCATATCCCAAGGGGCAGTAGAACCTGTCTCCTCAGATCAAACAGGCAAAGGCTTTTATTCCAGAATATTCCTTGTTCCCAGAAAAGAGGGCACTTGGCTCCCTATCATGGATCTATCCATTCTGAACACCTTCCTGGTGGTCCCCAAATTCAGAATGCTAACTTTGCAGCATCTGCTGACAAAAAATGCCTGGTTAGTTATCCTAGATCTAAAAGATGCCTACCTCCGCATCCCCATCAGGGAATCCTGCAGGAAATTTCTTTGCTTTAGAGCAGGCTCACAACACTTTCAGGTCTCTGCACTACCCTTTGACTTGTATCTACTGCTCCCAGGGTATTCACCAAATGCTTAGCCATGGCTATAGCCTTTTGCAGACAGAAAAACATACAAATTTACCCTTATCTTGACGACTGCCTCATTCAGGCAGATTGTAAAGAAAAGCTGCTCAAGGACCTCCTCTTTGTCAAAACCCTCCTAACCTCTTTAGGGTTCACCATCAACGAGAAGAAATCAAAGCAAACACCCTCCAGGAAGATCATTTTCTTGGGAGCACTGCTGGACACAGCATCCCAAATGGTCTTCCTATCCCCAGAAAAGCAGAGCTTCATGTCTCTCTGTTTTACCCATCTGGCTTCCAGAAGTCACCTCAGTGCGAGGAAGTTGCGGCAAGCCTTTGGGTACACGGCATCTTACATCCTTCTAATTCCTTTGGCCAGGCTTCACATGAGAAAACTTCAGTGGTACCTAAAGAACCTTTGGTGTCAGCATACTCAACCTCTAGAGACTGTCTCCCTCTGATCCCCTGTATATGGGCAGAGTTTCTCTGGTGGGAAGGAGCCTGTGCCCAGAACAAGGGTCTTTCCTTCAGCCTGCACCCAACCGGGCAGACCATTACCACAGATGCCTCAGACATAGCTTGGGGTGCTCACCTAGAAGGCAGGTGCACCCAAGGTCTTGGGATGCCCTGCACTTTCCCTTACACATCAACCAGAAGGAAATGACAGTACAAAAGGCTCTGATATCCTTCAAACCTCATCTCAAGCAGGAGATTCTCCTTATCAAAACAGACAACACCACAGTAATGTGGTACATCAACAAACAGGGAGGGACCCAATCTTACCCTCTCTGCAGGCTAGCCATGAACCATTGGCTGACAGCCTCTTCCATGGGACTACACCTGATAGCCCAATACCTACCAGGGATCAGCAACACCCTGGCAGACCACTTAAGCAGAAACCTACTGGACCCCCATGAATGGCAGCTCCACAGAAAACACTCAGGCGTGGGGGACTCTGGAGGTGGATCTCTTTACTTCGCATCTCAACCATCAGCTGAAAAAATTCTGTACCAAGGAGAATCACCACCTAGTGTGGAAGGTGGATGCCTTGACCTTCCCCTGGAACACCCTGTTCGTGTACGCATTCCCTCCTCTGCCTCTTATTCCAAAGGTACTGATCAAAATAAGGGAGGAGAGACCAAAGGCCTTCCTCATTGCTCCAGATTGATTGGCCCAGACAACATTGGTACCCCTTACTGCACAGCCTGACCTTATAGCCTCCCAGGCAGCTTCCCCTGATCTTAGACCTCTGAACTCAGGTGTGGGGGGGGGGGGGTTGCTGCACCCAGACTTGCAGAATCTCACACTATCAGCATGACTAATACTCTAATGGGAAACAAGGGGACCGTGTTAACCAAACAGGTCGTAGACATTATCAGAGGCCAGAAAATCTTGCGCAGGAAAATGGAAAAGATTCTGCTCCTAGAGCCAGCCCAGAGGGGACAATACCTCACAACCTTCCATACCCTCTTATTCTGGAGTATCTAGCGGAGCTACTTAATAGTGGCCTCTCCTTCTCCTCTATTAAAATCCGCACCTCAGCCATTTCAGCTCATTTTGATACAGAACAGCCCCTGTTCTCCCATCCTTTGATAAAACAATTCCTCAGGGGGGCTTCTAATATCAGACCTCCCAGAAAGGCACCCACTCCACCCTGGGACCTGAGTTATGTTTTGGAAAAAATAACTTTACCACCCTTCGAACCTGCTGCTTCAGCAGAACTAAGATACCTCTCCTGGAAGACTGCTTTTTTCCTAGCTATCACCTCAGCCAGAAGGGTTTCAGAGCTTCAGGCACTGATGGCCATTGAGCCCTTCATCCTCTTCCATGCAGACAGGGTCTCCCTGAGGACTAATCTCTCCTTTATGCCCAAGGTCGTATCTAATGTAACTCTCAACCAGGTCATACATCTACCCACCTTCTTTCCTAACCCTCAAAACAAGGGGGAAAGAATTCTGCACTCACTAGACGTGCACAGACAGATGCTATCTGGACCGTACTAAACCCTTCAGGAAAACAGACAACTACTTGTCAGCTTTGCTCCGGGGCCAGAGGGGAAGCCCATTTCCAAACAAACCATTTCCAAATAGATATCACACTGTATCCATTTCTGCTACAGATTGCATGGGAACCCCCCCCCCCCCCAAGTCTACTTGAACTCATTCCACTTGGGCAGCATTCCTCAGAGGAGTTCCCACTAGGGACATCCTGGAAGCTGCCACCTGAACTTCTGTCCATACATTTACCAAGCATTACCACCTACCTCTATTTTCTAAGGTTAGGGCAGGGTTTGCCTCTGCAGTTCTGCAGGGCATGCTGACCCATTCCTAGGTCTCTTACTAAACATACCACCCCTCTCCTCAGCTTTGGGAATCCTCCCACAGGTGATGACTGCAACAGTGAAACATGAAGAACATAGTACAGTTGTTTACACTTACCATAAATGTAGATGTTCGAGTGTATTCACTGTTGCAGTCCTAGTTTCTCACCCTCCTTCCCCCTTGTATCTTCTTTCTTTAGGGAGACATAAGTTTCTGACTGTAGCTTTTAGCCACCAGGACCACTTTACCATATTTACTTGGGCCTCTGACTGGTTAGAACAAGAAAAAACGGTGTAATGTCATCGGCTGCCTTCCTTTATAGGGCTGGCGACCTGACATCAGGCAGCAAGCGACAGCAGCAGATGCAGAAAAACATTGACGCTTGTGTTCGGGCTGGCCAAGGGCTGACACAGCAAGGATAACTCACAGGTGATGACTGCAACAGTGAATACACTCTTATAGGTTCATAGGTTCATACTAGGCTATCTGCCCTAGGGCATTTATAAGCCTAGCCAGAATATGTTTGGCTTTCGCCACCCATTTTAAATTTATTTTGCTATGCCCTTTTTCGAGGTTAGTATACTGTGCCTCTATCTAACAGTGACACAGAAGTGATACCCGGGGTAAACCTACGATCTCCCATCCACTCATCAAGATTCCTCTTGAAGAGAGTCAGAGGGACTCTGCCTAACCTGGACTGGGATTTTATTCCAGAGAGAAGGGAGCCTCTTAACATCTACATTTATGGTAAGCGTACACAACTGTACTTTTGATCCCATAGAAACGTAATACTTGTGGTATTGCCATGTTTTCTTTTCCAGCAGTCCTGCCGTACGTGATTCTGAATTATTGCATCCATCTTGCAAATGCATATTAATGTACACACTGGACAGTCTGTTGATGACAGCTCATTTACATGTAAGGACATCTTGGGCTCAGCACTGGCACTGTTTTCACCATGGCCTCTCCTGCAGAGGAGTAAGACCAAGAGCAGTTAATGAGCATTATTCTGTGGTGCTGGATATGATTATCTGATGATCTTTTTCTGATTTTGAAAAAGTACTTCCATGGATGAGCACAATGAGGCAGTTGTGCCTTGTGGGTTTGACCTGGTTAACAAATAAGCTGTAAAATCCATGCTGCTGTGAAATTTCTAAATGACAGAAAATACACTTTCCTCCCAAATATATTTACTAGTTGCTTTTTAGAAAAGTCTTATTCTTTACCTTCTGGCTTTTTATTTATTTATTTATTTTTTGTACTCATTTCTTTTGAGTTGCTATTTCCTTTCTAGCCATATTTTTTTTTCCTTCTGCTCCTTTTTTGTAAGTGCCATACATAAACTGCATGAATCTTGCTCTGTCTTAAAATTCAATGATTGTGTACGTTTTAATTGTGATCTTGGTTTGCTGTGTAGATATTTTAGTTAAGTATCACCGTTCGGCTAAAAAAAAAAAAAAAAAAAAGTTGAATATGCTTTTCCTTTTACCTGTGACTTTTTAACAGAATTGTCACGACAAAAGGGAGTAAAACGGCATTCACATGCAATGTTTTGTTAAGACTTTATGACAAAGCAATGGAGAAATAAGTACATTTAAAAAGGAGTAATAAATTGGTTAAATGATTCAGTGTGCAGTCACAAAAAGCAGTTTCAGAATATGAGTACACTGTGCTATTGCCTGCTTCTTATGTGGCTAGTCATGTGGCCCTAAACCTCTCAACATACCTTGTGCAGTATTGATAACTCCTCAGTATGTGTTTTGTGGTGCCTTACTCACTACAGCAGCTGTTTTTCTTTTCCTGGATCTTTTAACTGTGTACCTTCCCCCGCTTGCAGAATAGATCTGTTGTATGAGAGATTTACCTTTAACCTAGTTCTTTTAAGTTACTTTGAACAGTAGTGACAAAAAGTTAAGCATGCTCTTCTAAATGCAAATTACTTAAAATATTGTAGCAGACTCCAACATTTGCAATTAATCCTTTTTGAGTAATATGTCTAATGGATCATGAAATGTTGAGTCAGTAAATGTCTTGTGCCATAAACTGTATTGATTCAGGCTGGAGGCTTTCTCAGAGACTACCCCCTCTGATGACAGGGCGTGTTGCATTTCACAGCAAGCACTGCCAGCTGACCCAGTGCTTGATTACATCAGCTGTATCAGCTGGCTGCTTTGTATACAGACACACACACACACACACAGCCACTAGAAAGCTAGAGGAAGTTGAGAGGAACTGAGACAGAATAAAGTGATTCCATTCACATGGGGAAAAGAGGTAAATGCCAACTTCTGCTTTAACTGTGTACTTATTCATTGCTTCAGTGTTTAGTGTGTTGTCCGATTGATTCTTCAGATTAGATATGGGAAAGGACTGAAAAGTAAGATGGAAGTTGTCATACAGTTGTGCGAATGCAGTAGCATAAGCATGCATGTTTGTGTTACAGCTGTTTTGTAAAATGTTGGGAATTGATGCAATTCAGTGAATTTTAGGTACAAATATCTACACTTAAAGGAAATGGTTGTGTGGATTCATATGATATTAATATGACCTGCTCAAAAGACCTTATTACTGGCTTGCAATGAAGACAAGGACATGCAGCATTGCCACATTTCTTCCTTTTATATAGTTTTCTGCTGTCTTTATGCGGTATATGTGTTTTAAGTGGCATTTTACATGCGTGGTTTTTAGCTTAAGTTTGGTTTATAGTTTAACTTAAATTTAAGGTCCATAGACTTTAACTAATTGCATGCATTTCAAGCAGCGGGTTTAAAGTTTACCAGATACTCGAATTCCAGATTTTCTTCTGAAACTGTTACTCAAAGGAATTTGCACTTTTGATGAAAAGTTGGCTAGAATCTGAGTGAGTGTAGTGTAGGGAGGTTGCTTTTGTATTGTATTAAAATTGGAGGAGTGCTTCATTATGCAGTGTTAGTGTAATTTAGATGTAGCATTCATAGGTTCATAGATTAGTACTAAGCTAACTGCCCTTGCGAGCCATTTTAAGCTTAGCCAATTATCCCTTGTGAGACTCAAACCCTGCACCTTCTGTTTGTAAGGCAAACACCTTAACCATTAGGCTAGAATCTGAGTGAGTGTAGTGTAGGGAGGTTACTTTTGTATTGTATAAAAATTGGAGGAGTGCTTCATTATGCAGTGTTAGTGTAATTTAGATGTAGCATTCATAGGTTCATAGATTAGTACTAAGCTAACTGCCCTTGCGAGCCATTTTAAGCTTAGCCAATTATCCCTTGTGAGACTCAAACCCTGCACCTTCTGTTTGTAAGGCAAACACCTTAACCATTAGGCCACCCTCATAATGTTTTTAAGCGGGGTTGATTCAATGCTGCAGCTTGCTACTAAAGGGTTAACTTACTTTATTTTTGCTTGGTGTTTTTGTGTCTGGTCTTTTACAATCGAACATTCTTGGGTAGCCCTAACAAAACTGCTATGTGATTGCTTGCCATTAAAGACCTGTAACTCCTAGTACTTAATCTCTCTTCAGTGCAGCAGATCCAAATGTGGTCTTGTAGGGCTGTCATTCACTGTGATGTTGCTTGTTGCAGGAATGCCATCTGTTGGTGGCTGAGTAGAACTGCCCCCTCTTTGTTCCACATGTCATTTGTAAATTTTAAATAGCTGAGATTTTCTCAGGATTTGTTTGATATTTTTTTAAGTCGCTTGATGTAAAATGAGAGCATCTATATATTTATATAAGCACAGCACATCTATACATTTTGTGTAATGCATGTACCTTATATTTTACTTTAAATTACTGACAAATAGCAGAGTGGATTTTTTTGTGCATTCAGCACAAAATGTAAACTAAGTTGATGCCTGTAATTTCGGCCTGTCCTCATTCCCATCCTCGCCAGTATTAGGTCTGAGACTGGATGTTCTATTTTCATGACCTTCAGGACAAAGGCAAGCAGGACTTGTCTGGGCATCTAAAACTTTCCAGCCTACTCAGATCATCCCCTTGTGTACCCATAACATTGAACAACTAAGGAAGAGTTTCCAGACTGACCTTGTAAGATGCATTTGGGGCTGAAGTTACCCTAAGCTGCCATTTCTGTTTGTGTATATTGAGTGTATTTTAGTGCCTTTCTTGGAGGTATGTATATAAATTCCTTTTCTATTCTTGTGGTTGGTGCAAACTCAGAATCTTCTGTCTTTAGAGTCAGTATTTTGAGAGTTGTTCATCATATTTATCACTGCTGTAGTAGCCTTGGCTGTATTGGTTATATCCTTCCAAGGATATAACAGCCAACTAGATTCCAAAGCTTCAGGACACCTTTCACTTGCCCAAACTGTTAGCACAAGCTGAGCAGACTGCAAAGAAGATTTGGGCAGCAAGCCCTCCAGAGCTTGTCTGCCATTGATGAGAGTGCTCCTCTGTGGGCTTTAGAGGATTGATGGTTGGCTTGTGCTGTTCCTTTGCCGGCCAGATAAGTTCCCTTTAGAGAAAAATCTTCCACATTAAAATTTGTTGTTTTAATGTGCTTTCCTGTTGAGATAAGTTATTTTTAAGCTAGGACCTTGTGTTGGACTGTCTTGAGATTTGACTGTACTTTTCCTGTCAGTTCAAAAGTTTGTTTAAACTAGTTGAAAAACACTTTTTTCTGTGGAGAAATTGTTTGATTTGATGATGTCGTCATATTTCCTCCTCACGATAGGGTCTTTGATCAGACCATCGGATCCTGCTGTGCCACGTACTACAGACTTTAATCCGACTCTCAAGCTCCTCCCTCCTACCCACAATACCCCGTATCCACTCAAGTACCTCAGATCTTGTTTGCCGCTTCAGTGAATCGGACGTGGGTCACATTCTCTCAAGCTTGGGATATATTTGTTCCTAATCCTTGTAGTTTTCTTCAACCTTTAATCGACTTTTGCAAGTCCTCCCTACTTTCTCTTTGTGTGTGTGCATCTCTTTCCTATAATAAATAAATAAATAAAAAAAGAAAGTAGGTTAGTTCTCTTTACGTTAAAGTTAGCATTTAGAGTTAGGAGTTTTACATTTTAAAGCAGTTGGAAGTTGATGCTTACTGTTCTTAGTGATGGTTGATTTTGGCAGGTTATTCTGTTGGGCATGGAGGACAAACTTCTTGTGGGTATAAAATTCCCAACCAGGATGCCCATAAGGAGTGCATGTACTGCCTGGATGCCGACTGTCTAAAATCGGAGTGCAAGATCTGTGCCATTTTCAACCCAGAGGCGTTAGCAGACCATCGGAATAAGCTTATTCTTGGGGCCTTCTGCTCTGGAGGCTCAGACCCCCTTCTGTGGTTTCCTCCTGTCCTGCGAGAGCGAAAGAGTCAAAAAAAGAGGTCCATTCCAGTTTCTCCGAGGGACTCTCGTGAAGTGAAGAAGCACAAGAAATCTTTGGATCTGACACTGGAGCCACAAAAATTACCCCCCCGTGTCGGATCCTGCAGTCTCTACGGATCCAAGGGATGTTACCAGTGTATCTCCAACTCCTTCATTGGCTCCCACATTGGATCCTGTACCTCCTGGATCCAAGGACTTTGAGGTCTCCTACAATCTCCTCCAAGTCCAAGCGTACTCGCCCCCCCCCGTTGGCTTCATCAAAGTCATCTAGAAGCTGGTCCGAAGCAAATATAGACAGGATGATGAGATTCCTGAAGGCCCAGATCTAGATAGAGGTAGTCTCGGCTCTGTCCTCTGTCATATCCATGAGCTACCCAGGCCATACCATCAGGACTCCTCCTAAGACCCGACCCTCTGCTTCGGAGTCTCAGGATTTGGGACTACTGTGTGCGTTGGACTTCTCACAGAGGAAGCTTCCTTCCTCGGCGTCGAGGATGCCCTTGACTAGCCTGTTCCGGCCTTATCGGAGCAGAGTGAGTCTCAGGGCTGTGGCATTAGTGCTGGGTCCAGGGGACTGAGCTCGGTCCTGTCCTTTTTCAGAGGCAGCCCTTCCTTTAGGCACTTTGGCATTAGACGACTCTAGTCCAGTCCCTTCTTGACGTTGTGGACCCGGAGTGAATCCTGACTTTTTCTTCTCTGTTGTTTTGACTCCAGGGGAGATAGAGAGGGCTTTTTAGATGGTAGAGAGGATTTTCTCTCTCAAGTTGGCTTTAAAATGGCACATGTCCCCCATCTGCCCCTGCACCCTTATCGGATCCAGGCTTTAATGTTATTCGTGTTTCAATGCTGCAGTCATCACATTTGGGTTATCTGCCTGCAGGTAGCCCTCAGTCGGCCTGAATACCAGAGTCTTGGGATTTCTGCGTCGGATGCTGTTGCTTCTTCCATGACGTCAGGGCGTCATGGGTATAAAACATGCAGCCGACGGAATTACATCAGCCGTTCTTGCCGTGCAGTGTCCAGAGCAGAAGCAGTTTGCAAGTGCCGGTCGGTCGCCTCCTGAAATTTTCGTTTTTCGAGTTTCAGACCTGAAGATCTGTGGTGGTGCAGCGGTAGCATTGTTGCCTCACAGCAGAGGTTCTCCCATTCGATTTTCTGCTGGAGTGCGGGGAGTGCCTTCTCTGTGGAGTCTGCATGTCCTCCCTGTGGTTGGGTGGGCGTTCGAAAGACATGCGTAAATGGGTGTGCCTTCGTTGAAGGTTGGACCTCGAGCTGGCACCTCTGCGTTCGTGAAAATCTACTGCCAATCATTAGTGGACCGGAGTTCCGCTGTGGCGACCCCTAACCGGGAAAAGACGAAAGACAAACTGCAACAACGAGTTTCAGACCTGAAGTCTTCTAAGTAAGTACCCTGTTGGGGATCCTTTTTTCTTGCTCTAACCGATGTCAGAAAAAATTAATTGTCTTGCCTGTGGAAAGCAAATGCCTCAGATTTTTATGGTTACTTCGCCATCTGTTTAGAACCAGACCACGATGTTCCTCGCTGTCTGTTTTGTGCCTTGTTCAATGCCCGAACTATTTGTCGTCAGGCTATTTTTCGCGCTAAATTCTTTCACTCTCGTTCTCCATATTCCAAAATGGCTTCGATAAGCCATCCGACGACTGATCTTCCGAAAAAACATAAGGATAAAGACAGAGACAGACCGCATATGCCGGTACTCAGTGAGGCGTCTTCGCAGCCCCTGATACCCACTTCTACAGATTCGCAGGCCTCTGCTGAGACCCTTTCGGAGTCCAGTATGCCACGAGTTGCTTCTTCGACTATGGAACCTGCGGATGTCTCTACCTTGGCTGGGTCCGGAGCCGCTGTGCAGGCACCAGCTTCTTAGTGTGTATTCCAACCTTATGGTGTTCGTAGTAACCCGACATCTTCGTTTTTGACTAAAATTACTGAGTTTCTCGGGCCCAGAGTTTGCACTTCACCTAGAAAACCAACCAAAGCGCATGCTCAAGCTCCCCTGCCACGGAAACAAATGCTTAGAATGGTTGAAGACCTAATAACTTTAATTGGGGGAAGCCAGCCTTCCCCCTCTGAGACAAAAGATTGATTTTCCTTCTGATTCTACAGACCATGAGGCTGATGACTCTGATCCCTCTGATTACCAGGACATTCCCTTATCTACCTATGAGAATTCAGATGCAGAGGATTCCATCCCCTCTGCCTCCCCTCCAGAGGACTTTTCCTTTGGTGAAACCTTGCAATACCTTAAGAGAGCATTTCCACTGTGAATGCCAGGGCTACCCACAGTCCAAAAAGAGACCCAGAGAATTTTTAGCCTTGCCTCAGCACAGGCCTCTAGCTATACCCCCTGTTCTGGAGATTGTAGATGATGTCTTCTTGGAATCTAGCCTTACCATTTCCCAGGGACCTAAAAGCATTAAGGCTACAATAGCCAAAAGCCCTACCCCTTTGGACAGGGACTCTAGGGCTTTAGATAGATAGGGTAAGAAGATATACACCTCTGGCAATTTAAAGCCCTGATGGCAAGATTAGCAGTTTCATATGTTGAAGTATCAGCAACATGTTATGGAGCTAATTAAACAAAAAAAAATGATGTTGATTCCTGATTGTGCAGAACATAAAGATTTACAAGAGTTAATGCATTCTGCTAGCCAAGTTGGAAAACATACTTTGGAATGTGGTTTTGATGCCTTAGAAGCATCTTGCAGTGCTGCTATCACTGGGCCTGTTCTTAGAAGGCATGCTTGGCTTAAGGAACATATCTTACCAGACTATGTCAAAGCAAAATTACTTTAGGCACCACTAAATCAAGAATGCCTGTTTGGCAATAAAGCAGAAGTCGTCCTCAAAAAGATGGAGGAAAAAGCAAAATCTATGCAAGCTGTTAAGTATTTCCTACAGGTACAGCCACCTAGATTCAGTAGGCATTGGCCTTCAGAAAACTGGTCCTTTCCAGTCCCTCCCAGATCTTCAGTCCTAACCCAGGTCAGCATACCACCATGATTACAGTCTCAGAGTATAGACAGATCTAAGCAATGGAGTGCTCCCACTTCTAAAACAGCGAGTAGTAAGCCAACATCCTATGGTAAAATCTCACAATGACTTATCCTTACTTCTTCCAAGCCTTGCCCAAGTACTTGCACCCTTAAGAGGAAAACTTGCCCTACATGCAAAAAACTGGGGGTACATCACCCAGGACAGTTGTGTCTTGAACATTGTATCCCAGGGATACAGATTCTACTTCCACTCACTGCCAGACCCCCCCCCCCCCAAACCAGTGGGTAGAGGCCCAAAAGCAAGTACTTTCTCTTCTCCGTATCAAGGCTATTCAACCTGTCTCGTGGTAGAGGCCCAAAAGCAAGTACTTTCTCTTCTCCGTATCAAGGCTATTCAACCTGTCTCAGCAGAGCATAGGGGACAAGGTTTTTACTCCAGGCTGTTTCTGGTCCCTAGGAAAGAAAACGCTTGATGCCCTATCCTGGATCCGTCTATTCTCAATACCTTCCTGGTGGTTCCAAAGTTCAAGATGCTTATTCTCCAACAGCTGTGTCCTATGCTAGCCAAGGACTCCTGGCTAGCCACCCTAGACTTAACAGAAGCTTATCTGCACATCTCCATAAAGGAATCGTGCAGGAAATACCTACGCTTCAGAGCAGGCTCTATGCATTATCTATTTTCTGCACTTCCCTTTGGCTTATCTACTGCACTCATGGTATTCACAAAATGCCTACCTCTAGCCATTGCATATTGCAGGCAGAGAAAAATTCAAATTTGCACATACTTGCACGATTCCCTGATTCAGGCAGACAGTCAGGAATTGCTACTTCAGCACCTGACATTTGTAAACAGATTTCTAACTTCACTGGGGTACACCATCAACGAAAAGAAATCACATCAGGTACCCAGCCAACAGATTGTATTCCTGGGACCAAGCTTGAACACAACTTCCCAGATGGCATTCCTCATTCCAGAAAAAACAAATGTATTTGACAAACTTCTTCAATCTACTGGCCACCAAAACCCAGCTATCTGCAAGAAAAATATCGCAAACCCTAGGGTTCATGGCCTCTTGCATTCTGCTACTTTCATATGCAAGACTGCAGATGAGGAAACTTCAGTGGTACTCAAAAAGTCTCTGGTGTCCACTTTCTCAGGACCTGGAAACAATGATTCCTATCATTCCTTGCCTAAGGGCAGAGTTTCTTTGGTGGGCAGAGGGCTGGTACCACAACAAAGGACTCCCTTTTTACTCTACCTCCTGTCGCCCAAACCCTAACGGACGCATCAGACTGTGCATGGGGGTCTCACATGGCAGGGCAAGGTATTCAAGGCAAATGGAGCCCAAAAAGCAAATGCACATGAATATCAATCAAAAGGAACTGTTAGCTGTACAGAATGGTCTGACAGCCTTCAAATGCTTTATTCTTCTAGGGCAACTATTGATAAAGACAGACAACCCTACAGTTATGTGGTACATAAACAAGCAGGGTGGAACCCATTCCTACCCACTCTGCAGGTTAGCCATGGCTCTGTGGGACACAGACTTGAGCAACCAAGTGCACCTACAAGCTCAGTTCCTGCCAAGCAAACTAAATTCACTGGCAGACGACTTAAGCAGAAATCTAATGGACCCGCACAAGTGGAAACTGGAACCCAAATCATTCAAGCTGCTGATCCAAAGGTGGGGGGGGGAACCAGAGGGGATCTCTTTGCTTCCCCTCAGAACTTTCAGTTGAGCAAATATTGCACCAGAACTTCCCACAGCCAAGCATGGAAAGTGGATGCTCTGTTGTTTCCATGGGAAAACCTCTCAATCTATGCCTTTCCCTCTCTGCCCCTCCTCTCAAAGGTTCTACTAAAGGTCAAACAGGACAAGCCAAGGACAATCCTGATTGCACCAGACTGGCCATGCCAGCACTGGTACCCACCTTTGCGCAGTCTGACAGTACTGCCACCTTGGCACCTGCCTCAGATCCCCTCCCTGCTGTCCCAGCAGGAGGGCCAGATTTTGCGTCCTCAGTTACAAACCCTGAACCTAGCAGCCTGGTTCATCCCCTGAACCCTCAGTAAACATGTGCTGGATGTCTTCCTGGAGGCAAAAAGAGCTACTACTAGAAAATCCTATTCAGTAAAGTGGAAAAGATACTGTTCTTGGAGCCAGTCTCAAGGAATGGACACAAATGTGCCCAGCTTACCTCATATACTAGATTACTTAACAGATGTGTTCCACAAAGGCCTGTCCTTCTCTTCAATTAAGATTCATGCCTTAGCCATCTCAGCTCATTATAATACTGAGCCCACCCCTCTTCTCTCATTCCTCTGGTCAAACAGTTCTTGAGAGGAGCCAGATATTTAAGACCCCCCCCTCCCCAGGAGAGCTCCCACTCCAGCTGGGACCTTAACTTTGTATTGGAAAAAACTCACACTTCCACCCTTTGAACCTGCTGCTTCAGCAGAGTTAAAATTCCTCTCCTGGAAGACAGCTGTACTCCTTGCCATCACTTCAGCAAGAAGAGTGTCGTAATTGCAGGCCCTTATGGCCGTGGAACCCTTCATTATCTTCCATGCGGACAAGGTTCCCTCAGGACTAACCCATCTTTTATGCCAAAGGTGGTATCTAGTGTGGCTTTAAACCAATCCATTCATTTGCCACCCTTTTTCCCTAATCCTCAGAATACAGGGGAAAGGATCCTGCACTCCCTGGATGTGCACAGGCAGCTTAGGTTCTATCTGGACAGGACTAAACCATTCTGAAAATCTGACCAGCTGCTAGTCAATTTTGCTACAGGGGCAGACGGCAAACCATTTCTACATGGATAGCACACTGCATCCATTTCTGCTTCAAACATCATGGGAAACCTGCCCCACAGGCTATCAGAACACATTCCACTAGCTCTAAGTCAACCTATGAGCTGTTAGATAAGGAATTTCCAAAACCTTCACCTATTCCTCCTGTTTTGTCAGCTCTGGAGAGGTGTCACTGCCTGCAATTTTCCCAGTTGTCAGCCTGCTGCTGCTAAAATGGCAGCTAGACTGTATCAAGTTCTTCATTTTTTAAGCTTCTGTATAGTCTTCCCAAACCTGGCCTAGCAGCTATAGCTTCAGTTAATCCTACTGCTGCTGAACATGTGGTTAATTCCAATCCTACTTTTTCTGACAAGGATGGCAAGATTAATAAGTACATAAAAGTGTATGCTCCTGTAACTTTGATTTTCAGAATTTTGAATTCATGCTGACTAATTGTGAAAGTAGAAGGAATGCTTTGTCTGCTTGTGAGAAAAAAAATTGCTTTAAATTTAGTTTCTTCCATTTTACAAGTCACAACTTATTGTTTACAGTGTGTGTATAACTCTGATAATTTTTCCAGAGCTATGGCCAGTGGTACTGTTTAGAGGAAGTCTGCCCGTGTTCTTGCTATCTTCCAGGTGATGTGAAAAAATTGGATTTTAAATTTTCCTTTAGATAGAGATTGATCTGATGATGAGAATTTTCATTCCATCCTCGACTAATGGGGTCGGATCCGATCATCAACACAAGTGGAACATTATAAGTACATAACTTCTTTTTTTTTGGTTCTCTGCTGCAGAGGTGATCAAAAAGTGTGATGAAAGGGTAAGTTGATACAGGGACTCTTAGATTTTTCAGCCCTCCTTTTCCAATTTTTTTTAAGGAATTCTCTAACCTCTCTTCCAATTTTGGCAAGAAACAAAGTGGTCTCAGCAAAATGTTGATAAATGGATGTTTAAGAAAATGGCAAGGGGATTCCAAAAAGAATACAAGAATCCTCCAAAACCAAGGACAGTCCAAGTCAGAATCACCATTTAAGGTACCCTTTTCCCCACTCCTATCCTGACGGTCCATTTTTCCTTCTAGAAAGTCTGACTCTCCACTTCTCTTTTTGGCACCAGATAGTTTCAGACAGATGGGTTCTGAAGATCATTTATCAAGGCACAGATGGCAGTGGGAGGAAATTCCTGCTTTCTAATGAGTGATCCCTCATACACCAAACCAGAATTTTCTATCCCCCTTCCCCAATCCTTCAACATAGGTTTTTCTCAGGGAGTGATCAAGCAGTTCCTCCTTCAGTCTGGGAAAGGTTTTTATTCAAGGATCTTTTTGGTGTCAAGGAATGAAAATGCTTGCAGACCGGTTCTGGATCTTATTTTTTTTAAAGTACTTTGTGGTAATGCCCAAATCTGAAGTGCTATCACATCACAACCTGTTACCCCTTTTTTGTCACATAAATTTCCCGAAGTAAATATTAAGGAAAACAAGTAAAAGTGGTACACCAAGCTCTCCTGGCTGGGCTGTTTGGTGGATGTGCTGTAGAATATCCCGTCATGAAAACTTGAGGATCGCAAAAGTCACGTTCAAGAGCCTTCCTGTTTACCTTAGTTGAGAAGAAAACCAGCTAGCCAAATTAATCATTCAAAGAATTTCAGGCAGTAGACAGTTCATTTTTTTCTTCTATCTAAGACTGAAATGTCTACTGCCTGAAATTCTTTGAATGATTAATTTCCACTAGCTGGTTTTCTTCTTGACCTGGGGCCAACAGGAAGGATCTTGAGCGTGACTGGCCACCGCAGATGCAACAGGTAACCGCTGGACTTTTGTTTTTTCACATACGTTTCCTGGTAACACTAGATTTAAGATTCTCATCACATCCCTATTCCTCCAGACTTTAGACATTTCTTAAGATTTGCTGTCTGGATCAGATTACCAGATCCCCCTGTCTTACCTTTTGTGGACTGTCCACTGAGCTAGGGGTGTTTACAAAGTGTCTTAACTTGCAGACCTGCTGTTGTCTTTTCTGTCCATTCCTCAATGGATGTATCAGTGTTCCAATGTTGATCCAGCTACGGTTACTTCCAAGCTTTGGATCCAGTGCTTAAACTCCTTCCCCTACCCATAATCCCTGTGAGAAGAGCAAGCTACCTCAGAACTCATTTGCTGCCTGAAGAGTTTGAACAGATCTTGGTGTGCAGGAGAATTTGGATTGAATAATTATAACCTTTTTTAGGTATGTAAACCTATATCTCTCTGTTTTCATCTTTTATTTATTATCCTTCCCCCTTGTTTTTCATGGTTTACTATTATTTTCCTGATCGCACTTTGTACGATTCACAGTAATGCGACTCTACCGATTTGGTAATATCAAAAACAAGAATGAATGCAATACAGCATTCACTGTTGTGACTTTCTACATTTTGATGCAGATCGCACTGTAGTGGGGATTGGTAAATGTACCCTTTCCCTCACTATAGAGCGATCCCAGAGTTTGTATATCTAAGTAGCAGGGGGTGTGGGGAGTGCAGGGGGGGGGGCTTGCAAAAACGTGTTATTGCTGACTGGAAGTGTAGTATTTTCGGTAAAGTCGACATTTCTGAGATGTTGACTTTACAGAAAGTACTTCCTTCTACATTTTTTTGGTTCGTTGTTCTGATTTCCAATATTTTTTGGAAATCTGAACGCTCGCAGAATGTTGGTTTGGGGAAACGATGGTAAACCATTTTTCCCCACTCTTCCACTTGGGGTTATCCAGTAGTAACAGAACATTTTCCTACTTTGCTATTACTTTTCTTTTGTAGTATCTTTCTATATTAATATTAACAGTTGTATACAAAAAAATAAATAGCAAGTCTTTTCACTCATATTCTTTCTTCCTTTATAGTCTTCATTGTGTTCAGGATGTCAATAAGTCGTCCGGCTTTAAGAAGCGTATTGCTTGTTCTCGCAGTCTACCAAACTCAGATGTGCATGATAAATGCATTTATTGCTTGGACCCTTCTCATTTAGAGGTGGCATGTTCGATTTATAAAGCCTTTGGACAAAAAAACATAGTTGAGTAGAGGAATAAACTTTTTTTTTTTTTTTTAAAGGATCTCCTACAGCCTACCCCAGGAGAAGGGCCCTCATCAGGTTTGGGGAAGTCGGCGGCTGCTGCTTCTCCTTCATCCTCCAAGAAGGTAGACAGGAGCAAAGAGAACAGGAGATGACAAGAAAGACAAATCTAAAACTTCAAAGAGATCGCCAGATCTGACATCATTGTCTGCTCCGACTCATCCAGCAAAGATCTCTCAGCTTTCTGAGCCAGCACTATTTTCAGATGCGATAGTTATCAGATCTGTAATGCCACCTAGTTTTTCAGTGGAGTTTAACCACAGATTTTAGTTTCCTATTTTACAAGATAAACCTGAATATCTATACAGGCCTCCATCTGTTTCTTCCTTGAGATCAGCTAGGTCCCCTTAGAAGCCTCACTGAAGCTGAGGTGGACAGATGATGAGGCACTTCCTTCAGACCCAGATCCAGTTGGATGTACTCCTGTACCAATCAGTGTTGGATCTGGAAGGAATTTCTCTTCCCCTCTGTATTCAATAGCTTCTTCTGTTCCGTCTCTTCAGATTGTAGCCCTTGGATCCGACCCTGGCCCCAGGGTAGGTATGCATCAGAGCTGTGGTTACATTCATCCTCGACCCCCGAGAAGTTCTCTGAATAAGTTGACTCTGGCACAGTCTGAGCTGTCTGAGTCTTGGAGCCAGGCTGCTGGTGCTGACTTCAACAGGATGGGTTTGAATCCAAGATCTTCAGATCCTTTCCTTCCTTTAGAAGCATTGACTGTTGATACTTTGGGTCCAGTGTCAGCCTTGGATCCCAGTCAAATGACTTCCAGGGTCAAGCCATCTTCAGGAGCTTTGGCTCCTGTACTGTGGTTCCCTGGATCCTCTTGTGCTTGGCATTCAAGTTTTTTAAGAAAGTACTCTGAGCCTAGAAATAGATCTGCCTTAGAGCCAGATCCAGCTCATCCAAAGAGGATTTCCTAGGGTCCAAAGCCTGCTGTCTGATTCCCGGTAGGACAGTAAGTTTCTGAAAGCTGTTAGCCTGTTCTTTCTAGAGACTACATCTGTTTGTGTCCTGTCCTGAACTTTTCACAGCAGAGGTTCTTTCATCAGAAACAGAAGTGTAAGAGGAGACACTTAGTTTCCCCCAGGAATCCCCTACTATGACACTGATTTTGATGATGGTAAAGTTCCCCTAGATGCCCTCTTGAGTACATCTCTTTCGGAGAGATTTTCAACTCCTTAAGCAGAAAGGGGGCTGATCTTTCCAAGATCCTTATCTAGAGGTATCCATATTCCTTGAATTTCGGTTCTGGCCCACTTGCTTCTTGGGTGGTCCCCCCATCGACAAGATGATAGATTTGATCTTGTCCATGCATGGAAAGAACCAGACACAGCTGAACCTATCCCCAAGAAGCCAGATAAATTTTTGGAAGCACCTAAAGATAAACCATATTGGAACAAGGGTCCCACAGTAGATTCTTTAGTGGCACCGACCCCTATGAAGCAGCTTGTGGAAGAGAGCTCTTCTGTCCATCCACCTAACATGGAGTCATTTGTGTCGGACAGATTCGGGAAGTGTGTCTATGCCTCATATACGTTTTCAGTGAGAGCACTGAATTACCTGGCACATGTGACTTGCTTTCATAGAGATTTGAGAAAAAAAGCCAAATCTGTCTGAGAGACTTTGTCTGCAGATCAAAGGATAGCTTTTAATAGTTTGGTACCCTCTGATCACTTTCCAGTGCCTCTATTTGTCTTATTTCTAATACTACAAAGGGAGTGTCTAGAGCAGCCAGTACAAGCATTTTCATCAGAAGGCACGCCCGGATGCAGCTTTGGAGTTTTGCACAGTATTACAAAATGTCCTCCTTCAATGCCCCTTTTGGTGGATCAACTTTGATTGGTCCCAAAGTCAAATAACTATCTCCAGAAGCAAAAAGGACAGCAAATCCCTTTTTGCTGTAGGGAACAAATTCTGTACTTCTCAAAGGACTTTCTAGAAGGCAGAAGGGGAGGTAAGACCATTTGTTTTTGAAATCCTAGGGTTTTTCATCTGACACTTCTGGAGAAAGAGCTCTCAGAGGTAAACTGGAACTCTCATAATGGATGTCGCCCAAGAGGCAGAGGTGACCCACAGAAGCAAGTCTTCAGTTTTTCCTCGGGGAAGCCTTTTCAGCACTTGTTTGCCCAACTGTTGTACACTTGAGGCACACTGGGGGCACTTAAACCAACAACCTGGACATTCATCATTTAAGACAAATGGGTGCAGAGGATTGTAACTAGACGTTAATGCCATACCTTTTCACACATGCACACACCCCCACACACAAAATTCAGAAAACAATTGTGAATGTTCCACCCTCAGAAAGAAAAGTAGTTGCTTCAGAAGTAAAGATGATTCTTAGAAATAGTCATCCAAGAGGTCTCTCCAAACCAGAGAGGGTCCAGAATTTACTCAAGATTCTTTTTAGTGCCAAAGAAAACCAGGACTTAAGGTCAATTTTGTACTTAAGTTTATTAAACAAGTTTGTAAAACAAACAAAATTCCGAATGGTCACAGTTTAGTCCATTCTTCCCTTGGTGAGGAAAGACTGGATGCGCTTGGTCTTCACAATGCATACTACCACACAAAGATGGACAAGGAACTCCAGGAAGTGTCTTCACCTCTGGTTGAGAGCTAGTCCTTTCCAATTCAAAGCATTGCCCTTTGGACTCGCTACAGATTCCTGGATGTTCACCAAGTGCATTGCAGTAATGACGGCTCATCTACAACTTGAGGGTTCCTGAGTATTCCCATATCTGGATGACTGGCGCATTACCACCCCTAACAGGAATCTACTAATTCAAGCTGGAGACACCTTACTCCAGCCCTGCACAAACTTTGGAATCGCAGTGAATTTTAAAAAGGTCCAGATTAGTCATTTCAATCTCTGGAATTCATTGGAACAACTTTGGACATAAGAACTCTGAGAGCCTCTTTGGTCTAGTAGTAGGACTTCTGCCTTTGAGCAGTGGGTATGCAAGTTTGAAACTGTCTGTCCCAAACTTTTTACCTATGAACCTATATTGGATGGAAAATAGGAAATTCACCCTGGGGATGACCTCTGTGGCTCTGCTCGACAGTGGCACAGGAAAATAATTTTCTTGGGTAGCAAAAGCCAGGGTACCTTTTGGCTGGGCTTGTATAGGCCCCAGGGCAGATAGCCTAGTACCTTCCTATGGTAGTGAAGCTTCCCCCTTCAAGAATTACATCTGATGTTCATCGTGTTTCACTGTTGCAGTCATCACAATTGGGTTATCCTGCTGGCAGGCTACCCGCAGTCGGCCTGAGTTCCGAAGTCTAGGTCCGGCGTCGTTTGCTGTCGCCTCTTCCCTGACGTCAGTGTGCCAGGGGTATATAAGATGCAGCCGATGCCATTTTCTCCAGTCTTTCTTGCTGCGCGGTGCCCGAAGCAAAAGCAGTTCATAAGTGCCGGTCGGCAGACCCCGGATCTGAAATTCGAATTTGAAAACTTCAGAAGTCTTCATTAAAGCCAAGTACCCCGTTGGGGAAACTTTTTTCTTGCTCCAGACCGATGTCAGAAAAAGTTAACTGTATTTCTTGTGGGAAGCAAATACCTCATAAGGATTTTCATTCTTCGTGTATTCCTTGCTTAGGCCCTGACCATAACGTTGCTAGTTGTCGGTTTTGTGCTAGATTTAACCAATGAACTATTAAGCGTCGGTACGATTTTGCATTTCATTACTTTGGCAGAAGATTTAATTACATAATGCCGTCGGATCAGCTGACTACAGGAGTTTACAAAAAAACGAAAAGAAAAGGACAGGCATCCAAGATCCAAAACAGACGACGAGGCTTCTTCTAGGCCTGTCGCCGGTTCTCAGTGAGGTGCATTCGCAGCCCCTGCCCATTACCTGAGAGCCACAGGCCGCTTCCGACTCCCACGTAGAGCCAACTGGGCCTCTGGAAACTCAAGGTATTGGACACTCGGAAACTATTCCCTCAGATGGGTCTGGAGCCGCTGAGCAGGCATCGGCTTCTGAGGGTGTTTTCAGGCCTACAGTTATATGTGAAACCTACTTCAGCTACAAAGACTAAAGCAGCTCTAAAGACAAAGAAACAAGTAGAGCATTCACCTGCACAGGCCTCCATGTCTAAAAACACAGATGCTTAAAATGGTCGAAGACCTTATTACTATGATCAGGGGTTCCCATCCCCCTCCTGAAAAGAGGCCTAGGCAAGAGTTAGAATATGAATCTTCAGACCAGGTTTCCATTTCCTCCGATTCCTCCTCTGAACAGGATTACTCTATTCCTCCCTATGAGGATTCTGATGCTGAAGAATCTATCCCTTCAGCCTCTCCTCCTGAGGATTATTCTTTTGGGGAAACACTGCATACTATGAGGGAACATTTCCACTGGGAGAGCCAAGATTACTCAGAATCCAAGAAAAGGCTCAGTGATTTCCTTTTATTGCCCCAGCACAGGCCCCTTGCTATCCCGCCTGTTTTAAACATTGTAGATTATGTATTTACAGAGTCCAGTTTTTCTCCAGACTCTTTACCACCAGCCCCTGTTAAGCCAGACAGATACTACAGGGTTCCTGATTCACATAAATTTCTCTATAAGAACCCTGCAGCTGACCCAGAAACCATTTCTCAGGGTCCCAAAGGGGTCAAGACTTCTACTGCAAAAAACCCTATTCCCTTTGATAGGGATTCTAGGGCCCTAGACAGATGGGGCAAAAAGATTTATACCTCTGCTACCTTGGCTGTAAGAGCTTTAAATTGCCAATTTCATATGCTTAAGTATCAGCAATATCTTATATCCTTGCTTAAACAGAAAATGCCAGCAAATGCAGAATGTGCAGACAATAAAGAAATGCAGGATTTATTCAGCTGAACAAGTTGGAAAGCATACTTTGCAATGTGGTTTTGATTCTCTTGAGGCCTCCTGCAGGGCCGCTGTTACAGGTTCTGTCATTAGGAGACATGCTTGGTTAAAAGAACAAAATTTGCCAGATCATGTTAAAGCCAAACTATTAGACGCTCCTTTACAGCATACTTTGTTTGGTGCTAAAGCAGAAGAGGTCTTGAAAATGGAGGACAAGGCTAAATCTATGCACAGTCAAGGATTTCTTGCAGGTACAGCCTCCCAGATTTAGCAGGAACTGGCCTACAAAAAATTGGTCTTTTCCAGTGTCAGATGACAAAGGGGCAGATACAGACGCCCCAGAGGCAGATCACAGTCCCAAGGCTCATACAGGCCTAAATAATGGGGTGCTTCTATCTCCAAGAGCGGAGAGGAAAAATTACAGCCATACAGGAAACAGTCTCAATGACTTTCCACTTCCAGCACCAAGCACTTATCTTTTGGCAGCCCCTTTGTGGGGGAAGCTAGCACTTTTTTTTTCACAAAATTGTCACATGATCACCCAGGACAAATGGGTTCTAAATATAGTTTCACAAGGCTACAGGTTCCACTTTCACACCCTGCCAAGGCAAAACGGTATGACAGACCTGCCACACAATCAATGGGCAGAGGCACAAAAACAAGTTTCATCCCTCATGGACATGAGGGCCATTCAACAAGTACCAGAACAAGAGCAGGGTCACGGATTCTATTCAAGACTGTTCTTGGTACCCAGAAAAGACCAAGCCTGGAGACCAATACTGGACCTATCTATTCTAAACACATTTGGATATTCCAAAATTCAAAATGTTGACTCTACAGCAGCTTCTGCCCATGTTGGGCAAGAAGGCTTGGCTTGTGACTTTAGATCTAAAAGAGGCATACCTGCATGTCCCAATCAGACAAACATGCAGAAGATACCTCAGATTCAAAGCTGGCGCAATGCACTACCAATTCTCTGCACTGCCCTTTGGCTTATCTATTGCGCCCAGGGTCTTCACAAAGTGCCTGGCACCAGTAATTGCATTTTGCAGACAAAGAGAAGTACAAATATATCCTTACTTGGACGACTGCCTTATTCAAGTGGAGAACAAGGACATTCTACTACAGCATCTGGTGTTCGTAAAAAGATTACTGACAAGTCTAGGGTACACAGTAAACGAGAAGAAATCGAAACTCGTACCCTCTCAAGAGATAATATTCCTGGGTGCAAGCTTAAATACAACTGGCCAGATGGCTTATCTCATGCCAGACAAACACAGGAAACTGACTACTTACTTCAAAATGTTGGCAACAAAGACCCAGTTATCTGGAAGAAAAATTCTGCAGGCCTTGGGTTTCATGGCATCCTGCATTCTGCTAATTCCATATGCAAGACTGTATATGAGGAAACTTCAGTGGTATCTAAAAAGTGTTTGGACTCAACATTGCCACAGCCTGGAAACCATAATTACCCTCATTCCCTGTCTGCAACAGGAGTTTCGATGGTGGGCAAAAACCTGTCACCACAACACAGGACAGCCATTCACCTTACCCACAGCCAGGCAGACATTGATAACAGATGCATCAGATTATGCCTGGGGGGTCCATATGGCAGGAAGATGTGTTCAGGGCACATGGTCCGCAAGTCAAATGCATTTACATATCAATCAAAAGGAGATGCTAGCTGTTCAGAATGCCCCAACAGCCTTCAAGGGTCAACTTCATCCAGGACAATTACTAATAAAGACGGACAATACTACAGTCATGTGGTACATAAACAAGCAGGGAGGCACACATTCCTACACCCTCTGCAGGCTAGCCATGACCTTGTGGCACACAGCATTGACTTACCAAGTACATCTGCAAGCTCAATTCCTGCCAGGAAGGAAAAATACTCTGGCAGACGGACTAAGCAGAAATATAATGGATCCCCACGAGTGGAAATTGGATCCACAAGTCTTCAGCATGATAACAAGGACCTGGGGATGCCCGGACATAGACCTATTTGCCTCGCCTCACAACTACCAACTACAAAGATTCTGCACAAGGACTTCTCACAAGCAAGCATGGAAAGTGGATGCTGTATCTTTCAGCTGGAAAAATCTAACAGTATATGCCTTTCCTCCTCTGCTTCTCCTCCCCAAGTTGCTACTCAAGGTCAGACAAGAGAAACCAAAAATGATACTGATTGCCCCAGACTGGCCCCACCAGCACTGGTACCCAATCCTAAAGAGCTTGTCTCACTGCCCAGCCTGGACATTACCTCAAATTCCTCACTTATTGACCCACCAAGACAGCCAGATACTGCACAGCCAACTCAGAACCTTAAACCTGGCAGATATTATAGCCTCTCAAGACACACCTCTTTCTAAAGCAGTGATGGATGTTATTTTGGAGGCCAGGAGGCCTAGCACCAGAAAATCTTATGCAGACAAATGGAAGAGATTCTGTGCTTGGAACCAAGCACAAGGCATTGACACAATTGTTCCAAATATTCCTCAGGTTTTGCAATACTTAACTGAGATGCTGGATAAAGGCCTTTCCTTTTCATCAATTAAAATTCATGCCTCTGCCATTTCAGCTCATTACAATACAGAACCACCTATTTTTTCACATCCGTGAGGCAGTACCTCAGAGGGGCCAAAAACATAAGACCTCCAAGGAGAGCACCAATACCTGCATGGGACCTCAACCATGTCTTGGAAAAACTCACACTGCCACTGTTTGAGCCAGCCACTGCAACTGACATAAGTCTTATCCTGGAAAACAGCTCTGCTCCTAGCAATAACCTCGCTAGAAGAGTTTGAGTTACAGGCACTCATGGCTGTGGAACCTTTTATCATTTTCCATCCTGACAGGGTTTCACTGAGGACAAACGCTACATTTATGCCTAAGATAGTGTCCAGTGTGGCCCTTAACCAAACAATTCATTTGCATACTTTTTATCCAAACCCACAGAATAAGGGTGAGAAAATTCTGCATTCTTTGGACATTCACAGACAGCTACGCTTCTACTTGGGCAGAACTAAAGCTTTCAGAAAGACTAATCAACTTCTAGTGGCCTGTGCTGCAGCATCACAAGGAAAGCCTATCTCAAAACTGACTATTTCAAAGTGGATAGGCCATTGCATTCGCTTCTGCTATTCACGGCATGGCAAATCAGTGCCTAAGGGCATTAGGCCACATTCAACCAGAGCAGCAACCACTTCAGCAGCCTTACTCAGAGAAGTATCAACCAAAGACATCTTAGAAGCTGCAACTTGGAGTTCAGTGCATACCTTTACAAAGCACTATCACCTACCTCTCTACTCTAAATCCAGGGCAGGCTTTGCCACTGCAGTTCTACAGGGCCTTATAGCCTCTCCTAATCCTATTTAGCTCCAGCCTTCCAACCTTAGCTTTGGGATTCAACCCAATTGTGATGACTGCAACAGTGAAACACAATGAACATAGTACAGTTGTGTACCTACCATAAATGTAGATGTTCGTGTATTCACTGTTGCAGTCCAGGTTACCCTCCCACCATCCCACTTTCTTCTTTGCTGGGACCTAACTGTACTCTTCTACTCTATAGAACCTATGTAGTGTATTTGCTTGTCGATGAAGGAAAAGTTGTTTTTTGTGCATGCATGCTTATTGGCATAATTTAGCCGACCATTTTAGGGGCACCTGACATCTGGGACAAGAAAAACTGAAGAAAATGGCGTCGGCTGCATCTTGTATACCCCTGCCGCACTGACGTCAGGGAAGAGGTGACAGCAACCGATGCCGGAACTAGACTTTGGAACTCAGGCCGACTGCGGGTAGCCTGCCAGCAGGATAACCCAATTGTGATGACTGTAACAGTGAATGCACTCGAACATCTACATTTATGGTAGGTACACAACTGTACTTTCATCAACAAGCCCAAGAATTTCTATCCTTCCAGAAGCCACTTGAGACTAATTTTTCATTTTTTAGGCTCCATGGCTGCTTCAGTCACATTAGTATCACTGCCCAGATTTTATATGCATGGTTTTCAGTGGACCTGGCAGTGTAATGGTTGGTCAGAAAACCTTTATCCTTTTTAGTGAGTCTAACAAACATTTGCAGAATGCACCCACACTGGTGACTAGAGTCTCTGCATGTACAGGGATGTCCATTCCTTCTGCCTTTCTTCCAAGCTAAAGTGACCATAAACTCTCCCTAACGAGGGGGGGGGGTCGTTTCTTGGCAATGGCTGTCCAAGGGATGAGTTCACACAGAGTTCAGTCTTCACATCAGTATATTGGAGTTGAGAGCAGTCGTCCCATCATTGCAGGCCTTTCAGGACTCTCTCCCCTTGAGTGCGATATCCATCCAGACAGCAAAAAGCAGTTTGATACATCAAACAGTCTGGGAGGAGCCATATGTTATCCTTTGGTCAAGAGGCCATAAGAGTGTGGCAGAGGGTGATACCTTCTCACCAGTTTCTTATTGCAGTGTATATCCTGTGCAAATCCAACATACTGGTGGACAAGTTGAGCAGATCCATTCTGCTCCTTCATGAGTAGTACCTTAACTCAATAACGGAGCAGATTTTCAGCCTCTGGGGTTGACCTTGTTGCAACCTCTTCGCCTGTCCCCACAACACTAAATGCACCAAGTTCTTTGCTCTAACTCTGCACAAGAAGGTTTCATGCATGATGCTCTGATACACCAGTAACCCCTGAGATTCCTTTACATCTTCCCCTAATTTCAATGTTCCTACAGAAAGCATCCACGATGAAGGTCACTGTACTCATAGCCCCTTATTGGCTTTGACAAAGCTTTCCTGTGGCTTTATCTAATTAACCCTCCTTGAGTACTGGGCTCAGATCCAGACCTACTTTCTCATCCTTCAGGGTTGCCTCACCTGAACATTCAATCCCTTGCGCAGTTTGTCCAATTCCAGGGATGGTTTGACAGTCCAGACTGTCACCCGCAGTTGTCCACATATTGTCTTCCTTTCAGAAACCTTTCACTAGGAAACTTTATAAAAAGCAAATGGAAAAGGTTTTCTATTTGGGCTTTAGAGAGAAATGCTGATCTTTTTTAGCCCTATTCCAGCAATCTTGGACTCATTGCACATTTCTTTCCAGGGAGCTGCCAACTATTCCACTGTCAAAGTACAGTTAGCTGCAATTTCCTCCTTCCACATATGGGGAAAATCACTCCCATACTTAGATTATTCAAGGCTGTCCTTTGAGGTAAATTTCTACTTTGGCCTCTTCTTATTGAGATCCATTTCTTCCATGGGATATTGCTGTTCTTTTTCAGACCCTGACTGTACCTCCCTTCGAACCTGCTGCAGAAGTTGACCTGAAGTTTTTTATTCTGGAAAACCTCATTTGTGGTGGCTAATACTTCTGCCGGACTAATTTCTGAGTTGCATGTCTTATCCTCAAAACTTCCATATCTAATTTTTCACAAGGGCAGTGTGTCCTTGAAAACAACCCCCCCCCCCCAAGTGGTTTCTGAATCATCCATTATTCAGTCCATAAATCTTCCATTTTTCTTCACAAATCCCTCAAACAAGGGTGAATATACCCTGCATTTACTGGATGTTCATCAGTTTATTTTTATCTATGTCAGCAAAACAATTGTCCTTCTCCACTGCTAAATTGGGAAAATCAGTGTCCAAAGTCACTCTTTCATGCTGGTTAACTCCATGCATTTTCTTTGTTTGCCAAGAAAAAGGAATTCCTCTATTTTCATTCCCCAAAAGGTTATTCTTTCAGATGTGTGGCATTATCCAAAGCCTTTTTCTCCGGTGTTCAGATTGATGACATATGTGCTGCAGGTACATGGTCCAATCCACCTTCATCTTACATTACAAATTGGATATGCATACCAGGTCTAGGGTTCCTTTGGTTCAGCTGTGCTCCAGAATATTCTTCCATGAGGCCTCTTTGGTATAAAAGTAGCTGGGGACTCTGTCCCATAGGTTGAGAAATGGGTGGAAAAGAACAGATACAAAAGTTATCAACTCACTGTAACAACAGATGTATATTGTCTGTTTTTGTCCTTTCCTCAACTATGCGTCCACCATCCCCCTCCTTGTTTTGTGGAAGTTTACAATATAATCTTACTGAGATGGATCTAGCTGACCATGTTCTGGCTGCTGAGGATTTTGTCTTTATGCAGGTTATCAGTATGTAAGAGTGCTGTACTTTTAGTATATATTTAAAAAAAAAATCCAGTATCTTCTCTTGGGTGGGCAAAACTCCATTTGAGGTAGCTCACTCTTCTCACAGGGATTATGGGTAGGGGAGGAGCCTGAGCACTGAACCCAAGGCTTGGAAGAGGCCATACCAGATCTGACATAGGATCCAAGACTGGTCCGTCGAGTAAAGGACAGAAACGGACAACACAGAGCTATCATTATGGTGAGTATATAACTTTTATGTTATAGTTCATTGCAGACTACAGAGTATCTACATTTCTCCATATTTAGACAACTTGCTTATCTTTGCAGAGTCTTTTTCAAAGTATCAGTAATGTCTCACTTGAGTAAGAGATCTCTGATATGAGATGAGATTCCAAGAGGACATTAAGTCTTTTTGACTCCCATCACACAGGATTGTGTTCCTGAAGTATCTGTTACATGTCGACTTAAAGAGCTTTTTCTCCGCAAGCAAAAATATTATGTATATTTACGTCTATTTCTAAGATTTTCCACTCTGACTTCTGTTACTGTGAGGGGAATACCTCAGGATTTTGGGTCTCATGGCATCTGTGATGCTAATGAGACCCATTGACTGCCTGCCTGGATACAATGGTACCTGAAGTCTCTGGTCTGAGCACCAACACCCATTATCTTTTCAAATCGCAGTTCTGGGGTCTGTCAGAAGAGAAATCACTTGGTGGAGACAGCAAATTTCTCTAAATATAGGTCTCCCCATCCAAAGCAGTCACTGCAGACACCTTGGACTTTGCTTGGGAAGTAGTTTCAGAAGGGATGAAAGTACAAGGTGTGTGGGACATCAAGGACAGAAGCAAGCACACAAATGTTAGAGATGTTTGCTCTGTTCGTGGCACTCAACTCTCTGAATCATCCTTGGTCCCCCTGGACCTCCAAGTTGTTACAGACAATATTACAGTTGTGGTATATCAACAAGCAAGGGGGAACCAGGACTTGCCCTCTTGGCAGCCTAGCCATGTTAGCTTGAGATATAGCTTCACAGCACAGTCTCACTCCACAGGCATCCTACATTCTGTCAGAGAAAAATTGTGTGTCAGACGAGCTGAGCAGAACAAAGGCAGACCCTCAGTAATGGAAACTAGATTAGGGCCCTTTGTCCTGTCTGAACAATCAGCTAAATCAACAAAATTCTACTCCAGGACTCCATGCAAGAAGGTTTGGAAGACCGTTATTTTTTTCTTTTCCTTGGACAAGTATGTTCCTGTATGCTTTTCCACCCTTTCATTTGATATCCAGGGTAGTTCTGAAGAATCGGATGGAGTCCCCCAAGGTAATGCACCCTAACCCTGATCATCTTCAACTGACTGCCTGGATGATATGGACTTAACTACCTTTAGGCACATGTTTACTGAAGATGTGCAGCAGGTACTAATTGAGGTAAGAAAGCCTGCGTATAGAAAATCATATATTAGCAAATGTGAAGAGTTTTCTAGTTGGTACCAGAAACATAACCAGCACCCATTCAGGGCTAGTGTTTCTCTAGCTTTACAGTTTGCGTGAGTTATGGTTGTAAGGCCTTCTTTACTTCTTCAGGGCTCATTTAACATACATTTCAGCATGTCTGTTCATGGGTGATCCTCTTTCAATGCATTCTCATGTCAGAATGTTTTTGAAAGGTGTTTTGCTTAAGAAATGACCAAGAAAATAGGTGGCTCCTCTTTCAGATCTTTTTTGTGTTAGAGAAGCTATAATTTGCTCTATTTGAACTAGTTTGTAAGTTAATTATTAGGCTACCTGCACTTGTGGGCCATTTTAAGCATAGGTAATTTTCCTTTTTGTTCTTGAAATAACGTATCTCATTTGGTTATAGATTGGACTTAGCAATGCCATGGTCAGTAATTATGTACAACTCCTAATGAGAATAACTGGGATCATACCTTAGGCAATTTGAGGGGACCCATGCATGGAATAAAGCAATTAGGAGCTGCACCTGCCCATTAGTAGTACAGAAGTAGTCCAAGGTAAATTGTTTTCCATCCATAGATCTAAGTTGCACTTGAAAATGGATAGGTATGAACTTTGTTTTATGTGGATGGGGAGTCTGTTCCATAGCAAAGATATCCTCTGCGAAATATTCCTCTCCCTCCAAACTGTGCTGATATGGCAGAAGAGGTGTAGATACTTATTTCTGAAGCCGTTTGACTTAGTGATATGCAGTAAATCCATCCGAAATGGGTCTGAGAATGCATTGTATGCCAAACACAGATCACCTCTTAGCAAGACTGTAGAATACCAAGTGTAGTGACAGGGCTTTGCGTTGGTCCGTGTATGACATGTTGTTTAGACCTTGTATCCTTTTAGTAAGTTATCTCTGAGGGTGTTTCAGTTGTTGCATGGGTTTGGACCGGTACATGCCAAAGGGTGTATTCTATTCAATCACTGGCTTAATGAGGGCTGAGTAAAAGGGGACCGACATATCCCTCAATCAAGACAGTCTTTGTCATGTGGCTGACTTGCAGTTGTCAGTGGGGAAAATGCTTTGCGATTGCTCTGACCTGTGTAAAAGTGTCTTGAGTTGTAAGCCCTTACTATCTCATTTTCTACAGTGACCAGGTTTCTTTGAGAACTAATCCTTTTATGCCTAAATAGGTATCCAAATTTGCTTTAAGCCAAACTGCCCATCTCACCTTTTCTTTCCTAAACCTAAAAATGAGGGAGATTGAACATCAGGGTTGTTCTGGATAATCCTCAGAAAAGTCGAATACTATCTTGACAGTACAAAATCTTTCAGATCTGCAGAGCAGTTCATTCCTTGTGAAGGAAAGATTTGACGGGTCTGTATTATAATCTCGAAGGTTTAAAACTTCGAATCACTAAAGATCGAACTTTAGAGATCGAAGTCTTAAACCATCGAAACCAAAAAAAAATACTAAATTAAAAAAAAAAAAACAACTAAATAGTGTGTAGGCAGGGGGGCAAGCCCCCCACACCCCCCTACTTAAATATACCAACTCTGAGAATGCACTATATTAAAGTAAACGGAAATCTCCCCGTACAGAGATTTTCCGTTTAAACATTCTATGTAGTGCGCTTTCGGTATTCTCGTGTTGACAATATCGTATTCAATATTGTCAGACTTCGAGATTTTAATATAGACCCGATTTGACAGCCTGCTTTGAAACCAACCATTTCCAAATGATTCTTAGGCTATAATTCTTTGGTCTCACCACAACAAAAGTATTCCAGGCAATCTAATGTCCTTTTCATTCTTCCTCAACGTATGGGTTATGGATCTGACCTTGGATCCAACTCAACCGCATATCACAGACTTAGGGATCCAACTCTTGAGCTCCTCCCTCTACCCGTAACTCCTCAGCCATCCTGCAATACCTCAGATCTCATTTGCCACCATGTCGCATGAACGCGAATCCTCTGTCAAGAGCATGTTGTTAGGCTTTTGTAGAATTTGAGTAGTTTTTACTTAATTATATGTTTTCCTGCTATCCAGTTTTCCTTTCGTCAGATCTCCTTTCTGACTATCTTTTCTACCCATGTGGTAATCTCAGTGTACCATTGTTGGTACCAGTCTGTACCTTTTTTGCTCTTACATTATTACCCATTTTTAGGGTAGTCTTACAACCACTGCTAGTATCTTTCTGTTTTAAGAGAAAAAAAAGTTAATGTTGCCTATTTTTCCCCTTTACTTTGAGTTATGGCTGAGAAACCAACCAGCTTTAAAAATGCACTTCCTGTGAGCACAAAATTCCATATTCTGATACCCACAGGGAGTGTGTTTATTGTTTACGAGTGGCACATCTGTCTACTGATTGCTATGTTTGTGCTATGTTCAAATTCAGAGTAATTTCTGACAGAAGAAACAAACTGGTACTTAAGGGATTGCTGCATCCATCTTCCTGCGTTTTGTCAGGTGCTCACCCCCCCCCCTCAGTAAGCATGTCAAGACTTCTTAGAGTTTTGAAAGAGATACCCTACTCTATTTCCAGAGAGCTCCTGTACCATTGTAACTTTTTTGGAGCCTCCTCAGAAGATCCTAAAAGAAAGTGTTTGTACCCCAAGTCCTCAGATCCAGTTATATTGGTAAAATCTCCCTAGCAGTTCTCTGATGCAAGAAACCTTGGGTCTGACCACTAACTTATCTAAATCTCCACGAACTCACTCACCTGGGTTCACAGTGGATCAAGTATCTGCTCAGCTCCATTTCTCTTTTCTTCATACTTTGTCTAGGAGGCAGTCGAGGCCAAAGCCCACATCCTCATCCGTTGGATCCCCCAGAAGTTTTCTGAGACGGACTTGGATAGGATGAAAAAATTTCTCAGAGCTCAGATTTGGATGGGGGTTATTTCAGCTCCATTTCCCATTGGATCCATGAGCCTTCCCTCCACTTCTCATGTAGTCATATCTCCTTCTCCATTCATCCTTTGTGTTTGGTGCCCTTGCATCTGAGTGCTCCAAGAGAGTTGGTGTTGGACAGCTAGGTATTTGATACTGACAGTTTTCCTGACTGGTTCTGCTTCTGTCCTCTCAGATTGGGATGAATCCCCGAGCCAAAGAATCATTGTTGGATCCAGGGGACCAAGGTGTACACTAGTGTTGTCAGAGCCATCCTTCACCCTTGGAGCTTCAGAGCTAGATAGCATTGGTCTGGCTCCCTCCTTGAAACATAGATCAGAGCAGGGACTATGCTTGGATGCTTCATTGGTTTTGGATGTGGTGCGGCCTGCCACGGCTTTTCCCGGTCCATCTGCTTTCAAGGTAGTCGAGGGAGCTTTCTCTCATCCAAGAGATCCAATTTCTCTCCCCTCCTTGGATCCTACATCTATTCCTCCAGCAGGTCTAAGCTTACTGTACAGGGACAAGCTGGTACCAAGTAGCGTCCAGAAAGTTTCCTTAGAGGAACTTAGTCTCTATCTTTGGATACCTCTCCAGAGCATCCCACTAAGGAGGTTCTCACAAGAGAATGTGTAAACGGAAGTACATAGATTCCCCTATGGAATCTCTCGCAGAGGGTACTGACTCCACTGGATGGTGTCTCATTTGTGGATGTTCTAGTTGTTCTTAAGCAAAAGGGTGGATGGTCTTCAGACCCTTGCTGTTCAGAGGAATCAGTCTTTCTTTAAACATTTGGTTCTGGCCCATCTACTTCTTGGGTGACACCCCCCCCCCCCCGGCTGATGAGCTTATTTACCTAGTCTCTCACTGGGCATGTAAGGAACCGGACTCTGTCGATCCAATTCCCTGATATCCAGACAAAATTTTGGCACCACTGAATGAGATCTTATTGGAGCAACGGAGTCACCATTGATGCTATTGTGGCGGCAGCCACAAAAAATGAGTTAGCTGAGCCTTTGTCCACCCCCCCAATGGAGAGTAGAAGGCATTGGACAGATTTGGAAAGTGCATATTTGCTTCAGTGACATTTGCTTTCAGGTTGCTGAATTATTTAGTGAACTTTACAAGGCTGCAGAGGGATTTGACCAAGGATTTTTCCAAATCCCTGTCGAAGTCCATGTCTGTGGAGGACTGTAAGAGGTCATCTTCACAACTGGCCACTCTTACACATTTCCAGTTCATACATGAGGTTGATATCCCATGCTGCAGATGGTACTTCATGGGCTGCCTGTTCAGGCATTGATGTCCGGAGAGGTGCCTGGATGTAGTTGCATGATTTTGTGAAGCCCTTCAAGTCTTCTTTCATCAGTGCCCCTTTTGATGGAATGTCTTTGTTTCGCCCTTCTTGTGTTTTCCGTAAAATTCATCTAACAGCAGTCTGTGCTGGACCCGTTTTGCATAAGCACTTAGAAAAGAATCACATGATCATTGTAGGTGTAGGTAGTGCTGTAATGCTAATCTTAGTAGACTGGTGATGGAGCTACTGCTACATACTTAATTGAGAAGTTTTGGTATATTTTTTGATTATGTCCTGCCTTACTACTACCAGTTCTGTGCTCATCCTTGCTTGCTTACTTGTTGTGTCAACGCTTGTATTTCTTACATTTTGAGCTGTAAGTTGCTTGTCCTGGAAGAAGTGAATTCACACTTCTGTTTAGTCCTTTATCCAAACATACTGTAGTCTGATTACAGTGAACTTGCTGCAAAGATCTGCATTTTGGGACTGAAGTAGTAATGCTGCAGTTAGGACAAACTGAAGACAGTTGAACAATAAAGACCATTTGTTTGTCAGAAACGGTCAAGAAAATGTATTATAAACTGTGAACAACACTTTAAGCTTCTAGATTGTGCTTAATGTTACTAAGTTGTAATTTTGAGTGCTTGGTCTAAATTTTTAATGTAGTTTTGTTTTAGTATTTTACAACCCTGCCAACGGACAAATTTATTGCAATAAAGACCGTAGTCAAGCTTCTGCTGTTTAATCCACTAATAGCAGTTTGTTGAAATATTCTCAAATGCTTAAATTCACTTGTGCAGTAAGGAAGCCAGGATGACATTTGTCGTTTACAGCGATGCTTTACTGAAGTTTAATTCTGCTATTTTAAGTTGTGTAAAACGTGAACTGTAGCATTTGATTATTTGCATTTTCTTCATGTATTAAATTACATAGACATTAAATGAAAATTATAAGACGGAAATTAAAAACAGTTTACATTGACTTAGAGCCATGAATGCATTGGCTTTTGACACTTGGATAACATTAGCAAAGTTCACACCGTAGCCTTCTTTCTTCTGAGATTTGCTTATGCATGCTTGCTGAAAAGCTTTTGAATTTGTGTGTATTTTTCTCCAGATGCTGTAGATGAAAACTTGGAATGTGATGCAGAGGAGTTCCTGGTCTCCCTGACTTTATTGATTGCAGAAGGTCGAACTCCAGAATGTTCATTGAAAGGTCGAACTGAAGGATTTCACTGTCCTCCTGCTCAGTCAAGCCAGGTGGTGTCTGCAAAACATGAGTGCAGTGACAAGCTTCCACAGGTATTACTGCTGTTTTTTTAAACATCTTTATTAAAATATCACTTAAGTTGGAGACGTATATTAATAGAAAATTAAGCATATTAACATTTTCCATTTACACCATTAAACATTGCATATTTTCTTTCGTTATGACAGCTGTTTTTCAAGTCCAGCATTACATAAATCTCTCAATTCCTGCCTTCCCTTAAACCTCTCTCCTCCTCCCAACTAACATTATTCTACATGTATTCATACCACAAGTTCCGTTTATTTCTATGTAGTTTGGTCCTTCCATTTTCTAAAGATGTGTCTTCAGTTCTTTTCTCCCTTTTACAATATTCAATACTTCAAATGCAGTTGGTTTGAATTTTGATTTCAATTTTCCAGTAATTGCTTTTTTGGCAGCCAACAGAATTAAACACAAGACCTTTCTGTCTCTAGGCAGTTCAGATCCTATGTCTCAGCCCAAAATAATTATTTCCTAAGTTACAGTCGTTCCCCCAAATATTTTTGACCGAGTACGTAAGGACATTTTTAAATATGCCAACTCATCACACTCACAAAAAAGCATGTTTCCAATTCTCTTTTTTTTTTCATCATCACATCTCCAACATTTATCTGAGGAAAAATTGAAGATTGCTTGAACGTAAACACTTCACAGCAAAAATCCTAAGCCTTATGAACTTTGCTCCATACCTGGGAGCCATGTATATATCCTCCCATTGTTCCCTTGTCAATTGCTTTTCCAGTCTCTCTTCCCACTCTTTTCTAAGCTGCTCTGATTAATCCATATAGTTATCTTACAGTCTTATGAACTTTGCTCCATACCTGGGAGCCATGTATATATCCTCCCATTGTTCCCTTGTCAATTGCTTTTCCAGTCTCTCTTCCCACTCTTTTCTAAGCTGCTCTGATTAATCCATATAGTTATCTTACAGTATTTTATATGCCCTTGATTCAACTAAAAACTCCTGCCAGAACAATACTTAAGATTTCTTCTATCACTTTCTCTTTGCCTATATTCTGATATCAATTCCTGATAGGGAAGGCAGTCTGTATCTTGCAGTCCAAACATCATCTTGGCCTTATCCTGCTCTTATTACATTTTCCTCTAGTTATTTGCTACCACTACCTTGGTTCCTTTGCCTGTTTTCTCCAGTAAATTCCAGACCCTTCATGCCTCCTACTTGCAGTTGTCCCTGTTGGTAAAAATCTGCTTTCTCCATTCACTTGTCTGTTTAGTTCTTAGAATACTTTATGAAACGTTATGAATATCATATTCTGTATGATGGTTGTTAGTCTCCTTAATGATTTGCATCCAAAATCCCACCCTTTCCTTATTTCTTGACCCCCCCTTCATCTTTCTTTTCTGCTTTTGTTTTATATATGAACCTTAACCATGCCTCTCAACTTCTTAGCACAAGAAATCTGGACAAAGCCTAAAATATTGGGGCATCAAAGGCCCAAAAATAGGGATGGATTTCAGATATTGCTTTTTATAAACTTAGAAAGGTGCTAGAGTAACCAAATCTGTTAGCTTGCATGTTCTGACAGTTATGAAGTCTGAAGCTGAAACGTATCTGATTTATTTAGTGACTTTATTCCTCTGTGATTTGCTAGAAAAGCAGATTTTTTGAAGAACAGACCAAAAATATGAGGCACATTCAGCAAAAAATCTGAAGAGTTGAGAGGTATGAAACTGTGTATCTCTAAAAGTATCCCTTCAAATCAGGTAATCCTAAACCACTTTATTCTGTTGTGAGGCTCGATTTATCTCATTTACCTCCCAGAATAATTCCTTGAACTCTTTTTATTAATTGTCCACAACTGCTACTTTGCTTGAGCTGCATGTAAAACTAGAGACTAAAACCATTTTCACTGCTTGTATCATGCTGTCCATATCTGTAAACAAGAGCTTCATTTCTTAGTTTTTGTTTTATCTTTTGCATAGTCCCTTCCAACATATCCTTGGCTGCCGTAATAGGTATTAATGTTCTTTGAGTCTGGATTTATTTGCTCATTTACTAGTGTGAGCAAAGCAGAAATGGCTGGGCCTTTCTTTGAATCTTTTCCAAGTAGGTGTTAAGGTGCTGATAAATGCGATGAGCTTAAAAAAATGGAAATTGGTGTTTAGGATTTAACTGTGTTGAAGACCAGTTGAAGAAAATTTCAAATGTTTAAAAATTACATTGTGTTTAGACCGTCTAGAAATTGTGTTATTCGAGACAGGGCATTTAAACATCTGTAAAAATGCTTTCTTGGAGGTAGTCTGAAAGCTGTTTGAGTGAACATAAAATTGTTGATTCATAGCGGGTAGAGCAGACCAGTACAGTAGACTGTACTTGTACTACAGTAACTGCTGACATATGGTGTGTAGAAGTGTGTGGGGCTTAGTATTCCTTCCTCTTGCAGTCAAGTTATTGTTGAACAGTAGCTGTCAGACCGAAGCAGTGGTAGAAGTATTGATGGCTGGGAAATGTATTCATACTGGCTAAGTCAACAACACATTTTAATACTAGTTTTTTATTCAACCAAAAAACACACACCAGAAATGTAAAAACAGTAAAAGTCCAAATATACTGAAAACCACACCAACGGAAATAGCAGCATAGACTGAAAAAATAAGATATTTTATTTTCTGATTCTGGTACCTCGGCCTTCGCCTCCAATGGAATAGTTAACATGTTCAGAAGCAAGTCTATAAGAACCACCTTCCAGTTACATTAATTGATTAATTAAATGCAATTAACAATAATTATTCAAAATTTTAAAGCCACAAATACATCAAATCTACCAATATAAAGTTATAAATTTCCCAAACAAAATTTCTTTTTACCAATTCATTCTTTAAACATATTCAAACATTTTTAACATATTAATACTATATAATTACTACATAATTACATATAATATCATTCATATTTCTAAATTCATCCCATTAGGAAAGAGAGTATTGAAATTAATATGCTCTGCACTAAAATGACTAGCCACAGGACTATCCAGCCTAGAATTTCTAATATCTCCAAGATGTTCTAATATTCTTAATTTTACCTTGCGTTTAGTTTGCCCAACATACCATTTTTTAACAAGACAATTACATCCTATAACATAAATAACCCCAGATGAGTTACAATCAAACTGGTCAATGGCATTATATAAAATGCCATTGATCCTTGTCCCATCCAAATTCCTGATCTTATCACAAACCTTACATCTACCACATGCATAAGCTCCTGCATTGGCCAGTTTTTCCCTTCTACTTTTGCTCCTTACTAACTCCTTTAGATTTTGAAATCTACCATAGGAAAAAATCACTTCCCTAGGCATAATATTTCTAAGGCTGTCATCATTTTCAATAATAGGCCACAATTCCATTACCAGTCTTCTTAAAATGGGAGAAAAGGCTGTAAATTTATTTACAAAGAAAATCCTATTCATCTCATCATTTTCTTCCTTAAATTTATTCTAATTTTTCCCATTTTTATCACCGTAGTGAATTCTTCCACTACCTACAGACCTCTGGAAATCATGTACTAACCCTAGTGTTCTTTCAACTTTAACTCTAGCTTTACTTATCAGATCATGTGAATGTCCTCTCTCAAACAATTTTTCCTGTATTCTATCAAATTCCATTGTATAATTATCCTTCTCTGAAATATTTCCTGCAATACGTTTGAATTCTCCAAAAGGCAATGATTTAACAAGATGAAAACTGTGCATACTAGAAGCATGTAAAAAATTGTTAACTGCTGTGGTTTTGTGGAAAGGTTTATGTTGTATTCTACCATCCACGCCCACATAAAATTCCACATCTAAATATTGTATTTTATCTCAACCTATAATAAAAGTAAAATCCAATCCACACAGATTTTCTTTTAGGCTAGAGATGAATACTTCAAATTCTTTAGGATTCCCCTTGCATAGAAATAATAAATCATCAATAAATCTCTTATACTTGATCACCCTATTTTGGAAAAAATTCTTAGAATACAGAAAAAAATTTTCAAAAAATCCCATAAAAATAACAGCATATGATGGAGCAAAGCAAGCACCCATTGCAGTACCTACTTTCTGCAAGTAAAATTTCCTTTCAAATTCAAAATAGTTATGTGTAAGGCAAAATTCCAACAAACTAATAATATAGGAGGTACGTGGGCCTTCTCCCAACAATTTACCTACTGCTTCAAGTCCCCAAAAGGTATTAATACAGGTATATAGTGACTTCACATCCACACTGACCCAATAAAAATCACTTTCCCAAATAAATACCCTTGAAAAAATCACAAACTTCCTTAGTATTTTTAACATGTGAGGATATTCGTTCTTTCAAAACTGAGTCCAGAAACATACCAACATTTTGAGAAAAAGCACCTCTCCCTGAAACAATAGGATTCCAGGTGGATTTCTCAAATCCTTATGAATCTTAGGAATGATAAAAAATCTGGCATCCTTTGGGTTCTTTATAAATAACTTTTTAACGTCTCCATGACTAAAGAAACCCAAATGTTCACCCCTTTCCAATAGATCATATAAGGCGTTATTGAATTCCACCCTGGGATTTGTTGGTAAACTTTGATAAGTATCGCTATCAGATAGCAAATCTAACACCAGAGAATTATACCTGTCTCTAGACAAGATAACCCAGTTTCCACCTTTATCAGACTCCGTGAAAACATATTTGTCACTCTTATCCCTTATTTCACAAAGAGCTTGCCATTCTATTTTAGAAAGATTGTAACCCTTCTGATGTTTTTTAAAAACCCCAAATTCCTTCTCAATTTGCTTAATCAAGGTTTTTTCAAAAACATTTAAACTGTTATTCGATTTAGGAGGGATAAATTCACTAACATAAGGTATTTTTGGAATTTTAAATTTTCCATAACCAGTGCAAAACTCAAAAGTTGAATCAGAAGATGAATGATGTTCTGATACTGAAAAAATATCTATCATTTCATTCTCATAAACTGACATATCCATTAACGAACTTTCAAGAACAGAAACATCATTCATTTCTTCCAAAATACTACCCATTCCTTTCTGTTTATTTGCAAAGAAAACCTTCAAATATAACTTCCTGCAAAATTCTTTGGCCTCTAATATTAAATCAGACAATGAAGGAATGTGTGTTGGAACAAATTTAGTTCCTTTACACAAAACTTGTTTCATAACATCAGAAATGCGTAAATCAGAGAGATTAATTATATTTAAATTCTCACCTGCAAAGGAGTTAGAATAAACATTACATGCAGTTCTTAACCCACCACCATGAAGAGAAATATGTCCTTTAGCATCTGTCCCTTGTGTATAATACACAAAATCAGTTGTTCTTTCTTTTCGCCTGAAAGTGCCGATTGCGCCCCTTCCTTTGAGTCGAATTGTCTTTATCAGATGAACTAGTCTCTTGCGGACCACTAAAACCCACAGTTCTTTCAACATCTACTTCATCGAAGGAGACGCTTTTCTTTCCCGCTGAGTCTGCTTCAATCGATGAACCGGAAGTGTCTCTAAGGCCGCGGGATCTGCTTCTGCTGTTTTTTGTAGCAGATCTACCACGCCCCCTCTTAAAGTTGAATTGCCAAGAAAAAATCATCCCCGTAGCATAATCATTGGTGTCTCGTACAAACTTTTTCTTTTTACGTTGCACTACCTGCGTTTCTATTTTTAACACTCTTGATTTAATGTCATTAAGGTTCTGTGCAAAATCTGCCTCCAGGGAATTATTACATAAAGTCTCTTGCAGTTCAGCTATGTTGGAACGTATTTTAACAAGCGCTCTTTCATTGCGCTTGATAAGCACTTTTAGCCAGCCCAAAGTACACTGTAGGGAAATCTCTTTCCATTCTGCGAAAAGATCAGACTCCTCTTCCGAAAATTCATATGCTGGTAAACGGTCCACTCTAAGCCCCCTTGGAGTGGTATTAGAACTGACATACTTTTCCAATAACTTTAAATCATAAAAAACAGTTGCTTCCTTTACCATTAATTTCTCCAACTCCTCGAACTTTATAGCATAATCATTGCTGCCACAACTCCACAGGTCGTTGGAGGCAAACCTTTTTTCCCTATCTTTCCAAATGGAAGAAAAATCCAAAATATACGAATTGCTCCTTGTGGCAACTGAAGGTCCCGCTGCTCCGTTGGTGGACATTCTAATCAACCAAAAAACACACACCAGAACTGTAAAAACAGTAAAAGTCCAAATATACTGAAAACCACACCAACGGAAATAGCAGCATAGACTGAAAAAATAAGATATTTTATTTTCTGATTCTGGTACCTCGGCCTTCGCCTTCAGTGGAATAGTTAACATGTTCAGAAGCAAGTCTATAAGAACCACCTTCCAATTACATTAATTGATTAATTAAATGCAATTAACAATAATTATTCAAAATTTTAAAGCCACAAATGCATCAAATCTACCAATATAAAGTTATAAATTTCCCAAACAAAATTTCTTTTTACCAATTCATTCTTTAAACATATTCAAACATTTTTAACATATTAATACTATATAATTACTTCATCAGACATTATTAAATATGGAATCTAGGTATATTATTAATTTCAATACTCTCTTTCCTAATGGGATGAATTTAGAAATATGAATGATATATGTAATTATGTAGTAATTATATAGTATTAATATGTTAAAAATGTTTGAATATGTTTAAAGAATGAATTGGTAAAAAGAAATTTTGTTTGGGAAATTTATAACTTTATATTGGTAGATTTGATGTATTTGTGGCTTTAAAATTTTGAATAATTATTGTTAATTGCATTTAATTAATCATTTAATGTAATTGGAAGGTGCTTCTTATAGACTTGCTTCTGAACATGTTAACTATTCCATTGAAGGCGAAGGCCGAGGTACCAGAATCAGAAAATAAAATATCTTATTTTTTCAGTCTATTTCCGTTGGTGTGGTTTTCAGTATAGTTTTTTATTCATACTGGCTAAGTCAACAACACATTTTAATACTAGTTTTTTATTCATACTGGCTAACTCAACTACATATTTTAATACTAGTCTTCATGTATTAATGCCATCACTCTTTTTAGTTGTACTTTTATCGGCCAGGTCTGTTTTATGCGATGAGAGGCAAAACAAACTTTGTGACTAAAGGAGTTATCAGATTCTCTTTATTCAGTCCATCTGATAGGACATGTGGTCCTCTGGCCGCTTGTCTGATCCAGTTTGGCATTATCAGTGCTCCAGCTTTGATCTTCTTTAAGAAGTCTCCCTCCCATAAATCACCACTTCTCTTAGTTACCTCAGATCTCATTTGCTGCCTCAGCAAAAGGACGTGATTGTTGCTCCACCACAGTATTTCCATATTGTGTATTTACATTGGTATTGCCCACTGGCTTTTTTGTATTTGACTACAGTGTAGAGTTTTAGTGCTATGTAATGTTTGCTTTTCTCTTCATTTTTCTCCTCTTTTTGCAAAATGGACATTTTCCCTTGGCAGTCTTTCCCACCATTAATATATTTTTTTGTGTGCCGTATAGATAGTGTAGTAGTTTCATAGTTAAGTAGCTAAATATTTGAATAAGTTAGTAGATTAAATAGTTTCTGTGTCAATTCTTGGTAGTAGTAATCCTTACTGTTAGAGTTTAGAATTTTAGATTGTAATTTTACTGTTAGAGTTGGATTGACTTTGCTTCCATTTGTAGTCATGGAAAGTGGGCTAGCATTAAAAAGTGTACCATGTGCAGTCTTAAAATTCTGCTTCAAGATCTGTGTGATCTTTACATGTATTTGGGGATGCCCACCTGTCAGTGAGCTGTTAAGTTTGTGCAGTGTTTGGATCCAGAGCTTTGGTGGACAGGAGGGAACAAGCTTATCCTCAAAGGCCTCCCGATTCAGAAGTGGCTAAATCCAAGAAAGTTTCAGAAAATTCTTAAAGGCACAAAGATTTAAATAAGAGAAAAAGGAGTGTTGAATCCTCATTTCTGACCTCTGCATTGAAGGTTTCATAGTTTGAGGAGCATAGATTATGTACGCTGAGTTGCGCTCCACCCCAGCAGCTGGAATGTCTGGATCCCATTTCAATTCAGGATTCTCTGAAAAAGGCATTGCCCTTGTCATCTAGACCTTCCTCAGTGCTTTCCATCCAATCCTTTGTGTTACAGAAATATCTTGGAAGTCGATTTGAATAATATGATGCAGAGATTTTTGAAGACAGAGATCTAGATGGGGGCTTATTGTGCCACCTTCGGTTTTGAAAGCAGTTGAATCCACTCAGATGCCTCCAATTCTTGTTCCTTCACTGGCCTCTCTTTTGGCTCTGGTAATTTAGGAATGAATGTTTCACTTGGATCGTGGAGCCATAGTGCAGATCTACTCTACATCTTTGGCTCCGGTATTTTCCTGACTCATTTGACTCTGGCCTTGTGGGAATTGACAGCATCTCCGACCCAAGGATTCAGGGTGCAACTTTGGCTCTGTAAACAGGGCCATTCCCATAGACTATGGTGGTGGTGCCTGAATCTGTTCTGATCCTGTCATTTGGGCCTTCCACTTTCATGGCTTTAGGGATCCCTCCAGCAGCAGTGTCTGTTTCTCTGAAGGGGAGGACTGGATCGGATGGCTGGAGTGGTATCTTCAAATCTGATAGGGGTTGGTTCAGCCTTTCAGGTGTTGGGAAGGGTGATTTTTCCTTTCCAAAGAGAGTAGATCCACAGGCATCATCCGATCCTCTCTTTCTTGTGGTGGTTTCATCAGATGTCCCTGAATAGTCATTCAGTAACCCTTAAACCATCTGCTCCAAAGCAGCTTTATTCCAAAGACATGCATCTGGAGCATTTCTCCCTGGGCCTGTGCTGAAAACAGGCTCTGTGGAACCTAGTCGGACTTTCCCTGTCAACAAATGGTAAAGAAATAAAATAAATAAATAAATAAATAAAATATTCCTTTGAGGAATCTGGTGACAATTCCCCGATATCCCAAAAGAGGACATTTAATAAGGACCACTAACTCCTCATTGGAGTACCCTTCAATTGAGGGGAGATACCTATAGTACCCTCTAGAGGATGCCAAATATGTTAAAATATTAGCATTAATGTGCCATAGTGGAGCCTGCCCTGATGGCCCATGGGATGACACCATCTACCTTTGGTTAGTCCCTCTAGCTGATAAGTTAATTGAATTTGTGGTTAGGAGGTCTTGGCAGGAGCCAGACTGAGACAGTATAATGCAAGCCAGACAAAATTTTCTGACCACCAAAGGATAAGCAACACTGGGCCATAGTCCCTGCAGTCAACTCAGTCATTGTTGCAGCAGCAACCAAAAGGGAGCTGTCTGAAGACACTGCCTTTGTCCATACCCCAGTATAGCCTGGGACGCTAGATAGACTTGGGAAGTGGGTGTATGCTTTGGCAGTTTTGCATTGAGTCCTGAAGTGTACCACACACGTGAACAGGTTTCAGAGAGATTTTGTTCCAGTAGCCCGTTTATACTCAAAACCCCACTGATGGCAGAGTCACAAATCTGGAAGCTGTCATAACTACCATGCTTAGTCTCACAAATCTCTTCATGCACCTAATTCAAAATGTGGTGGATGGAGCAGCCAGATGACAGGACCCCTTCTGCTGTCAGTGAAGTTCAAGGTCCCACAGCGGTCTTACAACTGAAACCAAAAGGACCTCCTTCACTCTTGTTTCAGAAGTTCAGAAATCATTTTGACTCTCCTCCTAATAGGGTCGGCTGCGGCAGAGATTTCCTTTTTTGATCACACTCAGACAAGGGGATGTACAGAACCAAGGATATTGTGGTTCCTTTTCAGACCAATGACTAGAGAGTGTCTGAAGGTCTGCTCAACTGCACCACTCTGTAGGCAGTCGAGAGTCATCACTCCCTCTACCCAGCATTGTGGCTGGCCATCATACGAGACAAATGGGTAAGAGGGCTTGTATCCAGAGGGTGTTGTATTCCATTTTTGGGAACTCCTTCCCTGCCAGCAACCTGTTGCCAGATGTTACACCAAGTCGGGCAAAAACCTCAGGAAAAGAGAACTTCTCTTCCCGCTAAGAGCTATCCAAGAGGCCCTGCCAGACCAAACCAGTGAGAGTCAGGATTTTATTCCAAATTGTTTTGCTATCCAAGAAGACTGAAGACCTCAGTCCCATCGTGGACCTCAGCCTCTTGAATAGATGTGTACACGACCAGATTCTGAATTGCTGTGCAATGAATTTTACTCTGCCTCAGACCAGTTGAATGGACATGCTGTCTGGATCTCCAAGACACTTGGCTACATGTAAAAGTGGAGAAAGTATCAAGGTGATTCCTAAGCTTCTGAATAGGAGCCAGTCATTATCAGTTCAGAATCTTACCATTTGGTCTCATCACAGCCTACAACATGTTCACCAAATGTATGGCTGTCCTAGCAGTTCATGGTACTGCTACTGGGATACAGGGTTAGCCCATAGCATGATGACTGGCTTTTGCCTGCCCCCTTGATGGAGTCTCTTCTGCAGACCAGGGACTACCTTTCATCTTTGCCAGTTCCTGGGAATATTCATAAACCTAGAAAAATCCAATCTCCAACCTACTCAGAAAATTGTATTTGTAGGGTGTCATCTGGATTACTCTCTATCGTTCAGACTTTACAATCTGCAGTTCAGCCTCTACTACTTAAACATTTTCCTCCAGCAGCCTTGTTTCTGAGAGTGTTAGGCCTGTTGGCATCAGCAATCCTAAGGGTCTACCGTGCTCACATCCATGTGATGATTTTGCAGTGGTTGCGTCAAGCTCAATGGTCACACTGAATCCATACCCTCTCAGAGACTGTAATCATTGCAGATTCATGTAGAAGTCATCTGTAGTGATGGTTGCAATCTCCATTCCATTCTTCAACCCCGCCCCCCCCATTACGACAGTGACCAAGGATATTTCCTATCTTGGGTGGAGGGGGTCATGAATAGAAAATGGTCCGAGGAGTATGGATGGACAAAGAGGCAAACCTTCAAATAAATGTATTGGAGATGAGGGAAGTTCAATGAGTGTTGCAGAAGTTCCAGGACTGCCTTCCACAAAGCATGTTACCTGCACAGAGGAACAACATGACTGTACTTTGGTCTATAAACAAGCAAGTGGAGAACAAGATCTAAACCCTTGTATAATAAAGTTATGATGATTTGGCTTTTGGCAATAGCTTCTCAATCACTTTCTGATGGCTGTGCGCATCACAGGAGTACTCCTCTGCCTTTGGACAGGCTCAGAGGTTTTTCTCATACCTCACAAGTTGTCTCTTAATCCAGCAATAGCCATAAAGATGTCCATGTACTGGGGCACTCCTTGCTATGATTGGTTTGTCAACACCATACAACACCAAATGCAACAACTATTCTGCCGTGATTCTCCCTCAGAGACAGCCGCTAGGAGAGACTTTTTAACAGCAGTGACACACCCCAGAGTTTCTTTAAGCTTATCCGCCTCTTCCCCAATGTTCAGATCCCTACAGAGGGCTGTAAGGTATAAGGTAACAGTTATCCTCCTACCCCACTTCATGCCCAGATAGATATGTTTTCCCTTTTCTGAGGTCTTATCCAAGAGATCCACCTTGGCTGTTGGAATTTTTTCCCCACATAAGTGGTATGGATTCTAACAGCTCCTCAGAAGGCTTCTGCCTGTAAGATCTGTTGCAACATAGGGAAAAGATTTATATCCTGGACTCCCCACAAAACATTGACAAATTCTTAGCCCCAGTTTCCAACGTTCTCCATTTTCTTGCTTTTTTTAGGTTCAGGCTCTAGTCCTTGTACAGTTAAGGTCTGGATTTCTTGCTTCCATATTGGCCTGCAGGTGTGTTCTCTAACCACGCATAAACTCTACTAAGCCTTTTTTGAAGCAACTGTCTTACTGAGGCCACCGATAAGAGAACCAGTCCCTCCTTGGGAATCTGCATTTTCTTTTGGAGACGCTCACTAGATACCCACTCAAATCAGTGCCTTCTGTTGAGCTAAAATATCTTTCATGGAAAACTATTTTCCTTGTTGCCATCATTTCAGCAGAAGCATCTCAGAACTGCATGCACATTGTCATCCTCTTTGCCTTACTTGGTGTTCCATAAAGATAAAGCATCTCTAAGAATAAATCCGTCCTTCCTGCCAAAGTTGGCTTTTGAATCAAATGTTTCAGAGCCCATTCATCTCCTAGTTTTCTTTCCGAATTATGCAAACAAGTGAGTACATATCACATACATTGGCTGTGCATAGGTAAGTGTGTTTCTGTATTCACATACCTAAATCTAGAAAAGATGAGCAGCTGTTTCTCTTTTGCCCCCTAACAAACTGGGCAAGTACGTTTGAAACGTGTCACTTTTTAGATGACTGTCAGACTGCATTTCCTTTATTTACACACCAAGCAATAAGACTCTTCCTATCAAACCTAGGGCTCATTCTGCCAGAGCTGTTGCAGTTTCCACTGCCTTCTTTAGGACCTCTTCAGTAGATGTTTGTGAAGTGGCCACTTGGTCTTCCATGCATACTTTCATCAAGCATTATAAATTGGACTGCACCTTCAGTAGTAGAGCATCCTTTGGTGCTTTTCTCCTGATGGGTCTCCTGTCATGAGGACACCTGGGATGCAGTGTAGCTTGAGATTCCGACAAACATGAGCAATTAGATGGACTGAATGAATAGGATACGAAAGTTACATAATTAACATAATAAATCCTTTCATTCATGTCCATCCATTATGACAACCCTCTCTCCATCCCTTTTCCCTACTTACGATCTGAAGAATCTTTTGGTCATATGCCATTTAGTCTCTACTCAGGCAGGGTTGTCTGTACCTAGGTCATAGAATGTCAAACAGTGTCTGAGATAACTAGGGGAAGTGGTATATTATGGGAGAGAGAATTCTTAAAGGGGCTCGAGGCTGGAATACTGATACTGCCGAGTCAGATCCAGCAAGCAGCTCTTGGACCCACATGTCATATCAGACTGACATGAATGAAAGAGTCTGTCATTATGGTAAGTAAATGACTTTAATTTACAGACCCTTTTTATGTGATCTGGAAGGTTGCTGTAAGAGTATGTAGTATAGTCAGGAGTATCTAATACTAAACTTGTGTATTGGTCAGAATGCTGTGAGGGTCAAGTCAGGACAGTCCTGCAGGGCTTTACTGTGGGAGGTGCTATAACAGATCAGAACAAGGGAAGCCTTCTGTTTCATTAGGGGTAAGTTTGCAATCTCTTGATTTTAAACCCAGTGAACTTTTATTACAAGGTTTTCTATCAGAGTTGCATGTTGACCACTCTTGTTAATTATCTTTTGACATACTGTTTATGTGAACTTGTGTTGGCCACTATTAAGCCATTTGACAGACAGCAGTGTAGAATGGCTTCTCCTTCATTGTTCTGTTGCCCCAACCAAGGAGTCTGTCTGTCCTGCTCTCTGTCCCAATATGAGCTTTCATGTTCCCCATTGTCTAGGCCAGTTGTTTCTGTCCTGCTTTTATTGAGGAGCTGTTGCAGCTGCTGCCTGATTCAACTCTTGTTTAACAACCTTATCTCACAGTGGTTGCATAAACTTACCTGGTAACTCGAGCTGCTGTTTTATGCACCCCTGAACTGTGAGAGACTGATTTCAATCCTATGGACACCTGCTGTCAGGATCAGTCAGCTGAATTGTAATAAAATAAGAAGTGGAACTGCTTTACTATTCCTATTTAAGCAACAGAGGATGCTTTGGAATTAGTCTGCTACTCCCTGTTGCTGTAAATACTGGAAACATTTGTCAGGTTTGCCTAACACCTGTGAGACAAAGGTGATTACCATAGTACTTCCCTCAGGGCCAATCCCCTCCCTCTTCATGTTTTACTCTGTTGCCTTATAGGGCAGTGAGCACTAATGTCATAGCTGCATAGCCATGCAGTAGTGTGCTTTGTCTCTGCACTCTGACCAACACTCATTCTCTTTGACAGAGAGAATCAAAGAACATAGTCTTGACACAGTTCTCTCCAATTCCATCTTTGTGGAAATTGATTTCAGCACTGCATTGTATGGTGGGTGATGTTTGACCACACCTGCTGTGCTTGTGTTGTCCTCTAATCTTGTGTGAGGTGGATGTTCTTCGTGTTTCACTGTTGCAGTCATTACATTTGGGTAATCTGCTGGCAGGTTGCTCTCAGTCGGCCTGATTAACAAAGTCTTGGGTCCTGCGTCGGTTGCTGTCCCTTATTCCATGACGTCAGGTCGTCAGGGGTATAAAACATGCAGCCGACGCCATTTTAATCGGTCTTTCTTGCCATGCGGTGCCCGAAGCAGAAGCAGTTCGCAAGTGCCGGTCGGCCGACTCCTGAAATTTTCGTTTTCGAGTTTCAGAATCAAAGTCTTCAACCTAAAGCTAAGTACCCCATTACCCCATTGGGGAAACTTTTTCTTGCTCCTTACCGATGTCAGTAAAAGTTAATTGTATTACTTGTGGGAAGCAAATACCTCATAAGGATTTTCATTTGTACTGTATTCCTTGCCTAGGTCCTGACCCACAACATGCCTTGCTGTTGGTTTTGTGCTAAATTTAATCAACGCACTATCAAGCGGCTGTATATTTTTGCATCAAAATATTTTGGCTTAAGATTTAATTATCCAGAAATGTCGTCAGTTAGCAATCCGACTACCGGAATACCTAAAAACGCAAAGAAAAAGACAGAGACAGACCGAGGTCCAAAACCGACGACGAAGCTTCTCCTAAGCCAGTCGCTAGTTTGCCGGTACTCAGTGAGGCGCTTTCGCAGCCCCTGTTACCCGCTACTTTTGATTCGCAGGCCTCTACTGAGACCCATTCGGAGTCTGGTATGTTGCGAGACACTTTAAGTATTGAACCCGTGGATGTCTCTACCTTAGATGGGTCTAGAGCCGCTGAGCAGGCACCGGCTTCTGAGGGTGTTTTCAGGCCTAAAGATTTGTATATTAAACCGATGCCATCTTCAAAACTAAGGCCAAAATCAACTTCTATGTCTAAAAAACCAAAGCTTGGGCCATGTGCACAGGCCCCTATGCCTAAAAAACAAATGATCAAAATGGCTGAGGATTTAATTACTCTGATCAGGGGTACCCATCCCCCTCCTGCTAAGAGGCCTAAGCAAGGCACTGACTGAATCATCAGACCAGGTTTCTATTTCTTCTGATCAGGAATTATCTATTCCACCTTATGAGGACTCTGATGCAGAAGATTCCATCCCTTCTGCTTCTCCTGAGGATTTTTCTTTTGGAGAAACTTTGCATACCTTAAGGGAACACTTTCACTGGGAGAGTCCGGATTTCTCAGAATCTAAAAAGAGGCTTAGGGATTTCCTTCTTCCTCAGCATAGGCCTTTGGCTATACCTCCTGTTCTAGACATTGTTGATATTTTCTCAAATTCGCACATGGTTCCTTATTCCCTGCCTCCGGCTCCTAGTAAGCCAGACAGATGTTACAGGGTTCCTGACTCCCACAAATTCCTCTTTGAAAATCCTACTGCTGACCCTGAAACCATTTCTCAGGGTCCCAAGTGCTTTAAGGCTTCTACTGCTAAAAAGCCTACCCCTTCTGATAGACACACCAGGGCACTGGATAGATGGGGTAAGAAGGTTTACACGTCTGCAACCTTGGCAATCGGGGCTTTAAACTGTCAATTTCATATGCTTAAATGTCAGCAGCATGTCATGATCTTAAACAGAAAATTATGTTGATTTCTGACTGTGTGGCAGGATTTATTGCATTCAGTTGAGCAGGTTGGAAAGCATACTTTGCAATGTGGTTTTGATTCCTTGGAGGCCTCTTGCAGGGCCGCTGTAACTGGATCTTTGATAAGAAGGCATGCTTGGCTCAAGGAGCAAAATCTGCGTGATCATGTTAAAGCAAAATTGTTGGTTGCTCCTTTACAACAGGACAGTCTATTTGGTAATAAGGTAGAAGAAGTTTTGAAAAAGATGGAAGATCAAGCTAAATCTATGCAAACTGTAAAATATTTCCCACAAGTGCAGCCACCCAGGTTCACTAGGCGCTGGCCTACTAAGAACTGGTCCTTTCCAGTACCCACCAGAGTCAGGTCAAACCCAGACATTCCAAAGGCTCCAGGTTTCAGTCACAAGGAACTTATAGAACAAAATAATGGGGTGCCTCCACCTCCAAATCTGGAAGTAACAAGGCACCTTCCTACGGTAAACAGTCTCAATGACTTTCCACTGCAATCACCAAGCACCTATCTTTTGGCCACCCCTTTGTGGGGAAAACTGGCACTTCATGCACGAAACTGGCAACTAATTACCCAGGACAAGTGGGTTTTAAATATAGTATCCCAGGGATACAGGTTTAATTTCTACACGTTGCCAATCCCAAACGGATGGTCAGATCTGCCTCCAAATCAGTGGGCAGAGGCCCAGAAAAAAGTTATGTCCCTCTTGAATATGGGGGCTATTCAGCCAGTACCAGAAAAGGAAAAAGGGACAAGGTTTTTATTCAAGACTTTTTCTGGTACCCAGAAAAGACAAATCATGGCGTCCAGTTCTGGACTTATCCATTCTAAATACATTTCTGGACATTCCAAAATTCAAGATGCTGACTCTAGAACAGTTACTTGCTTATGCTAGGCTAGGATGCCTAGTTGGTAACTCTAGACTTAAGAGGCTTACCTGCATATCCCAATCAGGGAATCTTGCAGAAGATACCTCCACTTCAAAGCAGGCTATTTGCATTACCAGTTCTCTGCACTGCCCTTTGGCTTATCTACTGCGCCCAGGGTCTAAACAAAATGCCTGGCACCAGTAATTGCATTTGGCAGACAAAGAAACATTCAAATTTATCCTTACCTGGACGATTGTCTAGTTCAGGCAGACAACAAGGGACACACTTCTAAAACATGTGGCATTTGTAAAAAGACTTGTAACTTGTCTAGGCTACACTATAAACGAAAAGAAATCACAGCTGGTACCCTCTCAAATAATTACATTCCTGGGTGCAAGCTTGAATACAACTGCCCAGATGGCTACCTTATGCTAGAAAAACAAATTCAATTGATGACTTACTTCAAACAGGTGGCCACAAAAACCCAGCTGTCTGCAAGACAAATTCTGCAGGCCTTTGGGTTCATGGCCTCCTGCATCCTAATAATTCCATATGCAAGACTGCATATGAGGAAACCTCAATGGTACCTAAAAAGCTTATGGAGTCAACATTGTCACAGCCTGGAAACAATGATTCCCATCATTCTTTGCCTGCAGCTAGAGTTCCTATGGTGGGCAGAGGCCTGCCACCAAAACAAGGGACTGTCATTCACTCCACCCCCTGCCGCCCAAATCCTGACTACAGACGCATCAGATTGTGCTTGGGGGGCGCATCTGGCAGGGAGATGCATTCAGGGCCGATGGAGCCCAAATCAAATGCACCTACATATCAACCAGAAAGAAATGCTAGCTTTACAGAATGCTCCGACAGCCTTCAAGGACTATCTTCATCCAGGACAACTACTGATAAAGATAGATAAAACCACAGTCATGTGGTACATAAACAAGCAGGGGGGTACCCATTCCTACCCCCTTTGCAGACTAGCCATGGTATTGTGGAACATGGCCTTGTCTTACCAAATACATCTACAAGCTCAATTCCTGCCAGGAAAGCAAAATACTCTGGCAGACGCACTAAGCAGAAATCTTATGGACCCACACGAATGGAAACTGGATCCATAAATCTTCAGCATGTTAACACGCAAATGGGGGGAGCCCAGACATAGATCTTTTTGCCTCACACCAAAATTATCAGTTGGACAAATTCTGCACAAGAATTCATCACAAAAAAGCTTGGAAAGTGGATGCTCTGTCCTTCAGTTGGAAAAACCTATCAGTCTATGCCTTTCTTCCTCTGCCTCTGCTCTCCAAGGTCTTACTAAAAGTCAGACAGGAAAAAACGAAAGTGAAACTGATTGCTCCAGACTGGCCTCTCCAACACTGGTACCTGATCCTACGCAATATGTCACACCTTCCTCTGTGGTACCTGCCTCTAACATCTTACCTACTGTCTCAGCAGAACTATCTAATTCTGCACACTCCGCTCCAAACTCTGAATCTTGCAGCATGGCTAATCAACTAATTTCACTTGTTACATCTCTCAGCAATCCTGTGATGGATGTCATTTTGGAGGCTAGAAGGCCTAGTACTAGAAAATATTATGCGGACAAATGGAAAAGATTCTGTGCCTGGAACCAAGCACAAGGAAATAAGCACAGCAATGCCCAATATTCTTCAGATTCTGCAATATTTAACTGAGATGCTTCACAAGGGCCCATCTTTTTCTTCTATAAAAATCCATGCCTCTGCCATTTCAGCTCATTACAACACAGAGCCTCCCCTCTTTTCTCATCCTCTGCTAAAGCAGTACCTCAGAGGGGCCAAAAATTTAAGACCTCCCAGGAGAGCACCAGCTCCTGCATGGGACCTCAATTTTGTTTTGGAAAAACTCACTCTACCTCCTTTTGAGCCAGCTGCTACTGCAGATTTAAAATTTCTCTCCTGAAAAACAGCTTTTCTTTTAGCAGTTACTTCAGCTAGACGGATTTCAGAATTACAGGCTCTTATGACAGTGGAGCCTTTCATTATTTTTCATCCGGACAGGGTGGCTCTCTGGACCAATTCATCTTTCATGCCTAAGGTGGTACCCAGTGTGGCTCTTAATCAGACCATTCATCCGCCAACTTTCTTTCCCAATCCATAGAACAAGGGTGAGGGGATTCTACATTCATTGGCTGTGCACAGACAACTTAGATTCTATTTAAACAGGACAAAACCTCTAAGAAAATCTGAGCAACTATTGGTGGCATTTGCTGCAGGGGCAGAGGGAAAAACCTATTTCAAAGCAGACTATTTCTAAATGGATAAGCCATTGTATTAGTTTCTGCTATGTGCACCATGGTAAACCTATCCCCAAGGGGATCAGATGTCATTCCACCAGGGCTGCATCTACATTTGCAGCCTTTCTCAGAGGGGTTCCTACCAGAGACATTCTAGAAGCTGCTACCTGGAGCTCAGTTCATACGTTCACCAAACATTACCATTTACCTCTCTTCTCTAAATCCAGAGCTGACTTTGCCACTGCTGTTCTGCAGGGCCTTATAGCTGCTCCCAATTCTGTATAAATCCATCCTCCCAACCATAACTTTGGGAATCTACCCAAATGATTACGACTGCAACAGTGAAACACAAAGAACATAGTACAGTTGTGTACACTTACCATAAATGTAGATGTTAGAGTGTATTCACTGTTGCAGTCCTGGATGTTCATCGTGCATACAGCTGCAGTAATCACAGATGGGTTTTCTGCCGTCAGGCGGTCCCTCGGTCGGCCGAATTCCAAAGTCTTGGTCCGGCGTCGGTTGTCGTCGCTTTCTCTTCTGACGTCAGTGAGGCCAGAGTATATAAGACACAGCCGACGCCATGTTCTTTAGTCTTTTTTGCCACGCGGTGCCCGAAGCAGAAGCAGTCCGCAAGTGCCGGTCGGCCAGCTCCTGAATTACGAAAATTTTGGAAACCGAAGTCTTCATTAAAGCTAAGTACCCCGTTGGGGAAACTTTTCTTGCCTCAGACCGATGTCAGAAAAAGTTAATAATTGTATTTCTTGTGGGAAGCAAATACCGCATAAGGATTTCCATTCCCTCTGCATACCTTGTTTAGGCCCAGACCACGACGTCTCGGGCTGTCGCTTTTGCGCTACCTTCAATAAACACACTATTAAGCATCGGGCGGAGTTCGCCCAACACTATTTCGGTAAAGCTTTTGATTATAAAATGTCGTCGGACACTTCGACTACCGTTTTGTCCAAAAAACGCAAGGAAAAGGACCGACACCACGCCAAAACAGGCTACACGTAGTCCGGTTCTCAGCAAGACGCCTTTGCAGTCCCTGACTACCGACGACACTCCTTTGGCAGTGTCCTCTGTACCCGAGACCGCTGGGACCTCTGCCCTTTCCCAGACTACAACCACCGAAGCCTTTGCTAATGTTGAGCCTACTAATGTGGACAGGCCCACTTCCACCCATGGTGTCTTCAGACCCTCATCTTCTTTTTCCATTAAGGCCTTTACTAAATCCAAAACAGCCAGGCACCCCAAAAGGCCTGTTGCACAGGGCCCATCTCCAGGTCCCATGCCTAAAAAACAGATGCTTAAAATGGCTGAGGATTTAATTACTCTTATCAGAGGTTCTCAACCCCCTCCAGACAAGAGACCCAGAGTGGAGGAAGATTCTCCCTCTTCTGATCAGGGATCCATTTTATCAGAACATTCTGATGCAGAGGAACACTCTTACTCCCCTTTTGAGGATTCGGATGCAGAACAGTCCATCCCTTCTGTATCTCCTCCTGAGGATTTTTCCTTTGGGGAAACCTTGCACACCTTGAGGGAACACTTCCATTGGGAAGGCCAAGACTTTTCAGATTCTAAGAAAAGGCTTAGGGAATTTCTTTTGTTACCTCAACACAGACCTCTGGCGATACCCCCTGTTTTGGACATACTTGATGTTTATTCGGAGGCTTGCCTTAACCCGGATTCTCTGCCTCCTGCACCAGTCAAACCTGATAGGTATTACAGAGTACCCAACTCTCACCAATTTCTCTTCAAAAGTCATAATGCTGACCCTGAAACCATTTCACAAGGCCCCAAGGGATTGAAGGCCTCCACTGCCAAGAATCCACTTCCAGCAGAAAGGGAGTCAAGGTCTTTAGAAAGGTGGGGTAAAAAGGTATATACCTCGCCACCCTAGCCATGAGGGCCTTAAATTGTCAGTTTCATATGCTTAAATATCAACAGTTCCTGTTATCACAATTAAGGAATAAAATGTCTCAACCTGAACAACCAGATTTAAAGGAGTTACAGGATATGATGCATAGTGCAGAACAAGTGGGTAAACACACTTTACAATGTGGTTATGATGCACTAGAGGCTTCAAGTAGAGCGGCTGCTACAGGATCAGTCATTCGCAGACCTGCCTGGCTTAGAGAACAAAACTTGCCTGATCATGTCAAAGCTAAACTTCTAGATGCTCCTTTACAAAGGGATGTGCTGTTTGGTACTAATGCTGAGGAGATACTACGGAAAATGGAAGAAAAAGCCAAATCTATGCAAACTGTCAAAGCCTTTTTACAGGTCCAACCACCACGTTTTAGCAGAAATTGGCCTTCAAAAAAACTGGTCCTTTCCAGCCACTGACAAGCCCCAAAAAGGTAGATACAGACGCACAAGGGGCAGAGGGCAATCACAAGGATCATAGAGGACGACAATGGCAAACTCCAGCACCAAGAGGTGGCGAGGACAGTGCACAACAATACAGGAAGCAAACCCAATGACTCCCTCATTTTCATGCCAAGCACGTCTCAGCTGGCAGCACCTTTGGGAGGAAAGCTAGCATTATTTGCAGCCAATTGGCATATTGTCGCAACAGACAAATAGATCCTGGACATTATAAACAGAGGCTACAAATTTCATTTTCACACTCTTCCAAAAATGAGAGGCATGCCAAACCTGCCACAGAATCAAAGGGCAGAGGCACAACTACAAATTTCAAAGCTCATAAGCATGAGAGCTATTCAAGAGGTACCTACTCACGAACAAGGTCAAGGTTTTTATTCAAGGCTTTTTCTGGTACCAAGGAAAGGAACCGACTGGAGACCCATTTTGGACTTATCCATCCTAAACACATTTCTACTCGTACCTAAATTCAAGATGCTCACATTACAGCAACTTCTTCCCATGCTGGGCAAGGAGTTTTGGCTGGTAACATTGGACCTCAAGGAGGCATACCTGCATGTCCCAATCAGACAAAGCTGCAGAAGATACCTCAGATTTCTTCAGGTTCAATCCATTATCAATTCTCTGCATTGCCCTTTGGCTTACCTACTGCGCCCAGAGTATTCACAAAGTGCCTGGCATCAGTGATTGCCTACTGCAGACTTCAAGGGATACAAATTTACCCTTATTTGGACGACTGCCTGATCCAAGCGGACAGCAAACACATACTTCTGGAACATCTGGCATATGTGACACTGTTACTGCATTCTCTGGGATACACAATCAACAAAGAGAAATCAAGGCTAACACCATCTCAGAAAATAACTTTCCTGGGTGCCAATTTGGACACAAACACCCAGATGGCCTATCTTAAGCCAGAAAAACAGGGGCAACTCTCTTTACTTCAAAATACTAGCAAAAAGTACCAGGCTTACTGCAAGGAAAATCCTGCAGGCTCTGGGATTCATGGCATCTTGCATTCTTTTAATCCCATGTGCAAAGCTGCATATGAGGAAACTTCAATGGTACCTAAAAAAACTATGGTCTCAACACAGTCACAGTTTGGAAACAATAATACCAATAATCCCATGTTTGCAAAAGGAATTTCTATGGTGGGCCCAAGCATGTCAAGCAAACACAGGCCTCCCATTCTGCAAGCCTCAAGCAAAGCAAGTTATCACAACAGACTCCTCAGATTATGCATGGGGGGCGCACATGACGGACAGGTGCATCCAGGGCATATGGTCCCAAAAAGAAAAGCACCTTCACATCAATCAAAAAGAAATGCTAGCAGTAATAAATGCAATTACAGCTTTCAAGGACTTCCTGCATCCAGGGCAATTACTGATAAGAACAGACAACACCACAGTTATGTGGTACATAAACAAACAAGGAGGAACACATTCATACCCCTTGTGCAGACTAGCCATGACTCTTTGGAACTTGGCTCTGGAATGGCAAATCGAACTTCAAGCCCAGTACCTGCCAGGATTGGAAAACACGCTGGCAGACAATTTAAGCAGAAATATGACAGATCCACACGAATGGAAGTTACATCCTCAGGTGTTTACAGAAATAACACAAGTGGGGGAGGCCAGACATAGATCTTTTTGCCTCCCACAGGAATCATCAATTGGAAACGTTTTGTTCAAGGACCTTTCATCCAAAGGCCTGGAGAGTGGATGCACTTTCATTCAGTTGGACAGCATGGACAGTTTACGATTCCCACCTCTGCCTCTTCTGCCCAAGGTACTTTTGAAAGCAAGAGCAGACAGACCGAAGATGATACTGATTGCTCCAGATTGGCCACGACAACACTGGTATCCACTGCTGAGGAGCCTAACACATACTCCTCCCTGGTCCCTGCCTCTAATGCCTCTTCTGCTGACTCAGCACAGCTACAAAACTCTCCACAGTCAGCTGAAAACACTCAATCTTGCTGCATGGAAAATTCCTTAACACCACAACAGACCCTACTCTCCAAGGAGGTGCAGGATGTCATTTTGGAGGCCAGAAGGCCATCTACTAGAAAAGCTTACTCCGCAAAATGGAAGCGGTTTTGTTCTTGGAATGAGAAAAAAGGCCAGGACCCTAGAAAACTGAACTTGCCTCTGGTATTACTGTATCTAGCTGAGCTGCTGAACAGTGGACTTTCATTTTCTTCCATAAAAATCCATGCCTCAGCCATTTCTGCAGAATACAACACGGATCCTCCTTTATTTTCTCACCCACTCTTACGACAGTTCCTCAGAGGGGCTAAGAATATTAGACCACCAAGGAAACAACCAATACCAGCCTGGGATCTTAATTACATACTAGAAAAATTAACATTGCCTCCTTTTGAACCAGCTGCCTCAACAGATTTGCAATATTTGTCCTGGAAAACTGCCTTCCTTCTGGCTATCACTTCAGCTCGTAGAGTTTCGGAACTACAGGCCCTCATGGCAGTGCAGCCCTTTCTCATTTTCCATCAGGACAGGGTTTCCCTTCGTACCAACCCATCATTTATGCCTAAAGTGGTATCCAGGGTAGCTTTAAATCAAGCCATACACCTTCCTACCTTTTACCCCAACCCTCAAAACAAAGGGGAAAGGCTGTTGCATTCTTTAGACATCCATAGGCAGCTGCGTTACTACTTGGATAGAACAAAGCCCTTCAGGAAATCAGAACAACTCTTTGTGTCCTATGCTGTAGGGGCTCAAGGGAAGCCAGTTTCCAAGCAGATTATTTCAAAGTGGATAGGCCACTGCATACGGTTTTGTTATTCCTATCATGGGAAATCTGTTCCTACAGGTATCAGATCACACTCCACCAGGGCCACAGCTACCTCTACAGCCTTTCTCAGAGGAGTTCCTACCAAAGATATTCTGGAGGCAGCCACTTGGAGTTCTGTACATACCTTCACAAAACACTACCACCTGCCTTTATATTCCAGAACCAGAGCAGGCTTTGCCACTGCTGTTTTGCAGGGCATTCTGGCTCAACCCAGTTCCTCCTAGTACCTACCACCCTGTGCGTAGCTTTGGGACTCTACCCATCTGTGATTACTGCAGCTGTATGCACGATGAACATAGTACAGTTTTGTACCTACCATAAATGTAGATGTTTGAGTGCTAATACAGCTGCAGTACAGGTTTCCCTCCCTCCTTCCCCACTTAGGTAAAGGCATGGGGCCTAACAACCTCTTCATACAACCTGACTGGGTTATCCTTCTATGGTTTATTTACTTGCAACCACTGTTTTTGGATTATATTGCATTGCATGTATACACGTATAAGCATAATTTATGTATTGCCTTCCTTCTGGGGGCACCTGACATCTGGGGCAAGAAAGACTTAAGAACATGGCGTCGGCTGTGTCTTATATACTCTGGCCTCACTGACGTCAGAAGAGAAAGCGATGACAACCGATGCCGGACCAAGACTTTGGAATTCGGCCGACCGAGGGACCGCCTGACGGCAGAAAACCCATCTGTGATTACTGCAGCTGTATTAGCACTCGAACATCTACATTTATGGTAGGTACAAAACTGTACTTTACCCACCCTCCAGCCCCCTGTTTTTTCTCTTACTATACCTCTTCTTTATTTTAATATGCTTAAAAGCCTTTTTGGGTGTATTTGCTTTTGATTGGAGGTATATTGTTTGTGTTCTAAATTGTATACATACAGAGATATATATATATATATATATATATATATATATATATATATATATATATATATATATATGCTCCCCATTTGGGGGGCACCTGACATCTGCGGCAAGAAAAACTGATTAAATGGCATCGGCTGCATGTTTTATACCCCTGACGTCATGGAAGAATTAAGAAGTATTAAACACCTTAATACTGGGCGATTTCAATTTCCCAAACATAAACTGGGAGAACTACACAAGTACTAACTCCCTTGCCCAACGCTTCCTAGAATTTATAAACTCTAACGCCCTGGATCAAATGGTCAACACCCCCACCAGAGGGAACAACATATTGGACCTGGTCATCACCAACATGGGCGACCGTTGTTCCACACCGGAGGTCAACCCCTCGCTGATTAGATCAGACCATAGACTAATCACTCTGGATATCCACATTCCTCCCCCACTCCCAATCAAGGAAACCACCATGAAAAACTTTTCAAAAGCAAACTTCACGTTACTTAAGACCGAGGTGGAAAGGTTCACAGCCCCCATGCTAAAGGAAACTGCTGTCCAAGCTGCTGAAACCTTTACAAAGGCACTCTATGAGCATCTGCAGGAATGCATGGATTGTGCTATCCAAAGTAAAACCAAGACTCACTCCTCTAAGAAAAGGAAACCAGTCTGGTGGACCCCTGCCATAAACAAGCTATACAACAGGAGGAGGAAACTAGTACAGAAGATTATATTCCCAAGAAGGAAAGACATCCCTGATCAGTATCAGCAAGAAACTATGATCCCTCATTAAATCATCCAAGGCTAGTTTCGAAAGAAAAATTGCCAGTGACTCCAAAGATAACGACAAAGTGTTCTTTAGCTATGTCAAGAACCCAAGTGGAAATTCTCAGATCTGCTCTGAGTTGGTGCAGAATGGCACAAAATACACTGAACCGACTGATATTGCAAACATTCTGGCAGACAGGTTTAGTGCAAATATCACCCCCCTCTCACCCCCTAAAGGGCCCATAAGCATACCAGAAGAATGTAGGGCCCCGTCAATCACCGATGCACAGGTTAAAACAGCCCTATCCAAAGCCAAAAACACAGCTTCAGTGGGACCGGATGGGGTCCCAGGCTGCGTCTTACAAGAGCTCCAAAATGAACTAACCCCTCACCTAAACACACTGTTCAAACTCAGCCTCTCTACAGACTACGTACCCATAGAGTTGGCGCACAGCAACAGTTATCCCACTCCACAAAGGTGGAGCCACAACGGACCCAGGGAACTATCGCCCTATAAGCCTGACTAGCGTGGTCTGCAAGGCTATGGAACACATCATCATGGAACTCATTAACAGAGACATTGGGAACCTCCAAACCTTGGACCCTACCCAGTTTGGTTTTGTTAAGGGCAGATCATGCCTCCTAAACCTGGTGGACTTCTTTGAGACGGTTACCAAGGCATTAGATGAGGGAAAGGAGGTCCACACAACCTACCTAGACCTCGCAAAGGCTTTTGACACCATTCCCCATTCTAGTATTATAGACCAGCTCACCAGCTTGAACATAAACCTCTACGTCACGAGATGGGTTGCAAACTGGCTCATGGATAGAACCCACATGGTGAGAGTTGCAGGCTCTACGTCCGACTGTAAACCGGTTACAAGTGGCGTCCCCCAGGGCTCAGTCCTAGGACTCCTCCTGTTCGGTATATACTTCTCAGAGGTACAGGCAAGCATAGGAGCTATGGCTGACCAAGTTCGCAGACTACTGCAAACTAGGGGCCATAATTGATTCTCCGGCTGATACAGACACCCTTCAGATGGGTCTCACTGAGACCAATACCTGGTGTCAAAATCATGGCCTCAAGCTAAATGCCAAAAAGTGCATAGTCATCCCCTTTGGAAAAAAACAAAATACCCGCGAACTACCACATAGGTGGTAGTTCCCTAAATACAGAAAATGTAATAAGGGATCTGGGGACCCAAGTAGATAATAATCTCTCCTTTGATAATCATATTGCCAAGGTGGTTAGAAAATCCTATGTGGCCCACCTAATCACAAAAGGGTTCGCATTTAGAACAAAAGAGGTTATTGTGCCTCTCTACTCATTACTCATTAGACCCATCATAGAATACAACGCCCCATTTGGGATGTACCTTACAAGACACCTGCAACAGTTGGAAAGGCCACAAAAATACCTCACCAAGAGGATTACTGGCCTCAAACAGATGCCCTATGTAACCCGACTCAAACTCCAGCTGTACTCAGTTGCTTACTCAGAGGTGATCTCTGCCTGACATACAAGGCCATGTCCAACCCAGAATTGATGGACATGCTCCACCTAAAAAAAAACAAACCCAGAGAGCCACACTATCTAGAGATATAAACCTCACCACAACGATAAATAGGACATGCTGGAGGGATAGATTCCTATCCCAGAGACTCCCCATGCTTTGGAGTATACATCAGGCAGAGCCCCTCACTAACGCACAAGAGAAACCTTGACGGGTGGATGGGAAACAGAAAATTTACCCCGGGGATCACTGCACTGGCTCTGCTGGACAGTGGCGCAGGGAACTAATGGCTCTGCTGGACAGTGGCGCAGGGAACTAATGGCTCTGCTGGACAGTGGCGCAGGGAACTAATGGCTCTGCTGGACAGTGGCGCAGGGAACTGATGGCTCTGCTGGACAGAGGCACAGGGAACTAATCTAAGGGGGTGGTGAAAGCCAACACATTCTGGCTAGGCTTATAAATGCCCTTGGGCAGATAGCCTAGTACTAACCTATGAACCTATAAGAAGGGACAGCAACCGACGCAGGACCTAAGACTTTGTTAATGAGGCCGACTGAGGGCAACCTACCAGCAAATTACCCAAATGTAATGACTGCAACAGTGAATACACTCTAACATCTACATTTATGGTAAGTGTACACAACTGTACTTTCTTCCATGAGTTGTTTCCTTAGCCCATCTTTTTCTGTACAGGTGATGTCCTCATCTCATGGTTAACTAGCTTTTCTTGCTGTGGCTATATAAACTCACCTGGTTAGTACTGATGTTCTTCATGTTTCACTGTTGCAATCCTGACTCTGTTAGGATTTCCTGCCATGAAAGCCCTAGGCCGGCCTGACTACCAGAGAACTCTCGTCGCTTCCCAGGCTGGCAGACACCCCCACTGACATCAGTATGCTCAAGTATTAAGGGAGCCAGCCTGCATCATCACTTTAGTCTTTTCTTGCCGTCGGAGCCTGAAGCAGTGTACAAGTGTATCTGTTGGCTTGCACCAGAAAAGAGTTATTGTTGGAAAGATAAGTTCTTTTTTCTTTAACTCATGTCAGATAAAGTAAATAATTGTCTCTGCTGTAGTAAACCAGTTCCACACAGAGACTTCCATACACTTTGGGTCACTCGTTTAGGCCCAGACCACGACATCCCAAATTGCCATTTCTGTGCTAAGTTTAGCACGAGAACTGTTAGGCTGAGGGCCAAATTCTTAGCACGTTTTCAGAGACAAGAATCTGTACAATCACATCTGATGGCATCCGCAGGTCATTCTGAACTCAAATTTCCTAAGTGTAGAAAAGAAAAACATAAGCTAAGGTCGTCAGATGACAACCATTCACCTTCCGACTCTCCTACTAGACTTGTATCATTGAGAAAGGTGAGGTGCTTTCTCAGCCCCTCCAACCTTTGATACAGTAACCCACGTCTCTGTTGAGATCAGTTTGAAGTCTGATATGCCATCGGTCCTTTTGACTTCTACTGTACATACCTTCAGCTCATCGGTTAGGTCCAAGACCTCTCAGCAGGCTGTAGCTTCTGACGACTGTTTACTAATTGGCGATACAGCAAGGCCTAGGCCTAGGCTTGTGCTGGTGCACCTTTAACCTAGAGAGTCAGGCGCCAGGGCCTCAGATGGACCTAGGCCTAAGGCCAAAGCCACACTAAAGAAAGGCAGTGTGGCAGGGGCTTCACCTAGGCCTGTGGGCTCCCAGTTTCAGGGACCCCAGCAAGATTTGGTCAAATTGGCTGAAGATCTAATTAACATTGTAAGAACTAGACAGACATCACCCCAGGAAAAAGAAAAAGGGATGCCCCTCGAACGTTTTTCTGACCCATTGCAATCAGAAGACTCACGATTTGGCAGTATCTGGCTCAGAGGCAGGCCCCACTTGCACATCCTAAAAAGAATCTGATTCGCAGGAAAAATCTTCCTTCTGCTTCCCCACCTGAAGAGCTCACTTTTGGAGAGACGCTCCATGTTATGAGACATTTTCAGTGGGAGGTACAAAAATACCTTCAGGCCAAAAAGAGTTAGGGAGTTCTTGGACCTCCCTGAATGCAAATCTCTTGTTATTCCACTTCTTTTGGAAGTGGTGGATGTTGTTTTCCAATATGCCTCCTTGAATCCTGACTCCCTCCCTACTGGCCCTAGAAAACCAGATAGATTCTACAGGGTACAAGACTCTCACAAATAGCTGTTCAGAAACCCGTCTGCTGACCCAGAAGTGGTCACCCCAGGGCCTAAAGGGGTTAGAGCCAGTTCCTCCAGGAAACCTTTGCCTACAGACAGAGTGAGTAGGGGCCCTGATAGGTTTGAAAGAAAGTGTATGCTTCTGCCACTCTGTGAGGGCCCTCGACTCTCAATTCCACATGATCAAATACCAGCAAACCATTCTTGACCAACTTAAAAGATGTCTACCCGAGAGGATAAAAATCTTTACAAAGAACTTTTAGACCTGTGTCATGCCAATTTCCAGGTAGCTAGACATTCCCTGCTCTGTGGGTATGATGCCATGGAGGCCTCCTGCAGCTTATCATAAGACATGCTTGGCTTAGGTAAGAGTCTCTCCCTGGTCATGTAAAGGCTAGCCTCTTGGATGGACCCCTTGACAAAGACTGCCTTTTTGGCTGTAAAGCAGAAGCAGTCCTCAAAAAGATGGAGGACAAGGCTAAGTATATGCTAACAGTCAAGGACTTTCTTCAAGTGCAACTTCCCAGGTTTAGCAGGAACTTCACTGCTAAACATTGGTCCTTTCCCACCCATACTAGGAGTAAATAGAGGAAGCCTCAGAGGGTCAGAACCCCCAGGCAAAGACCTCAACAGCAAAGATCAAGGTATTGGACTTCAGAACCCCACAGGCAAGGGAGGTCTAGGTCATAAGCCCCTGCCAGAGAGCTATTATGACAGTCTCTCTGCTTCACCCTCCCATCCCCACCCCAAAACTCAGAGGAAGGCTGCCACTTTTACATCAAAACTGGACCCACATCACTTCAGATCAGTGGGTTCTAGACATTATTTCAAATGGTTACAAACCTCTCTTTCAAAGAGCCTTTAAAATACTTAGGTTACCCATATGTTACTCAAAGTCAAAGATCACAAGCTCTCGAACACATTTAACTTCTGTGCTCCCAGGGAGCGGTGGAGCCAGTTCCAGAAGAACAAAAAGGCAAAGGATATTACTCGAGGCTTTTCATTGTCCCCAGAAAGGAAGGCTCTTGGCGTCCCTTACTGGACCTGTCCAACTTAAATCAGTTTCTCAGGGTGCCAAAATTTAAAATGCTGACCCTTCAAAACTTACTACCCATGATAACTCCTCAGGCCTTTGTGGTCTCAGTAGACCTAAAGGATGCCTATTTGCACATTCCCTTTCAAAAGTCACACAAGCTTTCTTCGCTTCAGAGCAAGTCCCAATCAATATCAGTTTTCAGCAATGCCCTTTGGATTGTCTACCACTCCAAGGGTTTTTGCAAAGTGCTTGGCTCCTGCCATTGCCTTCTGCAGCACCAAAGGGGTTCAGATTTACCCCTACCCGAATGATTGCCTGATACAAGCCACAGATCTGCCAAAGATCCACTAGGACCTGAAATTCACACAAGGACTTCTGACTTCCCTGGGGTTCACACTAAACCCTCAATAAATCCATCACTGTCCCAACCAAACAGCTTTCCTAGGGGCAATTCTGGATTCTTCACTTCAGAGGGCCTTCCTCCCCCAGGCAATCACCTTCTTGACAGCCTACTTCCATAAAATCTGGGAAAAACAATGCATCACAGCCAGAGAATTCCTCAGGGTGCTGGGATACATGGTATCTTGTATCCCAATGGTGCTCCTAGCCAGTCTGCACGTGAGGAAGCTTCAGCTGTACCTGAAAAATGTCTGGTGCCAGAGCTCTTAGTCCCTGGACACTGAAATACACCTGATACCTTGCCTCAGACAGGAGTTTGCATGGTGGGTACAGGTTCATAGGTAGGTACTAGGGTGTCTGCCTGAGGGCATTCATAAGCCTAGCCAGAATGTGTCGGCATTCGCAGCCCCATTGATTAACTAAGCCTCTGTCAAGAAGAGCCAATGAGGTGATCCCAGGGGTGTATTTTCTGTTACCCATCCACTCGTCAAGGTTCATCTTGAAGAGTGTTAGTGAGGGGCTCTGCCTAAAGTAGTTAGGAATTTTGTTCCAAAGCATGGGGAGTCTCTGACAGGAATCTATCCCTCCAGCATGTTCAATTTATTGTTGTGGTGAGGTTTAGCTCACTAGAGCGAGTGGCTCTCAGTGACTTGAATTTCTTTAGGTGGAGCATGTCCATCAATTCTGAGTTGGACATGGCTTTGTAAGTCAGGCAGAGATCACCTCTGAGTAAGCGATATGCCACTGAGTACAGCCGGAGTTTTTCCAGTTGGGCTGCATAGGACATATGTTTGAGGCCAATAATCCTCTTGGTGAGGTACTTTTGTGGTCTTTCCAGCTGTTGGAAGTGTCTTGTGAGGTACATCCCAAATGGGGCATTGTACTCTATGATGGGTCTGATGAGTGACGAGTAGAGGGGCACTATAACCTCTTTATTTCTAGATGTGAACCCTTTAGTAATTAGATGGGCTACATAGAAGGAGTTCCTAACTACTTTGGCAATATGATTGTCAAAGGAGAGATTGCTACCTACCTGGGTCCCCAGATCTCTTATTACCTCTTCTGTATTAAGAGGGCTGCCACCTATGTGGTAATCCATGGGTGTTTTGTTTTTCCCAAACGGGATGACTATGCATTTTTTGGCATTTAGCTTGAGTCCATGACTTTTGACACCAGGTGTCTGTCTCAGTAAGGCCCTTTTTGGAGAATGTCCATGTCAGCCGGAGAGTCAATTATGGCTCCCAGTTTGCAGTCATCGGTGAACTTGGTTAGCCATTGTCCTCCTGTGTTTGCCTGTACTTCTGAGAAGTATATGCTGAACAGTAGGGGTCCCAAGACCGAGCCTTGTGGGACACCACTTGTGACTGGATTAGAGTCGGACCTGGAGCCCGTTATTCTTACCGTGTGAGTTTTGTATGTAAGCCAGTTGGCAACCCATCTCGTGACGTAGGGGTTTATGTTCAGGCTGGTGAGTTTTTCTATAATTCCCGAGTGGGGAATGGTGTCAAAAGCCTTGGCGAGGTCAAGGTAGGCTGTGTGAACCACCTTCCCCTTATCTATGGCCTTGGTGACTGTCTCAAAGAAGTCAACCAGGTTTAGTTTGCATGATCCGCCCTTAACAAAGCCAAACTGGGTCAGGTCAAGTGTTTGGAGGTTCCCAATGTCTTTAATGAGTTCCATGATGATGTGCTCCATAGCCTTGCAGACCAGGCTAGTCAGGCTTATGGAGCGATAGATACCAGGGTCAGTTGTGGCCCCACCTTTGTGGAGCGGAATAACCGTTGCTGTGCGCCATTCTATGGGCACGTAGCCTGTGGAGAGGTTGATGTTGAACAGTGTGTTTAGGTGGGGGGTTAGTTTGTTCTGTAGTTCGTGCAAGACGCAGCCTCTGACACCATTTGGCCCCACTGACGCTGTGCTTTTGGCTTTTGAAAGGGCTGTTTTCACCTATGTCTGTGATTTCTGGGACACTACACTTTTCCGGTATTGTTGTGGGCCCTTTTGGGCATGAGAGGGGGGTGAAGCTTGCACTGAATCTATCTGCCAGGATGTTGGCAATATCAGTAGGTTCAGTATATTTTGTGCTATTTTGCACTAGCTCAGAGCATATCTGCGAGTTGCCACTTAGATTCTTAACATAGCTAAAGAAGGCTTTGTGGTTATCTTTCGAATCCTTGGCTATTTTCCTTTCGAAGTTAGCCTTGGATGATTTTATGAGGGACCTTAGTTTCTTACTGATACTGATCAGGGATGTCTTTCCTTCTTGGGATTTGCTTTTTTTCTGAACTAGTTTCCTCCTCCTATTGTATAGCCTGTTTATGGCAGGGGTCCACCAGACTGGTTTCTTTCTCTTAGGGGAGTCCGTCTTGGTTTTGCTAGGGATGGCACGATCCATGCATCCTTGTAGGTGCTCATAGAGTGCATTTGTAAAGGTTCCTGCATTTTGGACACTGTTACCCTTTAGAGTGGGGGCTGTGAATCTTACCATCTCTGTCTTAAGTAAGGTGAAGTTTGCTATAGAAAAGTTTTTCACTGTGGTTTCCTTGGTTGGAGGTGGTGTTGTGGTGTGGTGTGGACATCCATAGTGATTAGTTTATGGTCTGATCTAAGCAGTGACTGGTTGACCTCCGTTGCGGAACACCTGTCGCCCATGTTGGTGATGACCAGGTCCAATATGTTTTCACCTCTGGTAGGTGAGTTTACCAGCTGATCCAGGGCATTTGAGTTGATAAATTCCAGGAAGTGCTGGACCTGGGAGTTTGTAGTTGAGTAGTTTTCCCAGTTAACGGTAGGATAATTGAAATCGCCCAATATCAGGGTGTTCGGTAGGACCTTCATGTTTTCCACGGTCTCCAGAAAGGCGGAGTGGTGGTCCTGGGTCATGGAGTGTGATCTGTAGCAGGCCACAATTTGCATTGCAGATTCTCCCGATGTTAGTTGCACATGGATGATCTCAGAGGTATCCTGCTGCGCCACTAACCTGGAGGTGTAGGTATCCTTGATGAATATGGATACACCCCCTCCTTTTCTGTTTTGGTCCATGTTTTGTGGCTGAAATGTGTGGTATGAGTTGTAGCCCGGTAGTGCTGGGGTGCTCTGTGGAGCCTTGAACCAGGTTTCAGTTACTGCACAGATGTTGACGTTCTCCATACTGAGGTGTGCTTCGAGCCTGTGCATTTTGAGTTTTAAACTCCTGGCGTTGAGTAGCATAACCCTTATGTTTTTATTTGTGCTGTTTACGGAGGTGGGTTTGACTTTTGAGCCTTGCCTAAAAAAGGCACTATGGGGGCAGCAAGAGCCTTGGTCAGTATTTGAAAGCCTAGGGGGTGACAGGTGCAAGCTGTCTCTTGCGAAGCAACGAGGCTTGTAGAGCATGTCATCCCAGGCTGACAGACACTGGATCTCCTTTGAATGACACCAGAAGCTTAGGCAATTGTTGAAATTTATAATTTTTTCTTTATACTGTGGTATCCTTCTTGGTGAGGGCAGGATGCTACTCAGGGTCACGGTCATACCCGCCTTGGCTACATGATCAGAGCTCTTCCATGTCTCTCTTCATGTAGTCCAGGGAGGTACGTCTCAGGTCATTCACACCAACATGAACAATGACAGAGTCATATTTGTACTTGTTCTGGAGTGACCTGAGTGCTTGTGTTATGTGGCGGATTCCGGCTCCCGACAGGCAGCTAACAGTAACCTTCTTGTTCAGCCTAGTGAGTGGGACGTCAGTGTGCCTGACTATAGAGTCGCCTATTACTAATGTGTTAGGTATGTTATTTCACCTTAAGGGCTGTGCTTGTGCGGCTCACTGATTGTGTTTTGTGTGTTGTCTGGTTTGTGATGGGAGTTGCAGGTTTTTTGGGTGTCTGCTTTGGAGGTGTCTGATGCTTTTGCAGGTTTTTATTTAGAGCCTCTACGAGTATGATTTTGTGTATTTGTGTATTTTCTGCCAGTGCTGGATTAGTTTGTCTATGTGAGGCTGGAGGTGTGGTGCAAGTGTTGACCTTCTCCTCATGACTGCCTGTTTCAGTCCTGGGTGGAGAGAGCTTAGCCTCCAATTTAGCTATATAATTGCATCTCTCTCATATGTTTTGTGGTAGGAGGAAAGGGTTGTCTGTGTACATGAGGCAGTTATAACATTGCCTCAGGATGTCCAGGTTCACCAGCTGGACTGGAGAGTATACCTGAAATTGCCCTTTGGTCATGCCTGAATAGTAGGGTGAGCTGCTTAGTCGCTTGGTTGGTAAGGGGTGAATAATGAGCCTTGCCCTGCTGGGCAATCAAGTGTCTGGGTATATTAGTGCTTGCTATTAGGTCTGAGTAAGTGCTGGACTGTAGGGTGCTTTTTAAGTGCTTGGGTTGAGAGTTAGACTACTTTCAAGGGAAAAACTGAAGAGGAGACTTGGTGGAGCCGGGAATAATTTAGCCCTAGCTAACCAGCGCTGCCTGGACGTGCAAAACGGTGCAAACGTGGTTTTCACAACAGGGAAATGAAAGATATAGAAATTAGCCCAAAATGGCCTATAAACTACTAACATATGGGCTGGAACCACTCCTCCAGGGACAGGTGGCTGCTCAAAGCTCCCTCTCTCACAGGTGAACAGAGAAACCTCCTCCTATCCAAGTAAGGTATGGGCAACTCAGAAATTTGTAACACAACCCTGAATTTAGCACCAGCCTGAAAACTGGACTATACTAGCTTAGAAAGGTGGGAAACGAGGAAAATTTTTTTTGAAAAGATAAGGCAAAAACAGTAAAAAATACACTTAAAACAGCTTTAAACAACTACAAACAGTAAAAAAATATACTTAAAACAGCTTTAAATGACTGCAAGCAATCAGAAAAGGCTTTAAAAACAAATTACCCAACTAACCAGTAAAAAAAATCTCAAAACTGAACCTTGTTACTGTAGTCTTCAATCAGACAAGTTCTAACTGCACACTCCTGCCACTGGGGTGCAGGGGAACCTTCTCCAAAAAAGAAGGCCTGGATTACTGCTCAAGTTATACAAACAAAGCTAGATTCAGCAGGCCTGAATCTAGTTTATGCGACAGCAAACAAGGCGCACCAATTTCAGTAAGAAACAGTTCAAATATGCAGGCACTATAAGCCTCTAACCAGAAATTCCCAGCTCAGTAGGGCAGAGTCCAGCTTCTCCTCCCACAAGAGTGCAAACCACAAACCTTCTTAATGTAAAATGACTGGCCTGAAGCCCAAGTACTTAAACCAGAACTAATACACTTTTAGAATAACAGACACTGAGCCTTCAGCCAGAATTTCCCAGCTTAGAAGGATGTAAGGTACCTGTCCTGTCACAAAATCAGGGCCTACCATTTAGATTAACCCTAGGGCCAAACCATCACCACTGATGCTTCAGAGATAGCTTGGGAGACCCATGTCCTACACCTCCAAACCCAAAGAATGTTGGACACTCGGCCCAAGAGGAAAAACCCAAATTAGAAAGAACTTGTGGCAGTACAAAACAGATTACTGGCCTTCATAGAAAAATGGACATCAGGGGTTCTGGTAGTACAAATAGACAATACCACAGTCATGTGGTACATAAACAGGCAGGGAGGCATGCATTCCTGTGCTCTGTGCTGTCTAGCCATGCAAGTCTGGGAGACTGCACACACTCTAGGGGTACACGTCATGGCACAATATCGGCCATGGTAACAAAATACTCTTGCGGACCACCTCTGCAGAAACTTGACAGACCCACACGAATGGCATTTGCATCGAGAAATATTTCTCAGCATAACTCAGAAGTGGGGGGGGGCTCTCACAACTGGATCTTTTTACCAGCAGACATTGCACACCTGAAGAAATTCTGTTTCAGGACAAGGCAGACGTCTGTATTGAGAACAGATACCTTTTCATTCCCATGGAATCACCTCTTCGTTTATACCCCCCCTTCTGCCTCGAGCACTTCTAAAGATAAGGGAAGAGGGTCCAAGGTCTATATGCATAGCACCAGACTAGCCCAGACAGCACTGGTTTCCACTCCTCCTCAAGCTCACCAATCAGAAACCTTGGCTGTTGCCACAGAGTGTAGACCCCCTCACCCAGAACAAGAGGAGGATTGTGCATCCCAACCTTCAGACTCTGTCTTTCAGTCTGGATAATTCCACAGCACCCATCTCCAACATTAGTCTAAGTCAGCAGGTGCAAAACCTTCTGAGTCTGTCTTATTCAGCCAAATGGAAAAGATTCTCTATTTAGTGCCAGAAGTATCACTTTGAACCAAATTTTGCTAACATTGCAACAATCCTGGATTTACCTTGCCAGTCTGGTGGATAAAGGCCTGTCTTACTCCTTTGTTAGGATACATGCCTCAGCCATCTCTGCTCACATCTATGTTTCCTCCAGTCTTTTCACACTCCCCGCTGAAACAATTTCTTAGGGGTGTCCTTCATATTAGGCCTCCCAGGATGAAACGCACCCCTCCATAGGACCTCAACTATGTCCTAGAAAAATTTACTTTGCCTCCTTTCCAGCCTGCAGCTATAGCTTCAATAAAGTTTCTCACTTGGAAAACTGCCATGCTACTGGCTGTCACTTCAGCCAGGAGTGTCAGAGCTGCAGGCCCTTATGGCAGTGGAACCTTTCATTATCTTCCATAAAGGGTTTCCCTCAGAACTCCTCTTCCTTCATGCCTAAGGTGGTCACAAATGTGTCTCGAAATCAGGCCATTTTTCTACCTACCTTCTTCCCCAACCTTCAGAACAGAGAAGAAAGAATACTTCACTCACTGAATGTGTACAGAATGCTACGCTTCTACCTAGATGGGGCAAAATCATTGAAAAAAAATCAGACCCACTGTTTATAACCTTCGCCCCTGGCTCTGAAGGAAAGCCAGCTTCTAAACAGACTATTTCCAAGTGGATATTCCACTGCATTTCTTTCTGTTACAGCCATCATGGCAAAAAGCCCTCTGAATTGATTAGGTCACACACTGCTAGGGCAACAGCTACTTCTGCAATTTTCCTTAAGGGGGGTCCCCAGTAAAGACATTTTGGAAGCAGCCACCTGGTGGTCTGTGCATGCCTTCACAAGGCACTACCACCTGATAGCCTTTTCTAAGTACAGAACAGGATTTGCATCTGTAGGCCTGCAGGGGATCCTGTCTTTTCCATGATCGTCTTCCACCCTCAGTTAAGCTTTGGGAATCATCGCATCAGTCAGGACTGAAACAGTGAAACATGAAGAACATAGTACAGTTGCGTACACTTTCCATAAATGTAGATGTTCGAGTGCATTCACTGTTGCAGTCTTCTTTCCCTTCCTCATAACCCCTCAGCCTTCTACATATGCTACAAATTCAGCTCAAATAGCCCTGCAGCACTTCCCCAGGCTACCCTGGTTTAGGTCTCTCTACCTTGGTTCTCTTATGTTCTACTTTGAGCTTCTCCTAGAAGGGGTCATGAAAATACTGAAGTGATTATGCAGGCTGGCTCCCTTTATACCTGAGCATACTGATGTCGGTGGGGGCTTCTGCCAGCCTGGGAGGTGAAAAGACTTTTCTCTGGTAGTCAGGCCAGCCAAGGGCTTTCACGGCAGGAAATCCCAACAGTCAGGACTGCAACAATGAATACACTCTAACATCTACATTTATGGTAAGTGTACACAACTGTACTCGACCAAGCAATTGCAGTATTTATATAACTCTTTCCACTGAATTGTCTTAGCTTTTGCCTGTGTTTCATGTGCTGATTTTTACCACTGGAAGCAATTGCAACATTCTGAATTTCTGTCCCCAAACAACTACTGCCTTAGAACTGATAGACTACAAAAAATTGTGGTGGCATTGCCTTACTGTTCCCTAGCTCCTTCACAGTAATCCCATATTCCAAACCAATTCCCCATTTGTCCACTGCAGAGCCACTTGTTACCTTCCTAAAACTCAGCTACTGCAAAATCCTTTGCATAATAGTCATATACATTCCCCCAGGCAATAATACTTCCATTCATCAAGACATTCTTGCTTGGACAACAAGCAACATAAATGAAACCATCATCCTAGGCGACGTCAACATTAACTGGCTAGACATGTCCACTAAAACCCCCTCTACTAATATTAACCTTCATATCTATATGCAGCACATCACTGTTATCACAAGACCCAATGCAAAGGTAAACAAAGGCCCAATCTTGGATTAGATCTTAGTTTCTGACCCAGACAACATTACCACTTCAGGGACTCTCTCAAATAGTGTTAGTGACCACTCTCCAGGATTCATAATACGTAAGCCCATCTCCATATCAAACCCACATCAATACAGATACAGCAGAGCCCTATCCCACTTCTCCACAAACAACTTCAATGACATTCTGCATAAAACCAATTGGAGCCAACTAAAATTTCTCCCACTTAATGAAGCCGTAGAATTAATTCTACATTTCTCAAGATCCTAAATAGTCTTGCCCCACTCCAGTTAAAAAGGATCAAGTCAAAACATGCAATTTGGCTTATAAAGTCCACAAAGCAAGTAATGTCCACTAGGGACAAAGCTTGGAAAGCCTGGCAAAAAAAAAACTGTCTAATCTCAGTCTATATAACCATCTCCACAACCAGGCCAAAAGCCTAATCATCAAAAACAAAAAAGAATATTTTCAAGCCATCCAAGACCAACACAAACTAAACCACAAGAAATTTTGGGGCGCAATCAACTCCCTACTTCACTCTGGATCTAACAACCCTTGCCCAAACCCGGAAAAAACTCCACCTGAAGTAGCCTCTCTCTTTAACAATTACTTTATCGACACCATAACAAAACTTAGTACCACCTTCCCACCTAGTAATGCCAACTCACCAGGTATTCCACCTTTGCACTCACCTATGAATCCGCTTCCTTCCTTCACACCAACACCCATTCCCACCTCCACTATCAGGAAACTTCTCCTCAAACTCAAGTCCTGTACTAATGCCCCTGATAACTTACCTGCTGAATACCTACAACTCTCAGCCTCCGCCATTGCATATCCTGTCAGCATCCTCCTAAACAGATCCATTCAGAAGTCTTGCATACCTGATATTTGGAAGAAAGCATTTATTCTACCACTTCACAAAGGTGGCAATAACCCTGATATTTCAAATTTCTGCCCCATTGGCTTTCTCTCCCCAATCTTAAAAGTTCTTGATAAATGTATCCATACCCAGCTCCTCAGTCACCTGATACAACACCAAATACTCTCTCCCACTCAACATGGCTTTAGGCCAGGACATAGTACTAACAAAGCCCTCATTGCATTCCTTAACACTGTAAACAGACCACGAGATGCTGGAGCCTTAGTCTCAGCATTATTTCTAGATCTTTCAAAGGCATTTGACACCGTATCACACTCCCTCTTGCTTAATAAACTCCCCAATCTCGGACCATCTCCCCCTGCCATACTATGGTTCACTAACTATCTCAACAACAGGTAGCAATCTACTAAATGACTACATGCTTCATCCCCTTTCATAACCACTAACACAGGTGTCCCCCAAGGATCAATACTGGGTCCCCTCTTATTAAGCATATTTGTCAATAGCTTTCATTCCTCTCTCATCCATAGCACAGTCATCCAATATGCAGATGACTCAACTATCATCTGCTCTGCTAAATCTGCCTCCACTTTACAGTATCTCACTCAAGAAGCCTTTACTTCCACAGAGACCTGGATGTCCCACAACCATCTCACTCTCAACCCCAATAAAATAAAACTTTTAATGCTTATCCCCACTAAATCCAGCTCTGGAGACAAATCACTGTTGTTCATTCACTCCCAAAATAACACCATTATTGAAGTTGTCCCCAGCACCAAATTACTAGGAGTCCTCATTGATGACAAGTTAACATTCGACCTGCACATTTACAGTAACATCAAAAAAACATCAAAAACAAGGTGCCCTGTACAGCCACAACTATTTTCTCAGTCTCTCTGCCAAAAAGGCTCTGGCCTCTTCCTTCCTGCTTCCTACACTTCTCTATGGTGCTCCTATTCTCACAAAACTACAGTCCTCCTTGCAAGCAAAACTAGACTCTTGTTATAACAAAATCGCCAAATTTGCTATAAATGCAAAACATCTTTCCCATCATTGTTCTGCTCTGCATCAAATTAATTGGCTAGAATCCCAATATTATCTCACATTCCTACAACTAATTACAACCCATAAGCTCATCTACCACCCAGAATCTTGCCCTTCCCTTTCTTCCATTTTGTCCATGTATCATCCAAACTGGCTGCTAAGGTCTGTAAACAAAATGCTACTATCCATTGAGAAACCCAAACTCTCAGCCAGCCAAATGTTGTATTCCTACTATGTATCTAAGGTATGGAATAATCTCTCCCCATCACTCAGAACAATTAGCAACTTGACCTCCTCTAAAAATTCCCTCAAACTGCATCTGTCTTCTAAATGGCTATGCCCCTATCCCCAAATATACAACCACAGCTCGACTTCACCTCCCAGTGCTGTACCTCTAACCTTTCACATCAATCTCCATCCTTCTCCCTGTCACTTTCATCGGGCCTATCCAAGCTCCCCACTTATACCCCTCTCTATCTTTCACTCTGTACTTAATCTCCTCACAGCTACTCACCTGGAATTTCACTTTCTTGTGCACTTGAATCCACCCTGTGCATCAATGTAAACCACATTCAAAAACATATCCTCAGACATTCTGTCTTTACTTGCATATATCAATGATTTTATTTTTCTTTATTCCAACACTGTTGCATCTGTTACACAAAGTCTTGCAGTGTAATTGTACTATATTATTTTTATATAGCAATGATTCTATCATATGTTAATGATTGTATTTTTCTTCATACACCTTTGCTGCTGTTTACCAGCCTCATGCAATGTAACTGTATTGTATTATCTTGTTTTTCTAAGTGATTTTCACTCTAATTGTATGCATCGTTGTGGAGCTTTTCTCCCAGACCTTCACTGAAAATGGGCTCTTTACAGGCCCAGTGGACTTTCCAGCTTAACAAATGCAATAAACAAACAAACCAGCATTGTGTTTGTAACAGTATAAAAGGCTGCGTTGCAGCAATGTATATCCATTATCAGAGTGGGCAACATAGCTGTTGAATATACAGTGCAATAAAAAAGTATTTGCCCTCTTCCTGATTTCTTTGCATGTTTGTCACACTTAATGTTTCAGATCATCAAAACAAATTTAAATATTAGACAAAGATAACCCAAGTAAAAACAAAATGCAGTTTTTAAGTGATGATTTTATTTAGGGAAAAAAACTCCAAACCTACTTGGTGCTATGTGAAAAAGTAATTGCCCCCTTGTTAAATCATGAAGTAACTGTGGTTAATCACATTTTTGGAAAGCTGACTTCAGTTTCACTAGCCACACCCAGGCCTGATTACTGCCAGACCTGTTGAATCAAGAGATCACTTAAATAGAACCTGTCAAAGTGAAGTAGGCCAAAAGATCCCAAAAAGGAAGACATCATGCAGTGATCTAAAGAAATTACGGAACAGGTCAGAAACAAAGTAATTGACATATGTCAGTCTGGAAAAAGTTACAAAGCCATTTCTAAAGCTTTGGAACTCCAGCGAACCATGGTGAGAGCCATTATCCACAAATGGAGAAAACATGGAACAGTGGTGAACCTTCCCAGGAGTGGCTGGCCTACAGAAATTACCCCAAGGGCACAGCGATGACTCATCCAAGAGATCACAAAATAACAATATCTAGAGAACTGCAGACCTCACTTGCCTCAGTTAAGGTCAGTGTTCATGACTCAACCATAAGAAAGAGATTGGGCAAAAATGGCATGCATGGCAGAGCTCCAAGGCAAAAACCACTGCTGACCAAAAAGAATATAAAGCCTTGTCTCACTTTTGCCAAAAAACATTTTGATGTTCCACAAGACTTTAGGGAAAATGTTCTTGTGGACTGAGGAAACAAAATAACTTTTTGGGAGGTGTGCGTAAAAGTAACACAGCATTTCAGAAAAAGAACATCATGCCAACAGTCAAACATGGTGGTGGTAGTGTGATGGTCTGGGGCTGCTTTGCTGTTTCTGGACCTGGACGACTTGCTGTGATTAATGGAACCATGAATTCTGCTCCCTACCAAAAAATCCTGAAGGAGAATATCTGGCCATCAGTTCGTGACCTCAAGCTGAAGTGCACTTGGGTTCTGCAGCAGGACAATGATCCAAAACACACCAGCAAGTCCACCTCTGAATGGCTTATAAAAAAAACAAAATGAAGGTTTTGGAGTGGCCTAGTCAAAGTCCGGGCTTGAATCCAATTGAGATGCTGTGGCATGACCTTAAAAAGGCGGTTCATGCTCAGAAACCCTCCAATATGGCTGAATTAAAACAATTCTGCAAAGAAGAGTGGGCCAAAGTTCCTCAGCAGCGATGTGAAAGACTCCTTACCAGTTATCCCAAACGCTTGATTGCAGTTGCTGCTAAGGGTGGCACATCCAGTTATTAGGTTTAGGGGGCAATTATTTTTTCACATAGGGCCATGTAGGTTTGGATAGTTTTTTTTTCCTTAAGTAAAATCATCACTTAAAAACTGCATTTTGTGTTTACTTGTGTTATCTTTGTCTAAATTTTGTATTTGTTTGATGATCTGAAGCATTTAAGTGTGACAAACATGCAAAGAAATCAGAAATCAGGAAGGGGGCAAATACTTTTTTATTTCACTGTATATGCATGTGTACGTGTATTCTTAATTTTTATTATTTTTGTGTTTCCTAAGTCTGCATCTTGTGTGTGTTAATGACATGCTGCTGAAATTTTATGTATTTATTTTTTTATACATTTGCTTACCAGGTAATTCCACTGGACACGCATCCCTTTTTGGGTGCAACCAGGAAGCACTGTCTGGTTGTTACCCTCTGAGCCACACAGCAGGCAAATGGAGGTGGAAAGAATCAAATCCAGTACCCTCTGGTTACAAGAACCAGCTCTTTTAACTGTTTGGACCTCAATCCTGTGCCCTAACTAACCTCTAGGCAAATGCTTCTGTCTATAATTTAAGGATCTCTGTACTTGTACAGCTACATTCCCTGCGTTCCATTAAAACTACTAACGTCACTCTTCACGGTTTACTGTGGTAGGATCGAAATGGGTTTGTCGAACCCACTTCAGTCGAAGTCTGGAGGCTGAGCGGTGAGAAGTACACATCTTACCCCTATCTTCGCCCATGTTAAAGCCCGTTTCGAGGTCAAAGACGAGTCTTATTTCGACAGTGTCAGAATTCGACATTGTCATTTTCACGGACATGGGTCAACAAATCCCATCATTTGATGGGGTCCAGTTCAACCATACCATAGTAAACCACTCTTCACCATATGTTATTTTTCCAAGTAAGTTAGGCAGTTATTTTATATGACCCTGAACTGAAAGAAGTGTCAATGTTTATAAGCTGTCCTGTTCATTCCGAAGGACAACTGCCCTTGCAGATGACCAGCTGAGTTATAGTTAAATAATAAAAAGGAACTGCTCTACCATTCCTGTTTATCCAGCAAAGTTAGTTATGGATTTAGTCTGCTACTGTGCTGTTTTTTGTAAATTCTAAACCACGTTACCAGTTAAGAAATCTCCCACAAAGCTACAGTATCCTCATTCAGTTATAAGGGAAAAAACAAGCCAATATATATTTTTTTTAATTTGTGCAGATTGTACAGATAATCTGATGCTGTCCTTTTCATTCATTCTTCAACTGTTTGTTTTGGATCTAATCCTCTGATCTGACTCTGCCACTACTTCCACCTTGTGGAACACTGAAACTCTCGAGCTACTCCCTTTACCCATAATGCCCTAGTCACTTAACATACTTAAGATCTCGTTTGCCGCCATAGCGTTCAGATGTGGTCACTGTAAACTCTTGAGTCATAATATTTTTCAATAAGTTAAAAAAATTGTTGTTATAATTATATACATATTTTTTTTTCTGTATATCTTTCCTCCCTTTTATAACCTTTATAACATAGGAAGTTATCTCTAAATTTCTTTCTTTCTATTTTTATTAGCTAACTCTCTTTTAAGTTTTCTTGAATGCCATAGTTATTACTCCCCCTTAAAGTACTTTATTGGTAGTTTCTCTAACTTACCATGGTTGGCAATTTCTTCTATCTTGCTCTGTTTAATTTCGCAATTGTCTGATAAACCTTCAGGTTTTAAAAAGTGCATGACCTGCGGGCACAAAATTCCTAACTTGGATGCACATTCAAAGGACGTATATTGTTTAGGGTCTGCTTACCTCGATGCGGACTGTGACATTGCTAATTTAATACTTGTGCATTCATTGATGGAAAAAATAAGCCAATTGATAGGGGCTTGCTGCCCTCTAAAACTGCTTCTACAGCCTGTGGGGCACAAACCCCCAAAGGAACTGATAAGAGAGGAGGTTCTCAAACTAGAGTGTCTTATAAAAGATCTCCGGAGCCAACAGCTTCTACTGCTTCAGATCCATCTTTAGAACAACCCGGAGCATGCTAAAAAATCTGATCTGACAGCTTCAGATCTGAAATCTAGGCCATAAAAATCTTCACAGATCCACTCACCTCTGATATACTTGGATCCGATCACCTCTCTGATCACATCACCCTTTATGACATCGGTCTTACTATTCAAGACCTTAATCCATGGCCTCACCCATTTGATCTTCCAATAGTCTTACAGAAGCTGATGTGGACAGAATGATAGGGAAGTTCCTCAGGACACAGATCCAAGTGGGAGTTCTTCTGCTTCCGACCCCATTGGGTCCGGAGAACTTTGTCAGTACTACTTCTCCATTGTAAGCTCCTTCTTCGGTCCGCCCATTTGCTTCGGAGCCATTGGATCCAAAAGTCCTGGAGTCGCCCACCTCTTATCTGAAGATGTTTGCATTCTCAACTCCGATGGTGTCTGGTCTGGTGCCAAGCGCTTTGGAACCAGACGATTCTTGGAGCTTTAGCACTGGCAGTAGCACCGGGGTATTGGACAGGACTCCAAAGCTGTTGGAGGCATCTCTGCTCCCCTGAGCTTCGGCACTGGGCAGCTCGGCTCCAACTTCTTCCTCGAGTAGTTTGCCTTTGGGGTGAAGGGAGCCGATGGTCCATAAGCATGCCTTATAAGATCTGTCATTGTCTTTTTCTCTGAGGCATTCTACCTTCAAAGTAGTGGAGAGAGCCTTCTCTGTTCCCAGAGTTCAGACTTCTTTTCTGTCTTCTGCTCCGACTACCCAGTTTGTTCATTCCGCTTCCAGAGCCTTACTCTTCTGCTCCATTGGGACAGCCAGCCCAAACTTGTCTCTAGGCAACCCAGGAGGCTATAGTAATCTATCCTGACCCTTTTCCAGGACATCCCACCAAAGAAGTCCCTAGGAAGAGGAAGTGTCAAAGGAGGCTGTCGCAGATGGCACTTACTTTGATGAAGGAGAAGGGAGCTCTTAAAGGGGTGGTTGATCCCCTGATAACCCTTCCCATGAGGAGTCTGTGTTCCTAAAGGCCTTTGGCACTGGCTAAACTGCCAACTGGTTGTCTCCAACCACTGATGAGCTCATTGCTTTGGTCTCTCGATGGGAGTGAAAGGAATCCCAACAAGATAGAGCCTATCCCTAAGAGACCAAATAGGATCCTAGCACCACCTAAGGGTAGAATGGATAGAATTTTTTTGATTAAGGAAGAATCAGTTGGATGCCATGGTCATGGCAGTGGCCACCAAGAAGGAACTGCCTCTGTTCACCCCCCCCCAACAGAGAGTCTAGGGCACTGGCCAGATTCAGGAAGCGTGTCTATGCTTCAGTTTCCTTTGCTATTAGGTCACTGAATTACTTGGCACATTTTATGAGACTTCAGAGGGATTTGATTAAAGAATTTTACAAACTCTCTGGGACCACATTCTCCAAGGTAGAAAGCACTATTTCCTCACAGTTTGCATACCCTTAAGTCTCTTGGATGAGTTTGAAATGCCAAAGAACAGAAGACCTGCTGTAAACTGATAGAAGTTCAGTTAAAAACACACACCAACGTCGAGAAAAACCTTTCTGAAAATAGCAAAGCTTTCGGGTTGATACCCTTCTTCAATACTAATGCAAAGCATTAGACAAAAAAATCAGCTTTAAATAGAAGTCAAGCATATCACATGATTGCAGCCAGTCAATCACATGACAAACATACATAAAAAATTCTTAAAAAAACAATTAAAACCATTAAAAGCAATACTCAAATACAAACCAAATGTGTGTGTATGTATGTATGTGTATATATATATATATATATATATATATATATATATATATATATATATATGCACATACATACCACAATAAGCATATATACACATGTGTATGTATACATATAAGAGAATTAAGTACAAACATATACTTAACAACATAGCTTGGTCTGTTGTAACTTAACCAAAACAGGTTTCAAAGTGACAGCAGTATTCAAACCAGGAAATTGGTCAGCCGCTAATCTCAGAATCCATTCATACTCCTTGATCTCTAAAAAAAATTAATATCACCACCCCTTAAAGATACATGTAACATATCTATCACCCTAAATCTAAACCTATGATTAGCACCATTGGTATTAATATGTTTATATAACGCATGTTTATCATTATTCCTTCTAATTTTCGATTTATGTTCAGTGATACGTTCTTTTAGTTTTCTTGTGGTTTTCCCACGTAGAAAGAAGGACATGGAGTACAGGTAGCTAGATAGACCACATTCACACTAACACAAGTAGCTGTTAAATTAAATTTATAAACTCTTCCAGTAATGGGATGAGTAAAAACGTCACTATGTCTACACAACATGTACAATTCATGCAACTAAAAGTACCATGTCTAGATGTAATATAAGGATTACGACTACTTCTAAAATCCTTATAACACAGTTTACTTTTCAGGGTTCTCATATTCCTATATGGGGAAATAAGGTCTAGAATCCAATACATTCCTTACCTCTGCTGATGCCATCAAAGCAACCCAATTATTTTCTATAATATGTTTAACTGACTGTGTCCTACTATTATATGTGGTAACATATCTAATCCTAGTTGTATCTACTCTGTCCTTACTTATCTCTCTAAAGCGGACTCATCCGGTAATGATAGAATAGGTCTAAGTAATGTCTGCCTGTCCCTTATAGTATTGGCTTTCAAATCTAACAACAGGTTAGAATCATAACCACTGCTTAAAAATTCACTCATCATTTCATCAAGCTGTGTAAAAAAAAAAAAAAAAAAATGGGGGGGGTCATCAGTATTGAGCCTGCTAGCCCTATTAAATTGTGCTGTTACTATTCATTTGAAGACATGTGGAGCATGCATACTGTTCCTGTGTATATATCTGCCAGCATGTACCTCTTTTTTTATAAATACTAGTGTGTAACAATCCTTCTTTCAGTTCTACCTTCAAATTTAAAAATGTAATATAACTACCTGAAAACTCCATTTTAAATTTCAAAAAAGTAGTTGTAGTATTCAAATCAGTATAATCAGGTAGTTCAGTGGGAGACCCCTTCCAAATCAAGAAACAATTGTCTACAAAACATTGATAAAAACATATATTACTGTTCAAAGGGTTAAGGTTACCACAAATATATGTTGTTTCCCATTGATGTAATACTAAGTTGGCATATGTACTAGCTACTGATGTGCCCATAGCTACACCAGTTAGCTGCAGGTAGAATTGATTATCAAATAGAAAAACATTAGTTAAAACTATATCTAACAGAGAGCAAATATTCTCCACATGTCTCGTAGGTAAAGAAGCCGGTAAAGTCAAAAACTCTCTGATAGATTCAATACCATAGTCATGGGTATGACTGTAAAAAGGGATGAAATATCTAAGGTCACAAAAAGAAAATCATCTCTATACAACTCTGTAATATGCAGACTTTTAAAGCAATCTCTTAACTTAGTAAGAAAGTCTGTTGTGTCTTTTAGAACATTGTAACAGCGTGATAAAAAAGGGTGCAGTTGTTTTTGTAAGTAAATAGAAATAGGCTCAGTTATCCAGCCATTGCCGGATACTATCGGTCTCATGGGGGGTTATATAATGATTTATGTATCTTTGGTAGCCCGTAAAGTTGTGGAATGATTGGGCAAGGTACAGTAAAAAAAATGAAATGGATCCAAATCAATATCACCACTAATCTGTAAATCATCATATTAACTACACTAATACATTTCTTAACATCCATAAAAGTAATACATTTAAACGCATTTCCTTCCTCAAGCAAGGCAATAATAGATGATATATATTTTTCACGATCCATGATTACCACTACACCTCCCTTGTCTGCCTGTTTGATATTATCATCAGTTTCTAGAGTTTTCAGTGCTAGAAATTCATCATAACTTAGATTATAGCGTTGTTTCTTTACATTATCTGAATATAATTTCCTTAATTCAACTTCACATAGGTCATGGTATGCAGTAAGAACAGGGACACTAAGAGGTATAAATGTACTTAGTCTTTTACAAACAGGTTGGTGAAATACAGATTCTTTAAACAATATTTTTAAGTTCACATTTCTCACAAACTGTTTCAAGTCAGTCAAAGCAGCCACAAGGTAGTCACTAGTCGTGGGTATAAAACTAAGCCCCTTCTGAAGTAAAGAAAAATGTGAGGCTTCTAAAACAAAGCTAGACAGATTCAAAGTACCTTTAATTATCAACGGCTCATTTTCCCTTGTCCCATGGCACTGTCGTTTTTCCGTTTGGTTGCATTCGTAGTTTGCCTCGTTAAAGACCTGCCCCTCGATGTACTCCGTTCCTGCACTTTCTCCGGCTGATCCAGCTGAAAATGCTTCTGAGAAACATTTAAAATCAGCTGGTGACTTTTTCTATTTTCTTTTCCATTTTCATTTTCGTTTCGTGTTGCTTCACTGGTGACATGCGCACTAGCACCTGCCTCCAACGCCTTAGGCGTAGCATGAGTAATCAAAGTGGGTGTAGTCTTAGGCAAAACAGCTGGTACATTAGTAGATGTTAATTCATGAACAGTTGAGAGAACAATTCTAAACTCAGGAAAATCATCCAATTGATTCGCAGAGACTCGTTGAGCATAAGATTTCTTATTATTGAAAGAATCATTTTTAGGCCAGGAAAAGATATGGCCTTTTTGAAAATCTGCCATATCTCTCATAAGCTTATGTTTCTTCGTTGCTTCAAGTCTATCATCTTGGGCTTGTAATCTGTCAAGCATTTGTTGATACACATTAAGCATATTAGGAAAACAAGACATTGCCATCACATCTTTTTCTGTATTAATGATCTCATCTTTCAAGTCATTCTCATTCTTGGAGAAATAGTCCTTCATTAAAGACATATAGTCTAAACATAATTTAAGGTTAAGTTGTTGCCAACATTTTAGTAAATCTGGATATGCATTGCAGTATGATGGCATTTTCAAATTTCTTAAACCCCGTGGTACAATGCCCCTATCCAGATATGCCAAAAAACTAAAGTGTTGCCATTATAGGCATTTATAGACACCCACCTTTCTCTCCAACAGTTCCAATTTCTTATTAAAGTCCACAGTACTTTCTGGCAATACAGAACAAGCGTAGTCAATGTCTGCTAAAGGTACAGAAGCTAAACTAAGTAAAGGATTTGTCTCCTTCACTAGAAAGGGCTTAAGTGAATTTGGAGTTTCCATAAATACAGGCAATACTGGCTGTAGAAGACTCTCAAGCAATTCCCAATGAAACAGCAAGGAATAAACAAATTAGAGCCAAAGAACAGACCACCTTCTGTAAACTGATAGAAGTTCAATCAAAAACGCACACCAACGTCGAGAAAAAACTTTATGAAAATAGCAAAGCTTTTGGGTTGATACCCTTCTTCAATACTAATACAAAGCATTAGCCAAAAAATCGGCTTTAAATAGGAGTCAAGCATATCACATGATTGCAGCCAGTCAGTCATGTGACAAACATACATAAATTTGGTTAACGAATCTGTATTTAACCAACCTGTTTGCAAAAGACGAAGTACATTTATACCTCTTAGTGTCCCTGTCCTTACTGCATACCGTGACCTATGTGAAGTTGAATTAAGGAAATTATAGGTTCCGCTGTGGCGACCCCTAACCGGGAAAAGCCGAAAGGCACAATCAATCATAGAGAAACTCTATAATCTAAGTTATGATGAATTTCTAGCATTGAGAACTCTAGAAACTGATAATATTATCAAGCAGGCAGACAAGGGAGGTGTAGTGGTAATCATGGATCGTGAAAAATATATATTACCTATTATTGCCTTTCTTGAGAAAGGAAATGCGTTTAAATGTATTACTCCTGTGGATGTTAAAAAATGTATTAGTGTAGTTAATATGATGATTTATGATTTAAAGATTAGTGGCAATATTGATTTGGATCTATTTTTTTTACTGTATCTTGCCCAATCATTACACAACTTTACGGGCTACCAAAGATACATAAATCATTATATAACCCCCCCCCCCCATGAGACCGATAGTATCCGGCAATGGCTGGATAACTGAGCCTATTTCTGTTTACTTACAAAAACAACTGCACCCTTTATCACGCTGTAACAATGTTCTAAAAGACACAACGGACTTTGTTATTAAGTTAAGAGATTGGTTTAAAAGTCTGCATATTACAGAGTTGTATAGAGGTGATTTTCTTTTTGTGACCTTAGATATTTCATCCCTTTTTACGGTCATACCCAATGACTATGGTATTGAATCTATCAGAGGGTTTTTGACTTTACAAGCTTCTTTACCTACGAGACATGTGGAGAATATTTGTTCTCTGATAGATATAGTTTTAACTAATAATGTTTTTCTGTTTGATAATCAATTCTACCTGCAGCTAACTGGTGTAGCTATGGGCACATCAGTAGCTAATACATATGCCAACTTAGTATTACATCAATGGGAAACAACATATATTTGTGGTAACCTTAACCCTTTGAACAGTAATGTATGTTTTTATCAATGTTTTGTAGACGATTGTTACTTGATTTGGAAGGGGTCTCCCACTGAACTGTCTGATTATATTGATTTGAATACAACTACTTTTTTGAAATTTAAAATGGAGTTTTCAAGTAGTTATATTACATTTTTAGATTTGAAGGTAGAACTGAAAGAAGGATTGTTGCACACTAGTATTTATAAAAGAGGTACATGCTGGCAGATATATATACACAGGAACAGTATGCATGCTCCACATGTCTTCAAAGGATTAGTAACAGCACAATTTAATAGGGCTAGCAGGCTCAATACTGATGACCCCCTTGAGTGAATTTTTAAGCAGTGGTTATGATTCTAACTTAGATTTGAAAGCCAATACTGTAAGGGACAGGCAGACATTACTTAGACCTATTCTATCATTACCGGATGAGTCCGCTTTAGAGTTAAGTAAGGATAGAGTAGATACAACTATGATTAGATATCTTACCACATATAATAGTAGGACACAGTCTGTTAAACATATTATAGAAAATAATTGGGTTGTTTTGATGGCATCGGCAGAGGTAAGGAATGTCTTGGATTCTAGACCTTATTTCCCATATAGGAATATGAGAACCCTGAAAAGTAAACTGTCTTATAAGGATTTTAGAAGTAGTCGTAATCCTTATATTACATCTAGACATGGTACATGTTCATTGTGTTACCCTGCTGCAGTCATCACACTTGGGTTATCCTGCCATCAGGCAGTCCCGCAGTCGGCCCGAATTCCAAAGTCTTGGTCTGGCGTCGGTTGCTGTCACTTCTTCCCTGACGTCGGTGAGTCAGGGGTATATAAGAGGCATCCGACACCATTTTCTTTGGTCTTTCTTGCCGCGCGGTGCCCGAAGCAGAAGCAGTTCGCAAGTGCCGGTCGGCCGACACCTGAGATTTTCGATTTGAATTTCAGTCCGAAGTCTTCAATAAAGCTAAGTACCCCGTTGGGGAACATTTTCTTGCCTCAGTCCGATGTCAGAAAAAGTTAACAATTGCCTTTCTTGTGAGAAGCAAATACCTCACAAGGACTTCCATTCCTATTGTATTCCTTGCCTAGGTCCAGACCACGACGTCACAGGTTGTTGGTTTTGCGCTAGGTTTAATAAACGCACTATCAAACGCCATTTTGACTTCGCACAGCATTACTTTGGTAGGAAATTCAATTATATCATGCCGTCGGTGCAGCCGACGACCGCAATTCATAAAAACCGCAAGGATAAAGACAGGCAGCCTAGGAATAAGCCAGACCCCGAGGCCTCAGCTGGGCCTGTCGCCGGTTCTCCGGTTTTCAGTGAGGCGCCTACGCAGCCCCTGACAACCGCAGAGCTGGAACCTCAGACAGCTGCCAACTCCCATGTGGAGTCTACTAGGCCGACGCAGCCATCTACCAACACCGGAGCAGATTTAGACACCGGTGCAGAGGAAATACCTTCGGTTGCAGAAGGTGTCTTCAGACCGACTAGACTCACCATTAAATCTTATGTTAAGCTTAAAACTCCTTTAAAACCTAAGAAAATTGTTCATCAGTCTACAGGTCAAGGCCCCATGCCTAAGAAACAGATGCTTAAGATGGCTGAAGATTTAATTACCCTTATCAGGGGTTCCCATCTCCCTCCTGATAAAAGACAAAGACAAGAGGAAGATTATGCATCCTCTGACCAGGTTTCTCTCTCCTCAGATTCTTCTGAGGAACAGGATTACACTTTTCCACCTTATGAGGATTCTGATGCTGAAGACTCTATTCCCTCAGCATCTCCCCCTGAAGACTACTCCTTTGGGGAAACATTACATACCATGAGGGAACATTTCCACTGGGAAGGCCAGGATTACTCAGATTCTAAGAAAAGGCTCAGAGAGTTCCTTTTATTACCCCAGCACAGACCTCTTGCTATCCCTCCTGTTTTAGATATTGTGGATGATGTCTACTTGAAGTCTAGTTTAAATCCAGACTCTCTACCTCCTGCTCCAGCCAAACCAGACAGACACTACAGAGTACCTGACTCTCACAAATTCCTTTATAAAAGCCCTGTAGCTGACCCAGAAACCATATCCCAGGGTCCTAAGGGAGCAAAGGCTTCTATGGCTAAAAATCCTCTGCCCTCTGAAAGAGATTCCAGAGCCCTAGATAGATGGGGAAAGAACATATACACCTCTGCAACTCTGGCTATGAGAGCATTAAATTGCCAGTTTCACATGTTGAAATATCAACAATTCTTGATGTCTCAGTTAAAACAAAAAATGAGCACACACTCAGGATGGCCTGAATTCAAGGAAATGCAGGATCTGTTGCATGCAGCTGAACAGGTGGGCAAGCATACTTTACAATGCGGATTTGATTCACTGGAAGCTTCCTGTAGAGCAGTTGTTACTGACTCAGGTCATTCGTAGACATGCTTGGTTAAAAGCGCAAACCCTCCCTGACCATGTTAAAGCAAAATTATTAGATGCACCTTTACAACAGGATGTATTATTTGGTGTCAAAGCAGAAGAGGTTTTAAAGAAAATGGAGGATAAGGCTAAATCTATGCAAACGGTTAAGGATTTCTTGCAGGTACAACACCCTCGCTTCAGCAGAAATTGGCCAACAACAAATTGGTCGTTTCCAGCTTCAGACAGATCACAGAGGGGCAAATACAGACGCCCAAGGGGCAGAGGTCAGTCACAGGGCCCTTACAAACCTCGCCAGTGGGGTTCTGCTACCCAGAAATGAGGAGAAGCAGGCCCCAAGCTAGCAGAAGACAAACACAATGACTCAACCCTCATACTACCAAGCAAATCTCTCCTGGCAACACCCTTGGGAGGAAAACTAGCATTTTTTGCAGACAATTGGCACATCATCACAAAAGACAAATGGGTTCTAAACATTGTCTCTCAAGGATACAGATTCCACTTTCATACCTTACCAAGGATCAAAGGAATGCCAAACCTGCCACCAAATCAATGGGCAGAGGCACAAAAACAAATTACAGCTCTCATGAACATGAGAGCCATTCAACAGGTACCTACACAGGAGCAGGGACAAGGATTTTACTCAAGACTCTTCCTAGTTCCAAGAAAGGACAAAGCATGGAGACCAATTCTGGATCTTTCAATTCTGAACACCTATCTGCAAGTACCAAAATTCAAGATGCTAACACTACAGCATTTTCTTCCCATGCTGGGCAAGAATGCTTGGCTAGTCACTTTGGACCTCAAGGAGGCATACCTGCATGTCCCTATCAGACAAAATTGCAGAAGATACCTCCACTTCATTGCAGGTTCAACGCATTATCAATTCTCTGCACTGCCCTTTGGCTTATCTACTGCGCCCAGGGTCTTCACAAAATGCCTGGCACCAGTAATTGCATACTGCAGACAAAGAGGAATTCAAATATACACATACCTGGACGACTGTCTTATTCAAGCAGAAAGCAAGGACATTCTTTTACAGCATCTGGCATTTGTCAAACACCTTCTAAGTTGCCTAGGGTACACAGTAAACAAAAAGAAATCAAAACTAGTGCCCTCACAAAACATAACATTCCTGGGTGCCAGCTTGCACGCAACTGCCCAGATGGCTTATCTCATGCCAGACAAACAATGACAGCTGTTTCAATATTTCAAAATAATGGCAACAAAGACCCAACTCCCTGCAAGAAAATTTCTGCAGGCCTTGGGATTCATGGCATCTTGCATACTACTAATACCATTTGCAAAACTGCATATGAGGAAATTACAATGGTATCTGAAAAGTGTATGGACTCAGCACAGCCACAGCTTGGAAACAATGATTCCACTCATTCCCTGCCTTCAACAGGAGTTTCTGTGGTGGGCACAGGCATGTCACCTCAACAAGGGTCAGCCTTTTACCTTACCCACAGCCAGGCAAACTATGACAACAGATGCATCGGACTATGCCTGGGGAGCACACATGGCAGGACAGTGCATTCAGGGCATATGGACTACAGATCAGAGACACCTGCATATCAATCAAAAAGAAATGCTAGCAGTGCAGAATGCCCTAACAGCTTTCAAGGACCTTCTACACCCAGGACAACTACTAATAAGGACAGACAACACCACAGTTATGTGGTACATAAACAAGCAAGGGGGGCACACATTCCTACCCTCTATGCAGGCAAGCAATGACAGTGTGGAACACTGCACTGTCTTACCAGGTTCAATTACAAGCACAATTCCTGCCAGGAAAGAAAAACACATTGGCAGACGATCTAAGCAGAAACATCATGGATCCACACGAATGGAAACTAGATCCACAAGTATTTGCAATGATAGCTCAAAAATGGGGACGCCCAGACATAGATCTGTTTGCAAGCCCCCACAACCACCAACTTCAAAAATTTTGCACAAGGACCTTACATCCACTAGCTTGGAAAGTGGACGCTCTCTCATTCAGTTGGAAAACATTAACAGTGTATGCCTTCCCTCCACTGCCTCTTCTAGCAAAGGTACTGCTGAAAGTCAGATTAGAGAGGCCACAAATGATTCTCGTTGCACCACACTGGCCACGCCAACATTGGATACCAATTTAAGGAACATGGCCCAGGGCCCACCATGGATTTTGCCACAAATTCCTCACCTGCTCACCCAGCGAGACAATCTGATTCTACATAGCCAGCTCAAGACTTTAAACCTGGCTGCATGGCAAATTACCTAAACAACCAGCCAACACCTTTGTCCAAAGCTGTTATGGATGTCATTCTGGAGGCCAGGAGGCCCAGCACCAGGAAAACCTATTCAGACAAATGGAAAAGATTTTGCTCCTGGAACCAGGCTAAAGGCCTAAATTCCCTGGAGCCGAACATTCCTCAGATTCTACAATATTTAACTGAGATGTTACACAAAGGACTTTCCTTTTCATCTATTAAGATCCACGCCTCCGCAATTTCAGCTCATTACAGCATGGATTCTCCTTTATTTTCACATCCACTCCTAAGACAGTACCTCAGAGGGGTTAAGAACTTAAGACCGCCAAGGAGAGCTCAAACACCTACTTGGGATCTCAACTTCGTCCTGGAAAAGCTTACACTGCCGCCCTTTGAACCAGCTTTTTCAACTGATTTAAAATTTCTTTCATGGAAAACTGCCCTACTACTAGCAATAACCTCAGCTAGAAGAGTCTCAGAGCTACAGGCACTAATGGCAGTGGAACCTTTCCTCATTTTTCATCAAGACAGAGTTTCTCTACGAACTAATCCTTCCTTTATGCCAAAGGTGGTATCCATTGTGGCCCTAAACCAAACCATTCACTTGCCCACCTTCTTCCCAAATCCCCAGAACAAAGGAGAAAGACTCCTGCACTCTTTGGACATTCACAGGCAATTATGTTACTACTTGGATAAAACTAAGGCTTTCAGAAAAACTGACCAGCTCTTTGTAGCCTATGCTACAGGATCACAAGGAAAAGCAATCTCAAAACAGACCATTTCTAAATGGATAGGACATTGCATACATTTCTGCTACACACATCATGGGAAACCAGTACTTGCTAACATTAGGTCCCACTCCACCAGGGCTACAGCTACATCAGCAGCCTTTCTCAGGGGAGTGCCAACCAAGGATATTCTGGAAGCTGCTACTTAGAGTTCAGTGCACACCTTCACCAAACACTATCACTTACCTCTATATTCTAAGACTAGAGCTGGATGTTCTTCATCCCACATTGCTGCAGTCCTAACACTTGGGTAGTCCGCTGTCCCAGTCGGCCCGAATACCAAAGTATAAGGCTGACGTCGGTCAGGGCGCATTAGTCTGACGTCAGGGTACAAATGCGCATGACCGACGTCATATCCTCAGTCTTTTTTGCCGCATGGTCCGATGCAGAAGCAGTTTTGCGAGTGCAGGTTGGCGTTCTGAAATTTTCTGAAGTCGGAGTTTCAGACCGAATCAAAGTTGGCTAAGTACCCGTTGGGAATATTTTGTTTTTTCTTGCCTCAGTATTTAACCGGATGTCAGAAAAAGTGAATAATTGTATTTCTTGTGGGAAGCAGATACCTCATAGGGATTACCATACCTTGTGTATACCTTGCTTAGGGCCTGAGCACGACGTTGTTGGATGTCGCTCTTGTGCTAGATTTAACAAACGCACTATTAAGAGAAGGCTAGACTGTGCCAGGTTAGTTTTTGGGAAGCGTTGTAATTATAAAATGCCGTCGGATGCTCCGACGCCCGCTTCGTCAAAAAAGCGCAAGGACAAAGCAGCAAAGCCTAGGTTGGAAGAACCGTCTGTCCCGGACGTCGGTTCTTTAGAGGGCTCGGTGGAGCCGGAGGTTCTGCCAGAAGTCTCTTTGCAGTCTCAGGGAGAGACTTTACTGTTACAGGATGTTTCCTCTCAGGAGGTGGGCCAGGCTGAGGGGGCTTCTCAGGTAGCTGTTCTCCCCTCCCTTCCTAAGGTGGTTAGGCCCTCCCCTTCTGTTTCCAAGGCTTCTTCGAGAGGCAGGCCAGGTTTTACTTCAGTAGGGGTTTCTCCTAGTTCTTCAGGGTCTCTGCCTAAGAAACATATGCTTAAAATGGCAGAAGATTTGATTACTATGATTAGAGGTTCTATGCCCCCTCCTGATAAGAGGCCTAGGGTGGAACCTGAGCTTGAGAGTTTTGAGCAGTGTTCGGAGGCTTCTGAGTCTTCGGCTGAAGACTTGCAGGAGTATCCTCCTTATTCTGATTCTGATGTAGATGATTCTACTCCTTCGGCTTCTCCTCCTGAGGATTTTTCTTTTTCAGAGACTCTTCATTCCATGAGGGAGCATTTTAAATGGGAAGGTCAAGATTTTTCTGATTCCAGGAAAAGGCTAAGGGAATTTTTGTTTTTACCCCAGCACAGGCCTTTGGCTATACCTCCTGTTCTGGATGTGGTGGAAGATGTTTTTGCAGAGGCTTCCCTGAACCCTGATTCTTTGCCTCCTGCCCCAGTTAAACCGGATAGGTATTATAGGGTGCCTGAAGCTCATAAGTATCTTTTTAAGAGTCCTAGGGCAGACCCAGAAACCGTTTCTCAGGGGCCTAAAGGTGTTAAGGCTTCTGTTGTTAAAAATCCTGTTCCTCCTGATAGAGGCAAGGGCGTTGGATAGATGGGGAAAGAAGGTGTATACTTCTTCCACTTTAGCCATGAGGGCTTTGAATTGCCAGTTCCACATGTTAAAATACCAAAATTATCTCCTTTCACAATTGAAGTCTAAGGTGGATGCTCTGGCGGAAGGTATTGAGTGTAAAGAGTTGCAGGATTTAGTTCATGTTTCTGACTAGGTGGGTAAGCATTCTTTGCAATGTGGTTTTGATGCTGTACAGGCCTCTTCGAGGGTGGCTGCCACTGGTTCTGTTCTTCGCAGGCACGCCTGGTTGAGGGATCAGAATTTGGCTGAGCATGTTAAGACAAGGATTTTAGATGTTCCGTTACAATCTGATGTGTTGTTTGGTCCGCCTGTGGAAGCAGTTTTAAAGAAAATGGAGGACAAGGCTAAGTCTATGCAGACTGTTAAAGATTTTTTGCAGGTTCAACCTCCGAAGTTTAGTAGAAATTGGCCTACTAAGGGGTGGACATATCCTTCTTCTGATTCCCAGTCTAGGGGTAGGTCTAGGCGTGGCAGGGGCAGAGCTCAAGGTTCTTTTAGGCCTAGAACAGGGAGTTCACCTGCTCAGTCTTCTGGTGAGGGCAGGGGTCAGTCCTTTCGTAAACAGACCCAATGACCTGCCTTTTCAGCTGCCAGAGCCTTCTCGTCTGGCAGCACCTTTGGGAGGAAGGCTGGCACTTTTCAAAGAAAATTGGAGTTTAATTACCCAAGACAGATGGGTATTGGATATCATTCACCACGGTTACAGGTTTTATTTCCATACCTTGCCTCCTTTCAAAGGCATGCCAGACATTCCTCCTCTACAAAGAAAAGAGGCTCACAAGCAAATTTCTCTGTTACTCCAAATAGGGGCCATTCAGCCGGTTCCTGTGCCAGAAAGGGGCCTAGGATTTTATTCTCGCCTGTTCCTAGTACCAAAGAAGGGGAACACGTGGAGACCAATTTTGGATTTATCTATCCTCAACACTTATCTGGACATTCCCAAGTTCAAGATGTTGACGTTGCAACAGCTTTTACCTCTGCTGGGAAAAGGTCATTGGATGGTAACTTTAGATCTCAAGGAGGCTTACCTTCATGTGCCTATCAGACTAAGTTGCAGGAAGTATCTGCGTTTCGAGCTGGGAATTCTCATTATCAGTTCTCTGCATTGCCCTTTGGCTTATCTACTGCGCCCAGAGTATTCACAAAAGTTCTGGCTCCAGTGATAGCTTACTTCAGGATAAAAGGCATACAAATCTATCCTTACTTGGACGACTGCCTGATTCTGGCTCAAGAAAAGGAAGACCTTTTTCAACATTTGGAATATGTGATAGCAGTGCTAAGATGCCTGGGGTATTCTGTGAATGAAATAAAGTCCAGTCTAGTACCCTCTCAAGACATGTGCTTTCTGGGTGTGAGACTGAATACAGCAGCCCAGATGGCCTTTTAACCCCGGACAAACAAAAGAATCTGTCTCTTTACTTCCATCAACTATCTCTTCAGTCCGGGCTGACTGCAAGGACAGTCCTTCAAGCCTTAGGGTTCATGGCATCTTGTATTCTGGTGCTTCCCAATGCCAAACTGCATATGAGGAAGCTGCAATGGTATCTCAAAAATGTATGGGCACAGCACTGCCAGGATTTGGACACTGTCATTCAAATAATACCTTGCATTCAAAGGGAATTTTTGTGGTGGGCTCAGGAATGTCACCTAAACAAGGGACTCTCTGTGACCCGGCCAGAGGCGAGTCAAATTCTTACGACAGATGCCTCAGACATAGCTTGGGGAGCTCATCTGAATGGAAAGTGGACACAAGACAAGTGGCCTGCCAGACTACAGCATCTACATATCAACATGAAGGAGATGTTAGCAGTCCAGTTTGCATTAATGGCTTTCAAGGAGTTACTTCTTCCAGGGCAGGTGTTGATTCTAACAGACAACACAACTGTCATGTGGTACATCAACAAACAAGGGGGAACTCATTCTTATCCTCTATGCAGGCAAGCAATGATTTTGTGGGAGACTGCGCTCAGCTTGCAACTAAATCTTCAAGCAAGGTTTCTGCCGGGAGCACAGAACTCCTTAGCAGATGTGTTAAGCAGGCAAATCATGGATCCCCACGAGTGGAAACTGGATCTTCATGTATTTCGAAAATTGACAGTGTCATGGGGAACTCCAGACATAGATCTGTTCGCTTCTCCACTAAACCACCAGCTGCCAAAGTTTTGCACGAAAAGGTTTCATCACACAGCTTGGAAAATGGATGCTCTTTCTTTCAGTTGGAAGAATCTTCATGTGTATGCCTTTCCACCTCTGCCGCTCCTCCCAAAGGTACTCCTAAAGGTCAGACAAGACAAGCCAAGGATGATTTTAATAGCTCCAGATTGGCCTCGGCAACACTGGTACCCATTACTGAGGAGTCTGGTAAGGAAGCCTCCATGGCCTTTACCTTTGATTCCACACCTATTGTCTCAGAGGGACGGTCATCTACTCAATGTCAAGCTTCATTCTCTTCATCTAACAGCCTGGCATATTCTGTTTTGAAACACAGCAGGTCTCAGCTTCCTCAACAAGTTTTGAATGTGATTATGGAAGCCAGAAGACCTAGTACAAGGAAAGTGTACGCAGAAAAATGGAAGAGATTTTTATTTTGGAGTGCAGCAAAGGATTTGGAGGTTTCTGAGCCTAATTTGAGTGTGGCTCTTCAGTATCTTACTGAGTTATTGGACAAAGGTTTGTCTTTCTCTTCCATTAAGATTCATGCTGCAGCGATTTCAGCTCACTATGATTGTGACCCACCATTGTTTTCTCATCCTTTGTTCAAGCAATTTCTTAGAGGGCAAAGAATATAAGACCCCCGTAGAGCTCCTACTCCTGCTTGGGACCTCAATTTTGTGTTGGAGAAACTTACTCTACAACCTTTTGAGCCTCGCGGCTACTGCTGAATTGAAATACTTGTCATGGAAGACTGCTTTTTTGTTGGCCATTACTTCTGCGAGAAGGGTTTCTGAATTGCAGGCCCTTATGGCGGTTGAGCCTTTTTTGATTTTCCATAAGGATAGGGTATCATTACGTACTAATCCTTCCTTTATGCCTAAGGTGGTCTCTAGTGTGGCTTTAAACCAAACTATTCATTTGCCCACTTTTTATTCAGATCCCCAAAATAAGGGGAAAAGATTTTGCACACTTTAGATGTACACAGGCAGTTGCGTTATTATTTAAGCAGGACTAAGGATTTTAGGCAGTCTCAGCAGTTGTTTGTCTCTTTTGCTTTGAGTTCTCAGGGCAAGCCTGTGTCAAAACAAACTATTTCTAAGTGGATTGGGTTTTGCATTGCATTTTGTTATTCCCATCATGGCAAGGAGATTCCAGCTGGGATTAGGCCTCATTCCACTAGGGCTACTGCCACTTCAACAGCATTTCTAAGGGGGGTGGCAACTAAGGATATTTTGGAGGCAGCTACTTGGAGTTCAGTGCATACTTTCTCTAAGCATTACCACCTACCTCTCTACTCTAAATCTAGGGCTGGTTTTGCCACGGCTATTTTGCAGGGCATGTTGTCAGCTCCAGCTTCTTTATGATTTGCCAGCCTCCCTTACCTCTGCTTTGGGATTCTACCCAAGTGTTAGGACTGCAGCAATGTGGGATGAAGAACATAGTACAGTTTTGTACCTACCATAAATGTAGATGTTCGAAGATCCACATTGCTGCAGTCCAGTTTACCCTCCCTCCTTCCCCTCTGTGTTTAGGGGTGGTTGTGTGGGTGGGGTTGTACTTTTGTAAATTGTATATATTGTATATATATTTGGTACAGGAGTGTTTGGTGTTTTTTGGTTTTGGCCTTATCTTTTTAGGGTCTTCTGACATCTGGGGCAAGAAAAGACTGAGGATATGACGTCGGTCATGCGTATTTGTACCCTGACGTCCTGACGTCAGACTAATGCGCCCTGACCGACGTCAGCCTTATACTTTGGTATTCGGGCCGACTGGGACAGCGGACTACCCAAGTGTTAGGACTGCAGCAATGTGGATCTTCGAACATCTACATTTATGGTAGGTACAAAACTGTACTTTTTGCCACTGCAGTTTTGCAGGGCCTACTAGCTTCTTCTAACCCTGTTTGACTCCACCTCCCCTCCTTAGCTTTGGGATTCATCCCAAGTGTGATGACTGCAGCAGGGTAACACGAACATAGTACAGTTTTGTACCTACCATAAATGTAGATGTTCGAGTGCCTGCTGCAGTCCAGGTTACCCTCCCTCCATCCCCTCTGAACTAGCTGAACCTATCTCTTCCACTTTATCCTATACCACCTCTGTGGTGTATTTGCTTGTACCTAAGGGTTTTGTTTTATTTTTATATAGCCATATGTGTGTGTGTGTGTGTGTGTGTGTGTGTGTGTGTGTGTGTGTGTGTATATATATATATATATATATATATATATATATATATATATATATATATATATATATATTTTGCCTAACTTTTGGGGGCACCTGACATCTGGGGCAAGAAAAACTGAAGAAAATGGCGTTGGATGCCTCTTATATACCCGATGCACTGACGTCAGGGAAGAAGCGACAGCAACCGACGCCGGACCAAGACTTTGGAATTCTGGCCGACTGCAGGACCACCTGACGGCAGGATAACCCAAGTGTGATGACTGCAGCAGGGTGAACACTCGAACATCTACATTTATGGTAGGTACAAAACTGTACTTTTTAGTTGCATGAATTGTACATGTTGTGTAGACATTCTAGGTAGTACTAGTGACGTTTTTACTCATCCCATTACTGGAAGAGTTTATAAATTTAATTTAACAGCTACTTGTGTTAGTGTGAATGTGGTCTATCTAGCTATCTGTACTCCATGTCGTCCTTTCTACGTGGGGAAAACCACAAGAAAACTACAAGAACATATCATTGAACATAAATCCAAAATTAGAAGGAATAATGATAAAAATGTGTTATATAAACATATTAATACCAATGGTGCTAATCATAGGTTTAGATTTAGGGTGACAGATATGTTACATGTATCTTTAAGGGGTGGCAATATAAATTTTTTTAGAGATCAAGGAGTATGAATGGATTCTGAGATTAGCGGCTGACCAATTTCCTGGTTTGAATACTGCTGTCACTTTGAAACCTGTTTTGGTTAAGTTACAACAGACTATAAGTTATATTGTTAAGTATATGCTTGTACTTAATTCTCTTACATGTATACATATGCATGTGTATATATGCTTATTGTGGTATGTGTATATATATATATGTATACATATATATATATATATATATATATATATATATATATGTGTGTGTATATATATATATATATATATGTGTGTGTGTATATATATATATATATATATATATATGCACATATTTGTTTTGTATTTAAGTATTGCTTTTAATGGTTTTGTTTAAGAATTTTTTTATGTATGTTTGTCACATGATTGACTGGCTGCAATCATGTGATATGCTTGACTCCTATTTAAAGCCGATTTTTTGTCTAATGCTTTGTATTAGTATTGAAGAAGGGTATCAACCCAAAAGCTTTGCTATTTTCATAAAGTTTTTTCTCGACATTGGTGTACGTTTTTGAATGAGTTTGAAATGGACAGAGTTCGTATGCAGCTGAAGTGGGTACCATTTACATTAGAAGACGTTGGATCTGCTTGTTTGACTTTGTGGAATCCTTCAAAGTTAAATACACAGGTGTGAGCAGGAAGGAAAAATCCTGTTTGCTGTGGGTGTGCAGTTTTCGACCCCTCAATGGACTTTTACTAGGAACCAACGAGGTGGAGAGAAAACGTAGTTCAAAAAATTCCAGGGTCTCCTTAAAGATCTATGTGGAGACAGCTCCCCCAAGGGCAGAGGGAGGAATTCAAATGGAAGACTCCATCCCTGCAGCAGAAGTTGTCAGCATAGTCAGGGATCTTGGGTTACCTTCTCTGACAGATGATGTCAGCACCCCTGAAAGGAGGCAAGATTCCATCTCTGGAGGCAGTTGGGGGTCGTCTGGGGTCATCTGACCCTGCACCAGGGAGCCAGGTTAGAAATTACAAAAGCTTCATTGGTGCGGAGAATAATGTCCAAAGGTTACATAATATCATTGTCCCGTCCACCCATGCTAGTGTCAGACGAAATTCCTGATGTTCTACCCAATCAAACAAAAAACGAAAAACAAACCAGCAACACAAGTGTAAAGCGAGTAGAAACACAATGAGAGCAAATAAAATCCAAAGAACCGTTTAATGAGCGCTTTCGGTGTGGACTGTGCCTCACCTTCATCAGACAAAAAACATTCAATTAACATTCTATTTATATTAATTCCAATCAATTAACAATTAGTATAGTTTCATAAGAAGTTAAAAGTAAATCGCAGACAATATCTAAAAATGAAATAAATTAAAAATATGCTCTTAAAGCATATTGATAATGATAGACAATAAAAAAATAAAAAATAAAAATTGAACAAGCAACCAGGGGGTATTTCTGTATATACCCAATACATAGAGGCAGTATGCAAACCAAGGTAAAATTAAATTGTAAAAATATTTTGAACTAAAATAGTTCAACAAAATTATAATTCATAACGCATCAAAGACAAAAAAAGACACAAAAAGGCTGAACCGCAGATGTGGATTACCCTAGCTCAACAGATAAAATGATGTTAAACACCCACTTTAAATCTTGTTAGATAAACATATTTAAAAATATATATATATTGCAAGGGGCACACACTCATACCCCCTTTGCAGATTAACGATGGCACTGTGGAACACAGCTTTGACCCATCAAATAAATCTTCAAGCTCAATTCCTGCCAGGAAAACAGAACACTCTGGCAGACAATTTAAGCAGAAACCTTATGGATCCTCACGAGTGGAAACTAAATCCACAAGTATTCAGCATGATAACAGAGAAATGGGGAAGCCCAGACATAGATCTGTTTGCCTCTCCTCAAAATTATCATTTGAAAAGATTCTGCACAAGGACTCATCACAGACAAGCATGGAAAGTGGACGCCCTATCCTTCAGTTGGAAAAACCTGTCAGTTTACGCCTTCCCTCCTTTGCCTCTTCTACCCAAGGTCCTCCTAAAAGTCAGGCAAGAGAAGCCAAAGACAATATTAATTGCCCCGGACTGGCCCCGCCAATACTGGTACCCAATCCTAAGGAATTTGTCTCAATACCCAGCTTGGACCTTGCCTCAAAGACCAAAACTACTGTCCCAGCAAAACAATCCGATCCTGCACAATCAACTACAGACTCTGAACCTGGCAGCATGGCTAATCATGTAATCATACGAATGACACCTCTCAGTAAAGCTATGATGGATGTCATTTTGGAAGCCAGAAGGCCTAATACTAGAAAATCTTATGCTGACAAATGGAAGAGATTCTGTGCTTGGAATCGAGCACAAGAGACTGATACAGCAGAACCACATATTCCTCAGATATTACAATACTTGACTGAGATGCTTGACAAAGGCCTATCTTTCTCATCAATCAAAATCCATGCCTCTGCCATTTCGGCTCATTACAATACAGAGCCACCAATCTTTTCTCATCCTTTACTAAAGCAGTATCTTAGAGGAGCCAAAAACCTAAGGCCTCCTAGAAGATCACCATTACCTGCATGGGACCTCAATTATGTGTTGGAACAGCTCACCCTGCCTCCATTTGAACCAGCCGCTACCGCTGATTATAAAGTTCTTATCATGGAAGACAGCTCTGCTACTAGCAATTACTTCAGCAAGAAGAGTTTCAGAGCTACAGGCCCTCATAGCTGTAGAGCCTTTTATCATATTTTACCCAGACAGGGTGTCTCGGAGGACAAATCCTACTTTTATGCCTAAGGTGGTTTCCAGTGTGGCTCTTAACCAAACAATTCATCTGCCAACTTTTTATCCAAATCCGCAGAACAAAGGGGAGAGAATTCTGCATTCCTTGGACGTACACAGACAGCTAAGATTCTACTTGAGCAGGACAAAAGCTCTAAGAAAAACTGAGCAATTTTTAGTGTGCTATGCTGCAGGATCAGAAGGAAAGGCTATCTCAAAGCAGACAATTTCAAAGTGGATAAGCCACTGCATCCGTTTCTGCTACTTACACCATGGTAAACCTGTGCCCAAGGACATTGGGTCTCATTCCACCAGAGCTGCAGCTACTTCAGCAGCCTTTCTCAGAATACCAACCAAAGAAATTCTAGAGGCTGCTACTTGGAGTTCTGTTCACACCTTTACAAAGCATTACCATTTGCCTCTGTACTCTATGTCCAGGGCAGGCTTTGCCACTGCAGTACTGCAGGACCTTATAGCCGCACCTAATGCTGTTTAGCTCCAGCCTCCCAACCATAGCTTTGGGATTTTACCCTAATGTAATGACTGCAGCAGTGAAACACGAAGAACATAGTACAGTTGTGTACACTTACCATAAATGTAGATATTCTAGTGTATTCACTGTTGCAGTCCAGGTTACCCTCCCGCCATCCCCCTGTCATTCTACAGTTTATTTTCCTTCTCTGTCTTCTACAACCTATGTGGTGTATTTGCTTGTAGATGAAGGTAAGGTTTATATTGATGCATGTATATATATATAATATTGCTATCTTTTTGGAGGCGAGAAAAACTAAAGAAAATGGCGTCGGCTGCATGTTTTATACCCCTGACGTCATGGAAGAGGAGACCGCAACCGACGCAGGACCCAAGACTTTGGAATTCAGGCCGACTGAGGGTAACTTAACAACAGATTACCCAAATGTAATGACTGCAACAGTGATTACACTCTTAACATCTACATTTATGGTAAGTGTACACAACTGTACTTTGCAGTCATCACACTTTGGTTATCTGCCTGCAAGTAGCCCTCAGTTGGCCGGATACTGTCGCTCCAGGATTGACGTCGGGTCGTCAGGCGTATAAAAACAGGCAGCCAATGCCATTACATCAGTCTTTCTTGCCGAGGAGCCCGAAGCAGAACCAGTTTGCAAGTGCTGGTTGGCCACTACCTGAATTTTTGTTTTCGAATTGAATAATGCTGAAGTCTTCTAAAGCTAAATAATCCTGAAGTCTTCTAAAGCTAAGTAACCCATTGGGGATCCTTTTTTCTTGCTGTAACCGATGTCAAAAAAAGTTAACAATTGTCTTGCCTGTGGAAATCAAATACCTCACAGAGAATTTCATTCTTACTGCGTCACCTGTTTAGGACAGACCACGACGTACCTTGCTGTCAGTTTTGTGTCTTGTTCAATGCCCAAACCATTCGTCGGGCTCTCATTGTCACTAAATTCTTTCGCTCTCGATCTCTGTATTCTGAAATGGCTTCGGTAAGCCGTCCGACTACTGATATTCCAAAAAAGCATAAGGATAAAGACAGAGACAGATCGCATAGGTCCAAAGCTGCTGACGCTTCCGTTAAGCTAGCCTCAAGTTCGCCTGTACTCAGGTGCTTTTGTAGCCCCTGATGCCCACTTCAGTGGATTCGCAGGCCTCTACCAAGACCCATTCGGAGTCTGGTATGCCGCGAGACTCTTCGACTATGGAACCTGCAGATGTGTCTACCTTGGATAGGGCCAGAGCTGCTGTGCAGGCACTGGCTTCTGATGCAGATGTTCATTGTGTTTCACTGTTAGTCATTACATTTGGGTAATCTGCTGGCAGGTTGCCCTCAGTCAGCCTGATTAACAAAGTCTTGGGTCCTACGTCTGTTGCTGTCCCTTTTTCCATGACGTCAGGTTGTCAGGGGTATAAAACATGCAGCCGAAGTCATTACATCTGTCTTTCTTGCCGTGCGGTGCCCGAAGCAGAAGCAGTTCGCAAGTGCTGGTTGGCCGATTCCTGAAATTTTAATTTTCGAGGTTCAGAACTGTAGTCTTCAACTTAAAGCGAAGTACCCCGTTGGGGAAACTTTTTCTTGCTCCTTTCCGATGTCAGTAAAAGTTTAATAATTGTATTACTTGTGGGGAAGCAAATACCTCATAAGGATTTTCACTTGCCTTGGCCCTGACCACGACATACCTTGCTGTCGGTTTTGTGCTTTAATCAGCGCACTGTCTGTCGTCTGTACATTTTTGCATCAAAATATTTCGGTTTTCAGTTTAATTATCCAGAAATGACGTCGGTCAGCCATCCAACTACCGGAATTCCGAAAAAACAGAAAGAAAAAGGCCGTTGAGGTCCAAAACTGCCGACGACGCTTCTTCTAAGCCAATCACCAGTTCGCCGGTACTCAGTGAGGTGCTTTTGCAGCTCCTGATACCCGCTACTTCTGATTTGCAGGCCTCTACTGAGACCCATTCGGAGTCCGGTATGCCGCGAGATGCTTCACATTTGGAAACCACGGATGTCTCTACCTTGGATGGTTCCGGAGCTGCTGAGCAGGCACCGGCTTCTGAGGGTGTATTCAGGCCTACAGACTTGCATATTAAACAGACTACAACTTCAGTGCTAAGGCCTAAATCTCGATCTATGTCTAAAAAACCGATGCCCAGGCCACATGTTCAGGCCCCTATGCCTAAAAAACAAATGGTCAAAATGGCTGCAGATTTAATTACTCTAATCAGGGGTAGTCAACCCCCTCCCTCCAAGAGGCCTAGGATTGAATTTGACTATGAATCTTCTGAACAGGACTCTGTTTCTTCTGACTCTTCTAATGATCTGGATTTGTCCATACTAATTATGAGGACTCTGATGCAGAGGAATTCATTCCCTCCGCTTCTCCGCCTGAGGATTTCTCTTTTGGGGAAACTTTACATACCTTAAGGGAGCATTTCCACTGGGAAAGTCAGGATTTCTCTGAATCCAAAAAGAGGCTTGGGGATTTCCTTCTTGTTCCTCAGCATAGGCCTTTGGCTATACCACCTGTACTAGATATTGTTGATGTGTTTTCGGAATCCAGGATGGCCCCTGATTCCTTGCCTTCAGCCCCTAGCAAACCAGACAGGTACTACAGGGTTCCTGAGTCCCACAAATTCCTTTTCAAAAATCCTGTTGCGGACCCTGAAACCATTTCTCAGGGGCCCAAGGGCATTAAGGCTTCTACTGCTAAAAATCCTACCCCTTCTAATAGAGACTCCAGGGCGCTGGATAGATGGGGTAAAAAGGTTTATACTTCTGCAACCTTAGCAATTGGGCTTTAAACTGTCAATTCCATATGCTAAAATATCAACAGCATATCATGGGACTGCTTAAACAGAAAATGATGTTGATTTCTGACTGTGTGGAGAATAAAGATTTGCAGGATTTATTGCATTCAGCTGAACAAGTTGGCAAACATACTTTGCAATGTGGTTTTGATTCTTTAGAGGCCTGTTGCAGGGCTGCTGTTACAGGCTCTGTGCTTAGAAGGCATGCTTGGCTTAAGGAGCAATCTCTGCCTGACCATGTTAAAGCAAAACTTTTGGATGCTCCTTTACAGCAGGACAGCTTATTTGGCAATAAGGCTGAAGTTCTAAAAAAGATGGAAGATAAAGCAAAATCTATGCAGACTGTGAAAGATTTCTTACAAGTGCAACCTCCTGGATTTAGTAGGCATTGGCCTACTAAGAACTGGTCCTTTCCAGCTCCTTCCAGAGCCACTACGGCCAAACCTAGACATTACAAAACCACCAGGTTTCAGTCCCAAGGGACTTTCAGATCTAAGCAATGGGGTGCTTCCACTTCCAAATCTGGAAACAACAAGGCACCACCCTATGGTTAACCGTCTCAATGACTTTCCATGGAAATTACCAAACACTTGCCTCTCAGCCACCCCTTTGGGGGAAAAACTGGCTCTTCATTCAAGAAACTGGCAACTTTTAACCCAGGACAAATGGGTTTTAAATATAGTGTCCCAGGGATACAGATTTCATTTCCACACGCTGCCAACTTGAAATGGGTGTCCAGACCTGCCCCCAAATCAGTGGGCAGAGGCTCAGAAACAAGTACTCCCCCCCCCCCCTAAACATGGGGGCTATTCAACTAGTACAAGAAGAGGAAAAGGGACAAGGTTTCTATTCCAGACTTTTCCTGGTACCCAGAAAAGACGAATCATGTCGTCCAATTCTGGACCTGTCTACTCTAAACACCTTTCTGGACATTCCAAAATTCAAGATGCTAACTCTTCACCAGTTACTTCTATGCTAGGCAAGGATGCCTGCTTGGCAACTCTCGACCTAAAAGAGGCTTACCTGCATATCCCAATCGGGGAATCTTGCAGGAGATTCCTACACTTCAAAGCAGACTGCATGCATTATCAGTTCTCTGCACTGCCCTTTGGCTTGTCTACTGAGCCCAGTGTATTCACAAAGTGCTTGGCTCCAGTAATTGCATTTTGCCGGCAAAGAAATATTCATACCTGGACGATTGTCTAATTCAGGCAGAAAACCAGGCCATTCTTCTAAAACATCAGCGTTTGTAAAAAGACTTCTAACCTGTCTAGGGTACACCAAACGAAAAGAAATCTCAACTGGAACCCTCTCAAAAAATTACATTCCTGGGTGCAAGCTTGAATACAACTGCCCAGATGGCTTTCCTTACGCCAGAAAATCAAATTAATTTGGTGACTTACTTCAAACAGGTGGCCACAAAAACCCTGCTATCTGTAAGGCAAATACTGCAAGCCTTGGGGTTCATGGCCTCATGCATTCTTCTAATTCCATATGCAAGACTGCATATGAGGAAACGTCAGTGGTACTTAAAAAGTTTATGGAGTCAACATTGTCACAGCCTGGAAACAATGATTCCTGTCATACCTTTCCTGCACCTAGAGTTCCTGTGGTAGGCAGAGGCCTGCCCCCAAAACAAGGGACTGCCATTCACACCACCTCCTACCACCCAAACCCTAACTACAGATGCTTCAGACTATGCGTGGGGGGCTCATCTGGCAGGGAAGTGCATTCAGGGCAAATGGAGCCCAAATCAAGTGCACCTTCATATCAATCAAAAAGAAATGCTAGCTGTACAGAATGCACTGACAGTCTTCAAGGACTATCTTCATCCAGGACAATTACTGATAAAGACGGACAACACCATGCTTATGTGGTACATAAACAAGCAGGGGGGGTACACATTCCTACCCCCTCTGTAGACTAGCCATGGCATTGTGGAACACGGCCTTGATCTACCAAGTACAACTACAAGCTCAATTCCTGCCAGGAAAGCTGAATGTTCTGGCAGACGAACTAAGCAGAAATCTCATGGACCCTCATTAATGGAAACTAGAACCACGGTTTTTCAACATGTTGACACACAAATGGGGGAACCCAGACATAGATCTTTTTGCCTCACCCCACAACTACCAGTTGGACAAATTTTGCACAAGAACTCATCACAAAAAAGCCTGGAAAGTGGATGCTCTGTCCTTCAGCTGGGAAAGCCTATCAGTCTATGCCTTTCCCCCTCTGCCTTTGCTCTTCAAAGTTCTACTAAAAGTCAAACAGTACAAACCAAAAATTATTTTGATTGCTCCAGACTGGCCTCGCCAACACTGGTACCCACTCCTGCGCAGTGTCACATATTTCTCCGTGACACCTGCCTCAGACACCTTCCTTACTGTCTCAGCAGGAGAACCAATTTTGGCACCCTCATCTCCAAACATTGAATCTTGCAGCTTGGCTAATCACTTCAATTCACCCTTAGCATCCCTCAGCAAACTTGTGATTGATGTCATTTTGGAGGCGAGAAGACCTAGTACTAGAAAATCTTATGCTGACAAATGGAAAAGATTCTGTGCCTGGAATCAATCTCAAGGGATGAGCACAGCAGTGCCCAATTTACATCAGATTTTGCAATACTTAACTGAGATGCTTCACAAGGGCCTGTCTTTTTCTTCCATAAAAATCCATGACTCAGCCATTTCAGCTCATTACAACACAGACCCCCCCCCCTTCTCTCATCCTCTTCTAAAGCAGTACCTCAGAGGGGTCAAAAACTTGAGACCACCCAGGAGAGCTCCAACCCCTGCCTGGGACCTTAACTTTGTATTGGAGAAACTCACTCTACCTCCTTTCGAGCCAGCTGCAACTGCAGACTTAAAATTTCTTTCCTGGAAAACAGCCTTCCTTTTAGCAATCACTTCAGCTAGAAGGATTTCTGAATTACAGGCCCTTATGGCAGTGGAGCCTTTCATCATCTTTCATGCGGACAGGGTCACTCAGGAGCAATCCATCATTCATGCCCAAGGTAGTATCCAGTGTGGCTCTTAATCAGTCCATTCATTTGCCAACTTTTTTTCCAATTCACAGAACAAGGGAGAGCGGATTCTGCATTCACTGGATGTACACAGGCAACTCAGATTCTACTCGGAGAGGACTAAATCTCAAAGAAAATCTGAACTGCTGGTAGCATTTGCTGCAGGGGCAGAGGGGAAGGCTATTTCAAAGCAAACCATTTGTAAATGGATAAGCCATTGTATTAATTTCTGATGTAAGTACCATGGAAAACCTATCCCCCAGGGGATCAGATCTCATTCCACCAGGGCTGCATCTACATCAGCAGCCTTTCTCAGAGGTGTTCCTACCAGGAATATTCTGGAAGCTGCTACCTGGAGTTCAGTTCATACTTTCACCAAGCATTATCACTTACCAATTTTTTCTAAATCCAGAGCTGGCTTTGCCACTGCTGTTTTGCAGGGCCTTATAGCTGGTCTTAATGCTGTATAAATCCATCCTCCCAACCTTAGCTTTGGGAATCTACCCAAATGTATTGACTGCAACAGTGAAACACTGTGAACATAGTACAGTTGTGTACACTTACCATAAATGTAGATGTTCGAGTGTAGTCACTGTTGCAGTCCTGGTTACCCTCCATCCAGCCCCCTGTTTTTCTTTTACTATACCTCTTCTTTCTTTTATTATACTTAAAAGCCTTTTTTGGTGTATTTGCTTTTGTTTGGAGGTATATTTTTGTGTTTTTAATTTTTTATATATATATATATATATATATATATATAATTTTTTTTTTTTTTTGCTCCCCATTTGGGGGGCACCTGACATCTGGGGCAAGAAAAACTGATGTATTGGCATCTGCTGCATGTTTTATACCTCTGACGACCTGACGTCATAGATGAAGGGACAGCAACCGACACAGGACCCAAGACTTTGTTAATCAGGCCGACTGAGGGCAACCTGCCAGCAAATTACCCAAATGTAATGACTGCAACAGTGAATACACTCGAACATCTGCATTTATTGTAAGTGTACACAACTGTACTTTTTTCGCTCAACCAATGTTCGACTTAAACTGACGACTTTATCTAAAACTACAGAGTTTCTTAGGCCAAGAGTATGTGCTATGTCTGGAAAACCGATGGTCAAAGCGCATGCATCTGCTCCCATGCCACAACGACAAATGCTTAGAATGGCAGAAGACCTTATTACGCTGATTAGGAGAAGTCAGACTTCACCTGCTAAGAGGCAAAGAGACCAGTCCCCTGCAGCTTCAACAGACCAGGAGTCCGATGACTGAGATATCTGATTAAGAAGACATGCCCTTATCTGCTTATGAGGATTCAGATGCAGAGGAATCCATTCCCTCTGCCTCCCCTCCAGTGGATTTTTCTTTTGGTGAAACCTTACATACTTTGAGAGGATTTCCACTGGGAATGTCAAGACTATCCTCAGTCCAAAAAGAGACTCTGGGAATTCCTAGATTTGCCTGTCCTGGAAGTTGTTGATGATGACTTTATGGAATCCAGTCTTACTCCTGATACTTTACCTCCTGCCCCCAGGAAACCAGACCGGTACTACAGAGTACCTGACACTCACAGATTTCTTTTAAAGAATCTTGCTGCTGACCCAGAGATCATTTCCCAGAGGCCTAAAGGTATCAAAGCAACTACAGCCAAATATCCCACCCCTTCGGACAGGGATTCCAGAGCTTTGGACAGATGGGGTAAGAGGGGTATATACCTCTGCAACTCTTGCTATTAGGCATTGAATTGTCAGTTTCACATGCTGAAGTACCAGCAACATATTATGGAACTTAAACAAAAAGTGGCGACCTTTACAGACTGTGCAGAAAGTAAAGAATTGCAGGAGCCTATGTACTCTGCAAGCCAAGTCAGCAAGCATACTTTGCAGTGTGGCTTTGATGCCCTAGAAGCATCCTGTCAGGCAGCAGTCACTGGTTCTGTACTAAGAAGACCTGTTTGGCTCAAGTAGCAGACCTTGCCAGGCCATGTGAAATCAAAATTACTAGATGCTCCTTTGAACAAGGACAGTTTGTTTGGCACCAAAGCAGAAGAGGTTCTTAAAAAGATGGAAGAAAAAGCTAAGTATATGCAGACTGTTAAAGAATTCGTACAAGTGCAACCCCCTAGATTCAGTAGGCATTGCCCTTCCAAACACTGGTCCTTTCCAGCCCCCTCCAGACAATCTCAAGCCAGACCCAGGGGAAACAGACGACCCAGTCTACAGTCTCATGGTATGCAGAGATCTAAGCAATGGAGTGCCCCCACCCCAAAGCAGGGAGTGGTAAGCCACTTCCTTACAGCAAAAACTCACAATGTCTTCTTTGCTCCACTCTCCATCCCTGCCCAATTGCTTGTGCCCCTAGGAGGAAAACTTGCCCTTCATGCAAACAACTGGACGTCCATCACACAAGATCGATGGGTCCTCAACATTGTATCCCAGGGGTACAAATTTTACTTCCACTCACTGTCAACCCCAAGAGGGTTCCCAGAACTTCCTCCAAACCAGTAGGCAGAGGCTCAAAGACAAGTTCTTTCCCCGCTCACCATCAGAGCTATTCAGCCGGTTCCAGTAGAACAGATAGGTCAAGGATTCTATTCCAGACTCTTCCTGGTACCCAGAAAAGAGGGCTCTTTGGTGCCCAATCCTGGATCTTTCAATTCTCAACACCTTCCTGGTGGTACCATAATTCAAAATGCTTACCCTGCAACAGGTTCTACCTATGCTAGCCAAGGATTCCTGGTTAGTCACCCTAGACTTGAAAGAAGCCTATTTGCACATCCCCATAAGGGAGTCATGCAGGAAGTATCTACGTTTCAGAGCCAGGTCTATGCATTATCAGTTCTCTGCACTTCCCTTTGGCTTATCCACTGCGCCCAGAGTATTCACAAAATGCCTGGCTCCAGCCATTGCATACTGCAGGCAGAAAAATTTCCAAATTTACCCGTACTTTGATGACTGCCTGATTCAGGCGGACAGTCAGAAATTGCTGTTGCAGCACCTGACATTTGTGAAAAACTTTCTCACTTCCTTGGGATACACCAACGTAAAGAAATCAAAACTGGTACCCAGTCAAAAGATTGTATTCCTGGGAGCAAGCTAGGACACAACATCCCAGATGGCATTCCTCACTTCAGAAAAACATGTCTGTCTGACAGCCTACTTCAAACAAAAGGCCACCAGAACCCAGCTATCCGCAAGAAAAATACTGCAGGCCCTAGGGTTCATGGCCTCATGTATACTGCTAATTCCATATGTAAGACTACATATGAGGACACTTCAGTGGTACCTAAAAGTTTTTGGTGCCAACATTCTCTCAGGACCAGGAAACAGTCATTCCTATCATACCCTAAGGACAGAGTTCCTTTGGTGGGCAGAAGCATGTAATCACAGTAAAGGACTGCCCTTTACTCAACCCCACGCCGACCAGACCCTAACCACAGATGCATCAGACTATGCCTGGGGGGAGCACACATGGACGGCAAATGCATTCAGGGCCACTGGAGCCAAAGTCAAATTAATCTGCACATCAAACAAAAAGAGATGCTAGCTGTGACACCTTTCAGATCCCTACTCTTTCCAGGACAATTTCAAATAAAAACAGACAACACCACAGTTATGTGGTACATCAACAAGCAGGGGGGGAACCCACTCTTAACCCACTCTGCAGGTTAGCCATGTCCTTGTGGAACATGGCCTTAGACATGCAAGTCCATCTGCAAGCTCAATTCCTGCCAGGCAAGCAAAACTCACTGGCAGACGACTTAAGCAGAAATCTCCTAGACCCACACGAGTGGCAGTTAGAGCCCAGCACCCTCAACCTTCTGATTCAGAAATAGGGGACCCTAGAGGTGGATCTCTTTGCCTCCCCCTACAACCACCAGCTCAGCAAATTCTGCACCAGGAACCCCCACAGCAGGGCCTGGAAAGTGGATGTCCTATCCTTTCAATGAGTAAATCTCTCAATCTATGCCTTCCCCCCTCTGCCCCTTCTCTGGAGTATTACTCAAGATAAGACAGGACAGACCAAGGACAATTCTGATTGCCCCGGACTGGCCACGCCAGCACTGGTACCCACTCCTGTGCACCTACACCAGAACCCAACCCTGCTCTCTCTGCAGGCGGGACAGATTTTGCATCCGCAGCTGCAAACCCTAAGTCTTGCAGCCTGGCTTATTCCTTGAATTCTCCACCAGCAACCCTAAGCAAACAGGTGCTGGACGTCATTCTTGAAGCCAGAAGACCCAGTACAAGAAAATCCTATGCTGATAAGTGGAAATGGTACTGTTCCTGGATTCAGTCTAAAGGAGAGGACACTACTCTGCCCTCCCTGCCTCTAATCCTGGATTACTTAGCAGAGCTACTCCACAAAGACCTGTCCTTCTCCTCCATTAAGATACGTCTCAGCCATTTCGGCTCATTACAACACTGAGTCACCTCTTTTCTCACACCCTGTTATCAAACAGTTCCTGAGAGGGGTAAACAACTTAAGGCCGCCAAGGAGAGCACCCACCCCTGCTTGGGACCTTAACTTTGTACTGGAAAAGCTCACACTTCTCCCCTTTGAACCTGCAGCATCAACAGAGTTAAAATTCCTCTCTTGGAAAACAGCCCTGCTTCTGGCCATCAATTCAGCTAGAAGAGTGTGTGAGCTACAAGCACTTGTGGCTCTGGAACCCTTCATTATTTTTCATGCTGACAGGGTTTCCCTCAGGACTAACCCTTCCTTTATGCCTAAACTGGTGTCCAGTGTGGCTGTAAACCAATCCATCCATTTGCCAACTTTTTTCCCTAATCCTCAGAATAATGAGGAAAGGATCCTGCACTCCTTGGATGTGCACAGACAGCTCAGATTGTACCTTGATAGAACTAAGCCCTTCAGAAAATCTGACAAATTACTAGTCAGCTTTGCAACAGGGGCAGAGGGCAAGTCTGTTTCAAAACAATTAATTTCCAAATGGATAGCACAGTGCATCCATTTCTGCTACAAGCACTGTGGGAAACCAACCCCTCAGGGGGTCAGAACACATTCCACTAGCGCAACATCTACCTCTACACCATTTCTCAGGGGAGTCCCTACCAGGGACATCCTGGAAGCTGCTTCCTGGAGTTCTGTACACACCTTCACCAAGCATTACCACCTGCCTCTCTCTTCCAAATCCACTGTAATCCTGCAAGGCATACTAGCCAATCCTAACTCTTCTTGACTGCCACCACCCTTCTTCAGCTTTGGGAATCCACCCAAGTGTGATGACTGCAACAGTGAAACATGAAGAACATAGTACAGTTGTGTACACTTACCATAAATGTAGATGTTCGAGTGTATTCACTGTTGCAGTCCTGGTTTCCCTCCCTCCAGCCCCCTGGTTTCTCTCTGTCTCTCCTCTCTATGGCTATTACTCACCTCTTTCTGGGGTATTGGTATTTACTTTTTACTGGTGGTGTTTTCCCCACCATAACTTGGCTCCCTATTTGGGGGCTCCTGACATTTGGGGCAAGAAAAACTGATGTAATGGCGTCGGCTGCCTGTTTTTATACCCCTGACGACTTGACATCAGTCCTGGATCTACAGCATCTAATGCAGAAATACCAAGTCTCTGATATTCGGGCCGACTGAGGGCTACCTGCAGGCAGATAACCAAAGTGTGATGACTGCAACAGTGAATACACTCGAACATCTACATTTGTGGTAAGTGTACACAACTGTACTTTCCGCTTCTGTCTTTCCTTAAGGAACTTCAGTGGTGGATCAGCAGTTCACCCTCAATCTAGGGCTCTCTTTTCATCCATCTCTTTCCCTCTCTGAAGCTGTTCAGACACTTTAGACATTTGATGGGGAGCAGCATTTGACTCCTTAAAGGTGCAGGGGGTCTTGTTGCCTCATCAACAGGAAGAACGCATCATTGTCAAAGAAATGAGAGCTGTTCTGCTGGCTTTTCAGGTTTTTCATTTTCCCTTCTGTCCAGGACCTCTCAAGGTGTTTACAGACAATACCACAGTGATTGGGCATATAGACAACTGTGGGGAGGGGGGTCTAGGCACTCCTAGTGTGGAAACACTCCAGGCAGTTTACATTTTTTCAGATCAAAACATTGTGGCAGATTTCTCTGAGCAGATGAATAACTCCGTTAACTCTATCCCACAAATGGGTGCTTCACAGGGATGTGTTTCTGGACATTGTCCACCAGGGGGGTACTCCTCAAACAGATCTTTTTGTCTCTCCTCTGAAACAGACAGTTCTCTATTTTGTGCCAGAGTCCCCATGTCCTCTGGTTTGGAAAGTGGATGCCGTGTCTTTTTCTTGGAAGGGGATATTTCGTTATGCCTTTCCTCCCCTTCCTCTTGTTCCAGACGTCCAGTTTGAATTTCAACAAGATGCTCCCAAAATCTTGCTGGTAACTCCCTTTTGGCCGAGACAGTATTGGTTCCCTCTTCTGCATTCAGCCTAGGTCAGTTATCACAGGGTGGACCTACTCACACAAGATGAGGGATCTCTTATCCATCCCCACCTGTCCACTCTTCAGCTGACACTGTTGGTGATAGGATTTTGATTCCACAGACATGTTTTTTTCTGAGGACATGCTTAGGATACTGCAGGAGGCCAGGGGAAATGCAGTACTAGGAAACTCTACTTATCCAAATGGAAGAGGTTTTCTGTTTGGCGTCTTTCTTATAACCTGGATCCACTTTCTGTGGATGTTCCCTTTAGTTCTTGTGTGTGAATTGCTCAATGCTGGGTTGACTATTTGCTATCTCTGCTTGTCTGCCTTTGTCACCTCCTTTAGCTTCTAGATTTGAAGCCAAGCAAATTTTTAATGGTGTCCTACATATTTAGCCTCCCAGGAAGCCTGTTCCTCTTCCCTTGGATCTTAATTTTGTTTTGGAAAAATTGACCCAAGCTGCTTTTGAGCCTGCAGCTTCAGCTTCCTTGCAACATTGCACTTTGAAGACATTACTTTTGTTAGCCCTTACTTTTGCCATTTGGGTGTCTGAGTTGCAAGCTCTTATGGCTTGTCATCCTTCTTTGTTTAATTTTTTTTCCAAAGGACAGTATCCCTTTGTACTAATCCTTCTTTTATGCCCAAGGTGGTAAATGAGCTATCCCTTAGTCTATTCATTTGCCCACTTTTTCCTTTTCAGTCTGCTAGTGAGAAGGTCATGTATACATTGGATGTGCATAGACAACTCTGATTTTATTTGGGTAAGACCACCACTTGTAAAAAAAATCTAATCAACTATGTTTCCTTTCATCCTAGGTTTTTAGGATTGGCTTTATCCAAGCAAACTATTTCTTCTTGGATTTCTAAAGCCATTTCTTTTTGTTGTTCCTTTCATGGTAAGAGCCTTCCTTCCTTTCTGTTAAGGCTTATTCTACTAGAGTTGTAGCTTCTGGTGATTTTTACAAGGGTTTGGATACTAACTCTATTCTTGAGGCAGCTACCTGGACTTGTGTTTATACATTTGCCAAGCACTATAAGTTGGATGAAATTTCTAGAGCTCTGCTGTCCTTCCACCACCCTCTCTTCTTCCTAAGCTTTGGCACTCATCTAATTGTAATGAATACTGCAACAGTGAATTGGAAGGACATAGATGCCCTTCTCTTCACTGTTGCAGTATTCACTCCCTCGTCCCTGTGGACCATTTCTTTTCTGGATTTACCGATTACCTCTCTACTCCTTGGACTGGCATTCCTACTGGGGCTCTCACTTCTGAAGTTGATGCATCTTGACATCACCTTTATGCAAGGAGCATACGTGTGACATATGGCATGCTTTAAAGCAACCTAAAGGCTTTGACATACTGGCCGGACGTCGGGCCGTCCTTGGCAGAGGATTCCTATTGTAATGAATACTGTAACAGTGAAGAGAAGGACATCCACTGTTATGGTAAGATTTTACACAGCTGTACTTTCTGCTTCACATTTGGCCTTCTGGCCTCCTTTATGTTTAACCTCCAATGCCCCTACTTCTGAAATGTCTTTGGGACGTATCTTGCTTGAAGACCACAGTTGTCCTCATTGCACCTTACTGGCCTTGTCTGATCTGTTTTTCCTTCCTTTGGCCTTATCTTATATACCCACCTTGGATTTTGGATCCAACTCCAGACCTACTGATGCACCAGACAGACAGAACTCATCCAGACATTTTAAGTCTCAAGTTGACCACATGGTTTAAGTTCCTTTAATCACTAGACAGTCCAGGCTCTCCTCCCCTGTCTGTCATATTCTTTGTGTCGTCCCATAAAGCTTCCACTAGAAAAGTCTACAGTAAGTAAATGGAAACTTTGCATTTGGGGCACGTAAAAATAATTTAGATCCCTTTTCAGCTCAGATTTCTAAAGTTCTTGACTTTTTAGCTGCTGTTTTCAGTAAAGGGGCTCTCTCGTCAACTGTGAGAGTACAATTGGCAGTCATTTCTAATTTTCATATGAGTAAGTAACTCAACCCTAGCATCTTCCAAACTTTACAAAGCCTTTCTCAGAGGAACATATCTACCTCTGTTAAAGGACTCCACTTCTCCTTGGGATTTAAATATTGTTTTGCAGACCTTTACCCAACTCCCTTTTGAATTATCTGCTAAGTGTGAACTAAAATTTTTGACCTGGAAAACTATCTTCTTGGTTGGTGTTATTTCTGGCGGAAGGCTATCGGCGTTACAGGCCCTGTCATCTAAACCTCCTTTGATTTCACAAGGATATAGGGTATCTTTACAGCCCAAACCTTCCTTTTTACTTAGAGGTGTCAGAATCCCAGTATTAATCAGGTTATCAACTGTCCAGTCGTCTTTCCAAATTTCTGAAATAAAGAATACATGTTATGCCTGTTTTATGTTCACAGATCATTACATTTCTGTCTTTACAGAACCAAAAATTTGACGAAATCCAAACAACTATTTGTTTCCTTTTTGGAATCAAAATTTGGCAAACCAGTTTCTAAAATGACTTCAGCCAAATGCTTGACTTTTATATACTAAAAAGTGGGTTTGCGTTTACCAAAAGCCAGTTCCACCAGATCTATGGCAACTTCTTTAGCCTTCTTGTCTAGAACTTCCTTATGCAATCTTTGTGCAGCTGCAACTTCGGCTGATCCTCATACCTTTATTGATCATTACAAATTGGATGTGGTCTGTAGAAGCGCTGCCTTTGGTTCTGCTGTGGTCATTTATATCCTTCCTTAGAATCCTCCTGGGATTTAAGTTGCCAGGGACTCTGTCCCAACAGTTGAATGAATGAAAATGACTACTTCGGATAGTTCTGTACTTACTGTAACATTCTATTGTGTTGTCCATTTTCATTCTTCCTTAGCTTCCCTCTCACCATCCCCCATGGTTTACTCTTGGAAAACTCGAAGGATGCTGCAAGAACAGCAGTTCCTTGTTTGAGCCCAAGATTCTGTTAGATCATAATCTCTTAACTGCTTTGCAGGTGTAGGGGCAGCAAACAAAATCTGAGGTATGTTAGGTGAGAAGGGCATTATGGGTAGAGGGACGACCTTATGAGTTTCACTGTTCTACAAGCTGGAAGAAGTGGCTGAGTCCAATCCAAGGATCAGATCCAAATCCAACAGTTGAATGAAAATGTACAACACAGATGAAATGTTATGATGAGTACACAACATTTGACATTACATGCAGTGCTCAAGTCCCATATTCCCTGAAATATCATTCCATTATGCTGTATGTATGGTTCCTACAGATAACATTTATTTCTATGTTTACTTATTATTTTTTTTTTTTTAAGATTCTGTATCCAATTCTTTTATCTCCTTTACAACATTCATTAATTCTATTAGTTTTGATTTTTTTTTTCTTAGTAATTGTGTTTTTGATAGCCAACAGCATTAAACTTTGTAGGGCTTTATTATGTGTAGGCAATTTGATTCCTATATCCCAACTCAAAAAACATAATTTCCTTTGTTAAAATAATTTGCTCCCACAACATTTCTGACAAAGTACCCTGTAAAGAGTTTCTGTAAATATCAACATTCCTCAAAAAGCATTCTTCTAGGTATGGCCTCCTACTTTGGTTACTAATTATTTCAATTAATCGAGGTCTGTATATGTAAATATAGATTACAGTACATTGTGTTGCATCCACTTTTATCAGCAGTGAATTGATGTATTTTTTATCGAATGCCCTTTTGAGCACTGGGAATATTGATGCAGAGATCTTTAACTTTCGTATGGTGTGTGTGAGATTTTGCTTGTGTGGAGGTAAGTGGAGTAGCTCACTAATTTGAAAGCTTTTGGATATAGTGAAGATTTTGGCATTATGGCTAGCGGTGTGTGTGTGTGCACGTGCAAGTATTTGTGGGTTAGGATTAGAGCAAGGGCTAGATAAGGGTATAAATGTAGTGTTGTGCATGTGTATGTGTGTGATTGTGTGTTTGTGCTGTGTGTAGTGGAAATGTTGGGGAAAGGGTTTTTCATTAGGTAGTATGTAGCTTTGAGGCTATGGACAGTGATGAGATCAGGGTTAACACATGAGTAAAGTAGTGCAGAGGGATGAAGCTCCCCTGTCCATCCTTACTCGTGTAACCCTAACCCTTCTCAACATTTGTCTCTCGGTGCCCGATGACTATCCATTGTAAGAAGGATGTTCTCTATGGGGTAAGCAGTAGTGATGATAGTTACCAAAGAAACGTATTTTGTTTTTCTTGGTGTTAAGGGTAAGTCCATAATTGCTACAGAACACTTTTTTGTTTCAGCCCTTGCTAGAGAGTTTTGAGTATCAGAATAGGATTTGATAACCACCCTAGTTTGCAGTCATCAGCAAACTTTGTTTCAGTAGTCCCTTGATATTGGCTTTTACATCACAGAATTACATACCAAAGAGGAAAAGACCCAGGACATAGCCCTGTGAAATACCATTGGTGGCATTTTTCAGTCTAGGGCCACATACCCTTAATGGTATGGGTTGTGTTAGACAGCTGATTAGCAATCCAGAGAACTGTGCATGGGTTAATGTTCATTTGGGAGACTTGATAAATAATACCAACATTTGGGAATTGTCAGAGGCCTTGGCAAGATCAAGATAAGCAGTGTGGTCTATATACCCCTTATCTATGATCTCAGTAACCCTTTCAAAGAACTCAATCATTGAGCAAGCATGGTCTGCATTTCACAAAATTTAACTGGCATGCATCCGTGGATGTACAGTCACCTGTACCATGTTGACATTCCTCTGATTTAGACAAGACTCACAGTACTGATTGGTTTTAACCTGAAATCATAGAGGACTGCCATTAAAAACAGTACTAACAGCTTGTGTCTGTTGTGAAGGAAATTGTTAATATTTTAAAGATTACAAAGTTGTTAATATTTTAAAGATTACATAGTTAATATTTTAAAGATTACATAGTTGAATATTTTTTCTTTATTTTCATAAAATGTGGATACATTTGAATAAAGGCAGTCACAGTTTATCAGCCTATGTGGAGCTATAGCTAGAGTCTCATAGGGTTCTTTTTTATCAGTTTCTGGATAAAAAAGTAGAGATTGCACTAGGACAAAAACTAATTGGTTACTATAATGACATTTGCCTTCAGTATTTGAATTCATTGCATGTAAACTGTTCATTAGTTGTAGCTATAATCAGAAACAATGATTATTTGAAGAGCTGCAGGTTTTGAAATGCTGTTTGTCTCCTGCTGTAAATGTCAAATTGAGCTTGAAGTTTATTTACTTGCTCTGGTCTCCTGTTTTAGCTAGCTGACTTAACTAGGTAATCAGAAGTCTTGGCAGTTTTTTTTACAGCAGTAAAAACACCACTTTTATTACATTACCATAGTATTAAGAGATGCATTTGGTTTGTAGATACTTACCAGGATGTTAATCTATGACTGTCTTTAGAAGTCAAAGCCATACAGTCTCATGAAGTTTTTAAACCTTATATTTTAAGAATGAGTAACCCAGAATTGAGCACCACATGTACATGTTTCCCCTTTCCGAAGTAGAACACTGATCCAAATGGGCATATTTTTGTCTCAGCCTGGACAAACATAAGTGACAGGCAAGCAAATTAACAAGAAGTGTTATGACTACAAACAGAATGTTGTGTGAAGACAGCAGTGAATCAGTAACAGTAATAATAGCGAAGTGCACAGCATAAGGGGCACTAGGAAGGGATGCTGAGTGGGGAGGGAAACAGAAGAGATTGAAATAATGGAAGGGCTAGTGCACAATGTATTAGCAAAGGTAAGGCACATAGAAGTTAACTGTACAATGTAATACAACCTGGAGTGGATTTAACATGTCACTGTAGGTAAGTAATGTGAGGAAGACAAAAGTGCATGACTAGTGAAGGGGAGAGTGGGGGATTAGGTGATTGTCCCTCAGTTTGCAAATATTTTCTCTCTGGGCACAAGGATAAACCACGGATGAATCTGTGGTTGCCCATCAGTTTGTGCAGATTACGTTTAAAAAAAGTGTAAGAGAAGTACTTTACTTTATGTGAAGAGGAAGAGGATTCCAAAAAAGAGGTATTATCTGATGTAGGTTCATAGGTGCTTTCCAGCTTTACACCCCCCCCCCCAAACTTCCCTCAGGAAATACTATCAAATACAACCCTTCCCCACTACCACTAGAAACAGGTCCATAGTGCTCACTGTAAGGTCAATAACACTGCATCAATGGGTCCAGACAGTATCCCAGAATGCCTCCTAAATACCATGAAACATGACTTATCAGGCCTTCTGGAATCGCTGTTTAACTGTAGCTTCCAAACATGCTTTATGCCTCATGAATGGAGAAAGGCAACAGTCATCGCTCTGCACATAGATGGGCCATCTACTGACCCTGGGAACTACAGCCCCATTAGTCTAGTCATGCAGACCTATGGAAAGAGTTGTCATGTTATTGATCAATAACGATATAGGAAACCTCCAGACACTGGACCCCACTCAGTTTGGTTTCATCAAGGGCAGGTCATGCATACTCAACCTAGTGGACTTCTTTGAGAATGTCAGCAAAGCAATGGATGAGGGCAAAAGTTCACACTGTCTACCTTGACCTGGCCAAGGCATTGGGCACAATACCCCACTCGGACATTGTTGACAAACTTAAGAGGTTAGGTACAAACCCTTGTGCTACCTGGTGGCTAGCCATATGGCTCACAGACAGGACCCAGGAAGTTAGAATTGGGAAGTCCACATCGACAAAGAGGCCAGTCACAAGCTCAGTCCCTCAGGGATCGGTCCTGGGACTGCTCCTTTTTGGCATTTACTTCTCTACAGTCAAGGCCAATCTCATTGGACTCTGGCTGACTAAATTTGCAGGTAATTGCAAATTAGAAGCGGTCATTGAATCACTCACTGACACAAATGTTCTCCAGGAAGGGTGATGCAGACAAACAACTGGTGCCAAAGCCATGGACTAAAACTAAATGCCAAGAAATGCATAATAGTAGCCTTCAGGAAGTCTTCCACCCTGGTAACTATCATATTGACAACACACCCCTAAGAGCTGACCCAGTCGCCAGGGACATGGGGACACACACAGACTGTAATCTAGCCTTTGACCATTACATGCTTACAATAGTGAAGAAATCCTTCTATGTTGTGCAACTTATAAACAAAGCTGTGGCATCTAGGTCCAAAGAAGTAATTTTTCCACTCTGTTTGGCATTTATCAGACCTATCATTGAGTACAGTGCCCCTTTGGTTTATACCTAACCAGGCATATCCAACAATTGGCATGTCCACAGAGGTTACTCGCTAAAGGAATATTGAAAGTAAGATGTCCTGTGCAGACTACCTGAAGGCCCTATCCCTGTATTTTGTCTCTTACAGCCTGTTGAAAGGAGATTTATGCTTGGCATATAAGGAACTGTCAGATCCCACTCTGATGAGCCTCTTGCATATCCGCAAAACAAACAACACCAGAATAAACCATTCTAAAAACTTCAACATTGCCTGTGATATAAATAGGTTCTGCTGGAGAGCCAGGTATGTCTCCCAAACACTACCCCTTTTTCTGGAACAGGCTCCTCATCTGTGTGAAGCAGAGTTCCCTAACCCAGTTCAAGCACAACTTGGACAATTGGATGGGGAACAGGAAATTCATCCCTGGTTTGGCACCTGTCTCTAATGAACACAAGCAGCCTGTAAATGGTTAATCTCCCAGGACCTTGCTTGTAAATGTTTCAGCTCCCAAGCACCTGCTTACACTTCTCAAGGGTACCAGAAACCTGTCTGAGATTTGGGATTCAAAGTAAACTGCGTGGCTAAGCTTAAAACAGCTGTTTTTGTCATTAGCGTAGTAAACACCTTTGAACCTATAATTTGGTCACTCTTGGAGAATTCATATTTATGTACGTCCCACGTGTAACAGTTGAAAACTGAAATTTTTGGATAGCACTGTTAAACAGTAGAACATAGTGCTGCAGGGGCAAAAAAATAAGTCATAATTGATGAAAGTTAAATTCAGAACACTGTGTGCTCTAGTTGGAAAGCTTCTGAACTTTAGCGAATCAAATAAAAAATTCAGGAAATAGTCCTATCTTGTTTTGGAAGAGTATGAAATCACCCATGATTGATTTAAAGGACAGTTTTTTTTCTTGCAGCCTGGAGAAACTGTAAATTATATGATGGGATGTCATCAGTTTTCAGAAGCATAAACCTGATTGGACAATCCCAGTTGCATACTGTCTCTGTAAATCAAGCATTCCTCACAGAAGTAGAATTTAAAGCCATGCTGAAGTATGAATCAGAGTGGTTAGCAAAACAAAAATTGAACAAAATAAGACATTTGTTTATTAACTTTGGGTTGGTGGCTTGGTCTGCAGACCATTTTCAGCTATGATCTTGGTCAGTTATGGATTTACATATTTCAACAGATAGTTATATGAGTTCGGTAGCACATTTGTTTAAATAACATTTAGGCGACATAAGCACAGTAAAGACACAAGAGACAGTTTCAGTTATGTAGTACTGTACAGGTGTCCTTCCTGGGATCACTGTTGCAGTATTCCAGTACTAAAGGGTTTTTGCTGAGGTACTCTGACATGTGGCTGGCATATCAAAGCCAAAATGTCCATAGGCCATATATGACTTTAGCCTGTGGGTGTAAGGATACATAAGCGTATGTAGAAGCATATTAAGATCCTCAGCCTATGTCACTGATAGCCATATGCATGATATTCTCTCCTTTTGGTCTGTTTACCATGTTGTTGTTGGCTGCTGACATTCCCTGCACTTGTTCAGATAATTGCCCCATTGGGGAACCTTCTTTTTCTTGTATGTTTCTCTAAAAGATTTGTTAATGTCTGCTAAAAGGGGGAGGTGTGTCTGTGGTAGGTAGATACTTTGTAAGGACCCTCCACTCGCAGTGTTTGTTTTATCTACAAACAAATGTCAATAAGTAAATAAATAAAATGTAGGAGCTGAACACAGAGACTTCTGTTAATTGTTCCTGAAACACTCAATATTCAGTTTTCTTCTGTAAACAAATACTTGGAAATCCATAGTTCGAAGCCCCTCACACAAACCAAAAGAATGCAACTCTTTGTCTTGGGCATTCTGCTAACACCAAAAAAGTTCAAGGAAGATAGCTCTGAACTGTATGCTGCCCAGTCTGATTCAGACGTACCCACTGAGATGCTTCAAGAATCCACAGTATGTTCAAATCCATCTTGGGCATCTGCTACCGTGACCCCCTGCCAGAGGCAGGTATGGTGTCTGACTCTTCCGCATCCAATGAAACGTTTCATACCAGTACAGTTGAGAAGGGGGAAACCAAGGGTAATCATTTCAGATGGACTGGATGGCATTCATCAAATCTTTGTGAGAGAGGAGGTCCCTAGAAATTTGAGGTCCTTCAGGGTTCCAATCTGCCTCTCTTTGTGAGGGTAGATGTCACCCCTATGAAAAAGAATTAGAAAAAAAACTGTTTCTCCTGCACAGATGTCTCAGGAATAGGAATGAGTGGAGTTCTCCCAGACTCGATATAAGGCCATTTGTCTTTGAAACCCCCTTCATTCCTCTCTACTTCACTTCCCCTCCCTCCTCAGAAGAGACGACATGAGTCTTCATCTGAGGAGGAGGAAGAATGTGATTCTGGTCAACTTGCGTCTGACGATACCTTGTCCCCTGACTTGCCCATTGAGGAAATCTCCTTTGGAGTAACAATAACTAAAGTGATGCAACACTTTGGGAATCCTTACTTTGCTGGAGGTAGGGGTCCTACACCTTCTCCTGTCCCCATCCAGTCTTGGAGGCTTTCCTTGTTACCTTTGCATCAACTTCTACTTCTTCTGATTCTTTGCTTCTAGCACCAAAGATACCTGATTGGTTTGTAAGGTACCTGAGGACCTTACGTTTCTCTACAAAAACCTTGTAGCAGATTCTTCTGCTTTTTCTGTTTCTACTGACAAACCTACTAAGTGTCTGCTGTTGGCTAATGTTCTCTCATCTGACAGAGAGAGTGGGGCTATGGCCAGGTATGGTAAGATTTACACTACTGCTACTTTTGCCTTCAGAGCTTTAAATTACCAGAAGCAAATGTCAGAATGCTTTGTCTATTTTAGTAGACTTAAATAAGACCATGGCTAACCTCAAGATTTCTGACACTAAGCAACAAGTGATTTCTGTGCTTGGGCAAAGCTGCACAAGTTGAAAAATATTCCATTAAATGCAGCTCTGATGCTATAGAGGCTTCATCCAGGATGTTGAGGCCAAACTCTTGGATTCCTCCACCCCCTTCACAAGGATCTTGTACCTTCTGTAGTACAACTCCTCAAGACAATGCTAGAAAAAGGTAAAGTGATGCAAGACTTTAAACAGCTTTTTCTGACATTACCTAGTTGTCAAAGAAATTACCTGGCTAAGCCCATTTCCTTTGTTCGCATGGAACAGAAACACACTCAGAAGGGCAAAAAGCAGCCCAGGAGAAGATTTCATGACAAACCTACCAGAAACTTCCAAATTTGGAAAACAACGTTTTCCAGACAAGTCAGCCTGCCTGTATCCTGCCTCTTTCTTCTTTCCTTCCTCCTTAGTTCAGCAGTTCCCTTGTCCATATGCCAACCTTGTCCCTTCCAGCTTGGGAATTCATCACTACAGACAAATATGTATTTTCTACTATTCAACAACATTACAAGATATCTTGGAAGGAAGTTCAGTGGTGAGGAGTCTTCTCCCTTCTCCTCCCATTCAAATTCACTTCCTTCCTCCTTTCTTACTGGGTCTCCTCGACCATGGTACCATAGATCCAGTGCCACACCAGCATCTAGGAAAGGGGTCTTATTCAAGACTTTTTCTGGTCCACAGAAAAGAGGGCACTTGGAGACCTATTCTGGACTAATCCCACCTCACCACCTTTTTAAGGTACCATCTTTCAAAATGCTCTCACTGCACTCCTCTTCCTTTCGTCCTTCCTCAGGCCTTTCTGGTTTCCACACACTTGAAGGATGCATACCTGCATTTCCTCATTCAACTCCTCTGCAGAAAGTTCCTCAGGTTCTTTCAGTTTTCTGCTTTGCCTTTCAGTTTATCCACTGCACGTTGGGTCTTCACAAAGTCCATCACCCCAGTCATTGTCTTTTCCAGAACCTAGGGAGTACAGATTTTCCCATACCTGAACAACCTTCTTATCCGGGCTGCCTGAATCTACGTCCGTCTGCATCTCAGTTTTATAGTTCACTTCTGGGGAGACTAGGATTCACTCTGTCTCAAAAAATCTTCTGCAACACTCCTAGGATCTAGCTTTCCTGGGTCACAGACTGGATACCTATTTGATTATGGCCTTTCTTCCTCAAGAGAAAGTTCAGTCTCTTTCCACCTTCTTTAGTCTCTTCTCTCCCTTTAATCTACTTCTGCAGGGAAGATTCTAAGAACCCTGTGATACATGGCAGCAATGTTTGCCAAGCTACACATGAGAAAGATAGTAATACCCAAAATCTCTTTGGTCTTAGTTTAGTACACTGGACTTCCAAATCCCTGTCTTGCCCATTCTGAAGAAAGTTAGTGGTGGATTTCTCAAATCCAACTAAATTGGGGCCTTTCCATTTTCCAGCCCACTCCCAACCAGGAGCTATACATGGATGCTTTAGATATGGCTTGTGAAGACTGGGCTGTCTCTTCCTCAGTTCAACACCAGTGGTCCACCAGATAAGTGAGGGAGAACATCAGTGTCAAAGAAATGAAGGCCGTTATTTGAGTTCTTCAGCTGTTTTCTCATTTATTTATCCCAGGGCTTCACAGGTTTTTCAGACAACGCCACAGTAATGTGTTGTCAAAAAAAACAAGAAGGGAATCCATTCCTAGCACCTCTTCAGGCTAAATCTTTTGGCATGGGATCAGGCTATAAAGGCAAATCTGTCTCCACAGGTGCTTTACTTTCCATCTGTGGACAAAGTAGTCGCAGATTCTCTAAGCAGGTCCATGAAGACCCTTCTGATTTGATGCCAAGCAGGGAGGTCTTCCAGGACATAGTCCACAGATTAGGGTACTCCTTGAATGCATCTGTTTGCCTCCACTCAGAGTAGACAGCTCAAGCTGTTTTGTTCCAGGACTGCTATTCCCCAGGCCTGCAGGCCAGATGCCATATCTTTCTGCTGAGGGGAAGTACCTTTATGCCTTCCACCTTCTCCCTCAAATCACAAAGATTCTAAGAAGATCTGATGAGACCGACCAAAAAATCTAGTTGGTGACTCTCTTCTAGCCCAAGCAGCAGTGGTTCCCCCCTTCAGTGTGCCAGGGTCTTCACTACAAATTACGCTACAATGTGGACTTACCTGTACAGAAAAAGGGCTCTACTTCAACCCATCTTGACAGTTGACCCCATGACAAGCTGTCAGCCTGACACTGTGGATGATAGGATTTTAATTCCTTTCAGACACCAATTTTCTGAGGGCATGCTTTGGGTGCTCCAGGAAGTGACAAAACCTGCTACTAGAAAGAATTGCATCTTCAAATGGAAAAGATTTTCTGTCTGGTGTTTTGAAAAGAATCTCTCCAGGTGTGTGGGGCAGGGGGTCCCCTACATTTTTGTCCTACTTGTGAGTTGTTCAAAACTGTACTTGCCTATTCCTGTGTAGATGCACACTTGTCAGCCATTTCCACCCGCATGAAACTTAATCTTCCCTTTTTCTCAAGAACTGAAGTCAAGCAGTTTCTTAAGGGCTTCCTTCATTTGAGTCCAGTGTGGATGGCTGTCCCCCCCCCCCCCCCATCTGAACTTCATTCTGGAAAACTTACTTTATCTCCTTTTGAACCATTGGCTTCTGCCTCCCTAAAGTTTGTACTTGGAAAACTGTTTGGGTCTATATTGGTACATCGAAGTATTACTACTGTGAATGTACTAATATCGAACCCTATGCATCGAAAGCTGAAAATAGTGAAGCTGCAGAATATCGAATACTTTCCTAGGGAAAATATTCGGTGGGCCGTTTCTGCAGCTTCGCCATTTCCTCGACTGTGGAGCGAAGGTTATGGACCGGGTTAAGGTAAGTGTGCGAATGAAGGTGAGTGTGCAATAGGGACTTTAGGGTTAGGGAGTGGGTAAGGTGAGTGTGCGGTAATTACGGATCTTAGGGTTAGGGTTGGGTTAAGGTAAGTGGTTAGCTAGTAGTGTATGTATGGTTTAATGTAGGGTTTTGTGAAGTGTATGTGTGTGGATTATCTATTTTGGTGTGCTTTTGTTGTGTGTATATTTGTTGGAACAGCAAATTTTTTCCCTGGGAAAAAATTAGCTGTTCTGAGTGTTAGATTTTGTGGTGTTTTGGGTAAAATGGTTCGATATTAGAATATTCGATGTAGTAATACTTCGATGTTCTAATATAGACCCAACTGTTTTACTAGTGCCCCTTACTTCTTCCAGAAGGGTTTCTGAGCTTGAAGCCCTTAAGTCCACCCCTGCTCCCCTTGTGTTCCATAAGGGCAGGGTCTGTCTTGGGGCTAATCCTCCTTGTGTGTCGAAGGGGTTCTTTGAATTGTCTCTGTTAGGCAATTCCTTTACCTATGTTCTTTCCAATCCCACAGAACAAGGGTGAGAGGCTTTTGCACACTCTGGATATGCGCAGACAACTAAGATTCTATCTTGATACGACTAAAGACATTAAGAAAACTTTCCAGCTTTTTACTTTCTTCCGGGAAGACAAGTTGGACAATCTCGGCCCAAAGCAGACAATTTCCAATTGGATCTCAAAGTCCAGCTCTGCTTATTACTACCATGATACGTACTTATCTTTACCTTTGAAAGCATAGTCCCGCAGATCAGTATCCTCCTGTAGTGCCTTCTTCAAGGGCATTGACTCCAGACCTATTCTGCAAGCAGCCACATAGTTCTCTGTACACACTTACAAAACACGACCGAGTAGATGATTTTTTTCTAGATCAAAGGCTTCTTTTGAGAGATGAGTAATTCTGGGATTGGTATACAGCTTTCCTGTGAATGGCACATCCACTCTATCCTACTTCTAAGCTTTGGGCACCACCCATTAGTATTTGAGTTCTACAAAAGGGATCTAAGGAGGGGCATAGAGTTGTGTAAGAACAGTAAATGCCTTACCAGTCACTGTTGCAGTATTGCATCCCTCCCTCCATCCCTCCCCCATTGCTGTTGGTACTTATCTATACACTCTGCTGACTGAGGGAAGAGCAGTTCCTTCTCCCCTCCTTTTACCTTACCTTGTTTTTAATTTGCTTTATTTTCTCAGGCTTTCCAGGGTCTCTTGTTTCACTGTTGCAGTCATTACATTTGGGTAATCCTGCTGGCAGGTTGCCCTCAGCTGGCCTGAATTCCAAAGTCTTGGGTCCTGCGTCAGCTGCTGTCGCCCCTTCCCTGATGTCAGGTCATCAGGGGTATAAAAGAAGCAGCCGATGCCATTTTCTTCAGTCTTTCTTGCCGCACGGTGCCCGAAGTAGAAGCAGTTTGCAAGTGCCGGTCGGCCGACTCCTGAGATTTTCGTTTTCGAGTTTCAGATCTGAAGTCTTCAATAAAGCTAAGTACCCCGTTGGGGAAACATTTTTCTTGCTCCAGACCGATGTCAGAAAAAGTTAATAATTGCATTTCTTGTGGAAACCAAATACCTCATAAGTACTTTCATTCTTAACTGTATTCCTTGCCTAGGCCCTGATCACGTTACTGGTTGTCGGTTTTGTGCTAGATTTAACCAACGCACTATTAAGCGTCTGTATGATTTTGCTTTAAACTTTTTTGGATGCCGGTTTAATTATCCTGAAATGTCGTCAGATAGCCATCCGACTACCGGAGTTCACAAAAAACGCTAACAGAAGGATAGAGATAAACAACCGAGGCACAAAACCGACTAAGCTTCTCCTAAGCCAGTCGCCAGTTCTCAGTGAGGTGCTTACGCAGCCCCTGACGCCCGCTACTTTAGAGCCGCAGGCCGCTACCGACTCCCACGTGGAGTCGGCTATGCTGCTGGATACTCAAGGTATTGGAGCCTCGGACGCTAATCCCTCAGGTGGGTCCAGAGCCGCTGAGCAGGCACCGGCTTCGGAGGGTGTATTCAGACCTAAACATCTTTACATTAAAATGACTTCAGCTTCAAAGGCAAAGACTAAAGCACCTTCTAAAGCAAGGAAACAAGCTCAAGAGCCACGTGGGCAGGCCTCTATGCCCAAAAAATAGATGCTCAAAATTACCGAAGACTTTATTACCTTGATCAGGGGGTTCCCATCCCCCTCCTGATAAGAGGCCTAGGCAAGAGACTGACTATGAATCTTCAGATCAGGTTTCTATTTCTTCTGATTCCTCTTTTGATCAGGAATATTCTCTGGCTCCCTTTGAGTATTCTGATGCTGAAGAATCTATACCTTTGGCATCCCCTCCTGAGGACTATTCTTTTGGGGAAACCTTGCATACCATGAGGGAGCATTTCCACTGGGAGAGCCCAGATTTTTCAGAATCTAAAAGAGACTCTGGGATTTCCTTTTACTACCTCAGCACAGGCCTCTAGCCATTCTACCTGTGTTAGACATTGTAGATGATGTGTTTTCGGAGTCTAGTCTGACCCCTGACTACCCCCTAGCTCCTGTTAAGCCTGTCAGATATTACAGGGTTCCTGACTCACAAATTTCTTTTTAAAAACCCCTACTGCTGACCCAGAAACTATTTCACAGGGTCCAAAGGGAGTTAAGGCTTCGATTGCAAAAAGAGCACTGGATAGATGGGGAAAAAAAGGTTTACACATCTGCAACTTTGGCTGTAAGGGCCTTAAACTGTCAGTTTCATATGCTCAAATATCAGCGACATGTCATGGGATTGCTTAACAGAAAATGTTAAACTCTGAATGTGCAGAAAACAAGGAAATGCAGGATTTATTGTATGCAGCTGAACAAGTTGAAAAGCACACTTTGCAATGTGGGTTTGATTCTTTGGAGGCCTCCTGCAGGGCCGCAGTTACGGGTTCTGTTATTAGGAGGCATGCTTGGTTAAAGGAACAAAATCTGCCTGATCATGTTAAAGTTAAATTACTAGATGCACCTTTACAGCATGATATTTGTTTGGTGTTGAGGCAGAAGAGGTTTTAAAGAAAATGGAGGACAAAGCTAAATCTATGCAAACTGTTAAAGATTTTTTTTACAAGTACAGCCACCTAGGTTTAGTAGCCACTGGCCTACAATAAAATTGGTCCTTTCCTGTGTCAGACAGACCTCAAAGGGGCAGATCCCAGGCGCAAGGTTCATAAAGGTCAAAGCAATGGGGTGCTTCTACTTCCAAAGTTGGAGAAGACAAATCACAAACGTACAGGAAACAGTCCCAATGACTTCCCCCTGCCTGCACCAAGCACTTGTCTACTGGCAGCACCCTTGGGGGAAAATTAGCACTTTTTTCTCAAAATTGGCACATTATAACCCAGGACAAGTGGGTTCTAAATATAGTGTCAAAAGGCTACAAGTTCCACTTCCATACTCTGCCAAAGGCAAACGGCTGTCCAGATCTGCCAAAAAATCAATGGGCAGAGGCACAAAAACAAGTCTCATCCCGCATGGACATGGGGGGCCATTCAACAAGTACCAGAGCAAGAGCAGGGACAAGGATTTTACTCCTCAGTTATTGGTACCCAGAAAGGACAAGGCCTGGAGGCCGATACTAGACCTATCTATTCTGAGCACATTCCTGGATATTCCAAAATTCAAAATGTTGACTTTACAGCAGCTTCTGCCCATGCTAGGCAAGAATGCTTGGTTTGTGACTTTAGACCTAAAAGAGGCATACCTGCATGTTCCAATCAGACAATCCTGCAGAAGATACCTCAGATTCAAGGCTGGTTCAATGCATTATCAATTTTCTGCACTGCCCTTTGGCTTATCTACTGCGCCCAGGGTCTTTACAAAGTGCCTGGCACCAGTAATTGCATTCTGCAGACAAAGAGGAATACAAATATATCCTTACTTGGATGACTGTCTCATTCAAGTTTAGAACAAGGACATTCTTCTTCAACATCTGGCGTTTGTGAAAAGACTTCTAACATGCCTGGGGTACACAGTCAACAAAAAGAAATCAAAACTAGTACCCTCTCAAGAGATAATATTCCTGGGTGCAAGCTTAAATACAACTGCCCAGATGGCTTATCTCATGCTAGACAAACAAAGGCAACTGACTACCTTTTTCAAAATGTTGGCAACAAAGGCCCAGTTATCTGCAAGAAAAATTCTGCAGGCTTTGGGCTTCATGGCATCCTGCATCCTACTAATTCCATATGCAAGACTGCATATGAGGAAACTTCAATGGTACCTAAAAAGTGTTTGGACTCAACATTGCCACAGCCTGGAAACAATCATTACTCTCATTCCATGCTTGCAACAGGAGTTTCGATGGTGGGCAAAGGCTTGTCACCAGAACAAGGGACAGCCATTCACATTACCCCTAGCCAGGCAGACACTAATAATGGATGCATCAGATTATGCCTGGGGGGGCCCACATGGCAGGAAGAGGCATTCAGGGAACATGGTCCTCAAACCAAATGCATCTAAATGTCAATCAAAAAGAGGTGCTAGCTGTTCAAAATGCCCTGACAGCCTTCAAGGACCTACTTCATCCAGGACAACTACTGATAAAGACAGACAACACCACAGTTATGTGGTATATAGACAAGCAGGGGGGCAAACATTCTTACCCCCTTTGCAGACTAGCCATGACCTTGTGGGACACAGCTTTGACTTACCAAATGCATCTGCAGGCACAATTCCTGCCAGGAAAGGAAAATACTCTGGCAGACGAACTAAGCAGAAACCTCATGGATCCCCATGAGTGGAAGCTGGATTCACAAGTCTTCAGCATGGTAACAAGGAAATGGGGATGCTCGGACATAGATCTTTTTGCCTCCCCTTACAATTGCCAACTAAAAGGATTCTGCACAAGGACTTATCACGCACAAGCATGGAAAGTGGATGCCCTATCAGTATATGCCTTTCCCCCACTGCCTCTCCTCCCCAAGGTACTCCTAAAGGTCAGACAGGCAATGCCAAAGATGATACTGATTGCCCCAGACTGGCCACGCCAGTACTGGTATCCATTCCTAAGGAACTTGTCATTATACCCGGCTTGGACTTTACGTCAAATACCTCGTCTACTGACCCAGCAAAACAATCATATCCTGCACAGCCAACTCAGGACATTAAACTTGGCAGCATGGTGGATAATGTAGTCACACAAACAACACCCCTCAGTAAAGCTGTGATGGATGTCATTCTCGAAGCCAGAAGGCCTAGTACTAGAAAGTCTTATGCTGGAAAATGGAAGAGATTCTGTGCTTGGAACCAGGCACAAGGAACTGATACAACTGTCCCAAACATTCCTCAGATTTTGCAATACTTAACTGAGATGCTGGACAAAGGCTTATTGTTTTCATCAATTAAAATTCATGCCTCTGCCATTTCGGTTCATTACAGTACAGAGCCACCACTTTTTTCTCATCTTTTATTAAAGCAGTACCTCAGAGGGGCCAAAAATGTAAGGCCTCCACGGAGATTACCAATACCTGCATGGGACCTCAACTATGTCTTGGAAAAGCTCACCCAGCCTCCTTTTGAGCCAGCTGCTACTGTTGATATAAAGTTTTTATCTTGGAAAACAGCTCTGCTCCTAGCAATTACTTCAGCAAGACGAGTTTCAGAGCAACAGGCACTCATGGCTGTGGAGCCTTTTATCCTTTTTTATCCAGATAGGGTCTCCCTGAGGACAAATCCAACATTTATGCCTACAGTGGTGTCCAGTGTGGCTCTAAACCAAACTATTCATCTGCCAACTTTTTACCCAAAACCGCAGAACAAGTGGGAGAGAATTCTGCATTCTTTGGATGTACACAGCTTAGATTCTACTTGGACAGAACCAAAGTTTTCAGAAAGACAGAGCAATTGCTAAGTGGCATATGCTGCAGGATCACAAGGAAAGGCCATCTCAAAGCAGACTATTTCTAAGTGGTTAGGCCACTGCATTCGTTTCTGCTACTTACACTATGGCAAGCCAGTGCCTAAGGGCATTAGGCCACATTCCACCAGAGCTGTAGCCACTTCAGTAGCTTTTCTCAGGGGAGTACCAACCAGGGACATTTTAGAGGCGGCTACTTGGAGTTCATTGCACACCTTTACAAAGCATTATCATCTGCCACTCTACTCTAAATCCAGGGCAGGCTTTGCCACTGCAGTTCTGCAGGGCCTCATAGCTGATCTTACTGCTGTCTAGCTCCAGCCTCCCAACCATAGCTTTGGGACTCTACCCAAATGTAATGACTGCAACAGTGAAACACAAAGAACATAGTACAGTTGTGTACACTTACCATAAATGTAGATGTTCGAGTGTATTCACTGTTGCAGTCCAGGTTACCCACCCGCCTTCCCCCTTTTTTCTTTGGATCTTATCTTTCCTTCTCTGATTAATACAACCTATGTGGTGTATTTGCTTATAGATGAAGGTAAAATTTATATTGGTGCATTTCAAATTATATATATACATACATATGAAGTTTGGCTACCCTTTTTGGGGGCACCTGACATCTAGGGCAAGAAAAACTGAAGAAAATGGCGTTAGTTGCTTCTTTTATACCCCGGACGACCTGACGTCAGGGAAGGGGCAACAGCAGCCGACGCAGGACCCAAGACTTTGGAATTCAGGCCGGCTAAGGGCAGCCTGCCAGCAGGATTACCCAAATGTAATGACTGCAACAGTGAATACACTCGAACATCTACATTTATGGTAAGTGTACACAACTGTACTTTTTAGATGGTCTGTGGATCTTGTGCTCCTAAGCCCAACAGGCTTAGGTTATACGCTGGATGTACAAGGTAATAGAAAGTTTTTGGCTTTGGTATGCAGGCCAGTTGTCAGGTTACCTAGGCGAGATAAACCATTAGTATTGGAATACTACAGCAGTGGTTAGTACAACATTTACTGTTCTGGCAAGATGTTCTTCGTGTTTCACTGTTGCAGTCATCACATTTGGGTTATCTGTGCCAGGGTAGCCCTTGGATGGTCTGAATACCAGAGACTTAGTATTTTTGCTTCAGTTGCTGTCACTTGAGGAATGATGTCATGTTGTCAGTGGTATAAAGGAAGGCAGCCAGTGCCATTACATTAGTCTTTCTTGCCGTGGAGCCAGAAGCAGTTTGCACGAGTGCCGGTTGGCCACTCCCTGAATTTTGTTTCCAAATTGAAGTTGAAGTCTTCGAAAGCTAAGTTCCCCGTTGGGGATTCTTTTTTTCTTGCACTAACCGATGTCAGAAAAAGTTAATAATTGTCTCACTTGTGGAAAGCAAATACCACACCGGGACTTCCATTCTTACTTTGCCACTTGTCTAGTCCCAGACCACGCCGTTCCTCGTTGTTGGTTCTGTGCTTTAACGCCAAAACTATTCATCATCGGGCCCTTATTGTAGTCAGATATTTCCGATTGCAATCCTCGAATTCCGATAAGCCATCCGACAGCAGATCTTCTGAAAAAATGTAAAAATAGACAGACCGGATAGGACCAAACCGTCTGACGCTACCGCCAAGCTAGTTGTCAGTCCTCTGGAGCTCATTGAGGCACCTTCGCAGCCCCTAATGCCCACTTCAGTTAATTCGTAGGCCGCTACCTAGACCCTTTCAGAGTCTGGTATGCTGCAGAACTCTTCTTCGTATAAGGATCCTGCAGGCATCTCTAGCTTGGATGGGTCCGGAGCTGCTGTGCAGGCACTGGCTTCCAAAGAAGTCCCTCACAACACTGAATCCAGGTATAAACCGACATCTTCTTTCACGGCTACCGTTCTTTCTAAAACAACTGAGTTCCTTAGGCCCAGGGGTCAAACCATCCCCAAGAAACCGATTACTAGCCATTCTCTGCCACCTGCTCCCTTGCCTCAGTCACAAGTGCTTAAAATGGCAGAGGACCTTATCATGCTGATTAGGCGAAGCCAAGCCACTCTCGTAACAAGAATAAGAGATCTGTCTCCAGTAGTTTTGCTGAACAAGAGTCAGATGAATCCGATGCATCTGACTATGAGGACATGCAGCACCTCTCTACATATGAGGATTCTGATGCAGAGGAATCCATTCCTTCAGCCTCTGCCCAGAGGATTTTTCCTTTGGGGAAGCTCTGCATACTTTAAGGGAGCATTTCAAATAGGAGAGTCAAGACACTATCCACAGTCTAAAAAGAGACTCTGGGAGTTTCTGGACCTTCCACAGCACAGGCCCTTAGCCATCTCCCCAGTCCTAGAGGTGGTGGATGATGTCTTCCTTGAATCCAGCTTGACTCCAGACACCCTCCTTCCTGCTCCCAGAAAACCAGACAGCTACTACAGAGTCCATGACTCTCACAAATATCTTTTTAAAAACCCAACAGTGGACCTTGAGGTCATTACTGAAGGCCCAAAAGGGGTTAAAGCTACTTCAGCTAAGAATCCCATCCTCCTCAGACATGGTTTCCAGAGCACTTGACGTATGGGGTAAAAAAGCATACACCTCAGCTACTCCTGCTGGCAAGGCACTAAATTGTCAGTTCCACATGCTTAAATGTCAGCAACATACCTTAGAACTCCTTAAACAAAATATTTCCTCCTTTCCTGCATGGGCAGAATCTAAAGATTTACAGGAGTTAATGCACTCTGCTGGTCAAGTAACTAAACACTTTCCACTGCGGTTTTGATGACCTAGAAGCTTCTTGCAGGACAGCAGTCACTGGACCTGTCATTAGAAGACATGCATGGCTTAAGGAACAACCCCTGCCAGACCATGTCAAATCATAGTTGTTGGATGTACCCTTGCACAAAGAAAACTTATTTGGTACTAAAGTAGTAAAGGTGTTAAAGATGGAAGAAAAAGCAAAATATTTGCAGACCGTTTCTTACAGGTGCAGCCCTCTAGGTTCAGCAGGCATTTTCCTTCCAAGCACTGGTCCTTTCCTGCACCTAGTATACAGGGCCAGCCTAGGCCCCGTGGAAACAGATCCCCAAGACAGCAGTCCCAGGGGTTGCAGAGATCTAAGCAGTGGACTACCTCCACTTCAAAACCAGGGATTCTAACCCACCCCCTTATGGTAGCAACTCACAATAACTCACGCCCTTCCGACTTATCTCTACCCACCATCACATACCCCTAGGAGGAAAACTCTCCTTTCATTCAAGCACCTGGGCCACTATTACCAAAGACCAATGGGTTCTGAACATTGTGTCTTGGGTGCAAATTCTCCTTCCACATCCTTCCAACCCCAAAAGGGTTCCCTGATCTACCACCAAATCAGTGGGCAGAGGCTCAAAAGCAAATCCAATCCCTGCTCTCCTTGGGAGCAGTCGAACACGTTCCTGCAGAGCAGATAGGCCGAGGCTTCTACTGCTTTTTGTTGTACCCAGAAAAGAGGGCACCTTGCGCCCCATCTTCAATCTGTCCATTCTAAACACCTTCCTGGTGATCCCAAAATTCAAAATGCTCACCCTCCAGCAACTGCTACCCATGCTCTCCAAGGTTGCTTGGCTAGCCACCCTGGACCTAAAAGAGGCCTACCCTCCACATTCTCATCAGGGAGTCCTGCAGAAAATATCTTCGCTTCATGGCAGGATCTCAACACTTTCAGTTCTCTGCACTTCCCTTTGGCTTATCTACTGCTTCCAGAGTTTTCACAAAATGTCCGTCTCCGGCCATTGCTTTTTACAGACAAATATTCAAATTTACCCCTACTTAGACGACTGCCTTATTCAGGCAGACCGCCAGGAAAAGCTGCTCAAAGACCTGGCCTTTGTAAAGGACCTACTAACCTCCTTAGGGTACACAATCAATGAAAAGAAATCCAAACAGGTACCCACCAAAAGGATAATATTCCTGGGAGCAAGTCTGGACACAGCATTCCAGATGGCATGCCTAACAACAGCGAAACAGTTTCCTATCAACTTTCTTCTCTCAACTGGTCACCAGGCCGCAGCTTTCTGCAAGGGGAATCCTGCAAGCCCTGGCATTTATGGCATCTTGCATACTCCTTTTTCCATATGCTAGACTGCATATGAGGAAACTTCTATGGTACCTAAAGAGCCTTTGGTGTCAACACTCTCAAGATCTGGAAACCCTTTTACCTTTTATTCCTTGCCTGAGGAAGGAATTTCTTTGGTGGGCAACAGCCTGCTCCTACAACAAAGGACTGCCCATCTCCCCACACCCCACGGCCCAGACCCTCATCACAGATGCTTCAGATTACGCTTGGGGTGCACGCCTGGACGGCAGGTGCATATAGGGCCAATGGAACCTCCAGCAGCTCCCCCTGCTCATCATTCTAAAGGAGATGATATCTGTGCAGCATGCCGTGATAGATTTCAAACCTCTTCTCTCTCCAGGGGTTCTGCTGATCAAAACAGACAACATCACAGTGATGTGGTACATCAACAAGCAGGGAGGGACTCGCTCCTACCCGTTGTGCAGGCTGGCCATGACCATTTGGTTTTACAGCCTCTTCTGTGCAACTACAACTGTTAGCACAATACCTGCCAGGCTCTTTCAACTCCCTGGCAGACCAACTAAGCAGAAAGCTTTTGGACCCCCACGAGTGGCAGGTCAGCAGAAACACCTTCTTACTAATAACTCAAATGGGGGGAACCCTGGAGGTCGACCTCTTGCCTCCCACACCAACCAACAGCTCCGCAAGTTCTGCACCAGGGAGCATCACTGCATGGCATGGAAAATGGATGCCCTGTCCTTTCACTGGGTAAACCTGTAGGTCTATGCCTTTCCTCCCCTACCTCTCATTCCCAAGGTACTGATCAAAATAAGGGAGGAAAAACCAAGGACCATTCTCATAACTCCAGATTGGCCGAGACAGCACTGGTACCCCTTGCTGTGCAGCCTGTCCCCACTGCCCCCATGGAATCTTCCTCAGATTCCAAACTTCCTAACCCAGAGGGAAGGGGAATTCATGCATCCCCAATTGCAGACACTCAATTTGGCAGCTTGGCTTATACCCTGACCAATCTGCCATCCTCAGTAAACAGGTTCTGGATGTTATCCGATAGGCCAGATGACCTAGCACCAGAAAGTCTTATGCAGATAAATGGAAAAGGTTCTGCACCCGGGTCCAGGCTAAGGGAGCCAATACACACCATCCATCCCTGTCATCCTGGATTACTTAGCTGACTTGCTATATAGTGGTCTCTCTCTGTCCTCTATAAAAATTCATGCCTCTGCTATTTCAGCTCATTTTCCCACTGAGCAGCCTCTTTTTTCACACCCTCTCATCAAACAGTTCCTCAGAGGGGCTAACAACTTGAGCCCCCCCCCCCCCCCAGAAGAGCACCAACATCAGCTTGGGACCTTAACTTTATCTTGGAAAAGCTCATCCTGCTTTCTTTCGAACCCGCTTCTTCTGCAGAGCTAAAATTTATCTCCTGGAAGACTGCCTTCCTCCTGGCCATCACTTCAGCCAGAACAGTTTCTGAGCTGCAAGCACTCATGGCAGTGGAACCCTTCATCATCTTCCATGCAGACAGTGTATCCCTTAGAACTATTCCATACTTCATGCCCAAGGTGCTGTCCAGTGTGGCTCTCAACCAAGTCCATCCATTTGCCCACCTTCTTTCCTAACCCTCAAAACAAGGGGGGAATGATTCTGCACACTCTAGATGTGCACAGACAGCTCAGATACTATCTGGACAGGACTAACCCCTTCAGAAAATCTGATCTGCTGGTTAGCTTTGCTTCAGGGGTAGAGGGCAAAGGGCATCTCCAAGCAAACCATTTCTAAATGGGTAGCACACTGCATCCTTTTCTGCTACAAAGAGCATGACAAGCCTCCCCCCAAGGGGGTCAGGACACACACCACCAGAGCAGCCTCCACCTCTGCAGATTTCCTCAGAGGAGTTCTCACCAGGGACATCCTGGAGGCTGCCACCTGGACCTCTGTTCACACCTTTATCAAACATTACTACCTGCCTCTCTTTTCCAAATCCAGGGCAGGTTTTGCCTCTGCAGTTTTGCAGGGCATGCTAGCCAGCCTCTAGCTTCCTTGACTGCCTCCACCCATTTCCTCAGCTTTGGGAATCTACCCAAATGCAATGAATGCAACAGTGAAACATGAAGAACATAGTACAGTTGTGTATACTTACCATAAATGTAGATGTTCGAGTGTCTTCACTGTTGCAGTCCTGCCCCCCCCCCTTTTTCTTGTTACCTTACTTCCTTGTTGTTCTCCTTTCTTGCAATGGACATATTGTTTTTTATTTTCCACTTGTGGGGTTTTGCCACCAGACTCTGGCCTCCTATTTTGGGGGCTCCTGACCGGTTAGGGCAAGAAAAACTGATGTAATGGCGTCTGCTGCCTTCCTTTATACCACTGACAACCTAATGTCAGTCCTCAAGTGACAGCAACTGACGCAGAAATACTAAGTCTCTGGTGTTCAGGCTGGCTGAGGGCTACTCTGGTAGGGATAACCCAAATGTTATGACTGCAACAGTGAAGACACTCGAACATCTTCATGTATGGTAAATGTACACAACTGTGCTTTCAGGCAGTGTAATAGATATTTTTGTACAAACAAGAACTATTTGACAATAGCAAAGGGAAATTTGATCACTTTTACTTGTCTTTAAACTTTAAACACCAGTGTCTTGTTTTTATATTGTTTTATATAGTGTGTGCATGTATTTGTAAATAAAATTAATTTCTGCAAACATAACAAGTTTAACAGATGTGTGTTGTGTGTGAAACGTGACTAAAGTAAATTGAGTCAACTGTAGTAAAGTTGTCTACAGTGCAGCTGTTGGCAAATACGTGTGTGTGTGTTTGTGCATGCGTGCGCGGATATTTTAATGTACAAAAAAAGTCAAACCTCAAGTGTTAGAGCTCCACTGCTTGATCACTAATCTAAAAACTAAACAAAAATACTTGTGTTTTTGCAGAAGGGGGGGTGGCACACTCTTGCACACACACGCTAAGTAGAGATTGCATTACAGAGGAGAAAAGGCATATTCCTTGATCTCCAGTGAACAAGAATCTCACACACAAAAAAGCTAGTGTGTGTGATCATCTGATTTTCAATCATATATATTGTCTTTTCCTAGTCAATGAAAAAAAAAATCGACCAAAAGAATGACAACCGTATATGTACATATATCTACGTATGCATCTAACTCGTAGTCTAAGGGGTGCCATGATTTCAAGTCCAAACTGAAGTGCTTACCTTCTTCAAAGTGCTTTTTCTTGGTTGGCTGATGTCATTGTGCAGTGGCTTTTTTAATCTGTACTTAACTGCTACTACACTTTTTTTTCCTCTAGCACTTAACATGAGAGTGGGTAAAACTACACTACAAAGAATTATGATCTTTCCAGTTTATAACTTGTGAAGTTGTGCTATTCATCACATTGATCATTGCTGCAGTAGACATGGCGATATGGGTAATATCCTGCCAAGGGTATAATGCCAGCTTCCAAAGTTTCAGGGCACCTTCCATGCTTTCCTGCTTTTGAAGAGAGCTGTGCTTTTGCTGGGCAAATAAATTTCCTTTGGGGGGAAAGCCTTCCACATTTAAAAAACTGCTTGATCTACTGTCACTTTTCATTCTATCCTCAACCTATAGGTTTGAGTCTGATCCTTTGGCTCCGACTCTGTTGTTGCAATAGGTCGTGATAACCAAAAATTCTCGAGCTTCTCCTGTACCCATAACGCACTCTTCCTAAGTACCTCACATCTTCTTTGCCACTATTCGCATTAGATGTGGTGATCAGTTGCTGTCGAGCAGATAAATGAAATTATTTGAATTGGTCCTTTTTGTCTTTTAAATACCTTTTTTATGCATTTTTCTATTCAGCTTTAAGCTTAGCTTGTTTCCCTTACCAACTGGCTGCTTTTCTTGTTATGAATTCCCTTTCCTTTTTTCATATGAAGGTATGTCTGAATGTTATCACTAGTATTCTTCCCCTTTTACACTTGGTGTAATTTCCTTTTTTACCATTGTTGCTATTCCCCAACCCAGTTTTTTCGCCTCTCTCTTTCTGTATGTATAATTGGGTCCATGTCAGATGTATGAAAGCGCAGTTCAACGAAGACCACATCGCCGAGATGACTCCGCCGACAGGACGAATCCCCGACAACGGTAAGTAGTGCGGACTGGGAGTTATTCCCATTCCTTCATTGTAGTGCGATCTCGCAGTTTTTATATTTAAGTAGGGTAGTGTGGGGGGTGCAGGGGTGCTTGCCCTCCTACTGTACATGTTGTAATGTGGTATTTGAGTGTATTACAGAAACGGGGAATATATTCCGTTCCGTAATACATTGACTTACTGTTGTCAGGGATTCATCCTGTCGGCGGAGTCATCTCGGTGATGTGGTCTTCGTTGAACTGCGCTTTCACCCATCTGACATGGACCCATATAATTTTATCATTTTTTACCATTGTGGATGTCTCCCAACCCACTTTTTTCACTTCTGTCTCTTTCTGTATGTATAATTGTCATCTATATATATATTTATTTATTTATTTTACATTTGTTGACCGGGATAGTCCAACTGGATACATGTCCATTTTCAGCGGAGGCCCACGGAGAAAAGCTCCAAGATAATAATTCACATTGAACACTTAGTAAATGCTAGTTTCATGGCGGCAGCAGTAACGTTGGTTCCGCTGGCCAGATTTCATATGAGAATTCTACAATGGCTGTTATCAGCACAATGGTCTATCCTTTAACAACCAATCAGCAAGATTTTCAGAACAGATCTCAAATGGTGGATTAATTCAAATCAGATACTATAAGGTCGTCCTGTTTGTCCTTCCCCAGCCCAAGACCACAGTGACCATGGATGCTTGACAGCTGGGGGGGGGTATTTTTCTTAGGCAAAGCACAAGGCAGTTGGTCCCCCACAGAGGCTAATTTGCATGTCAGTGTTCTGGATATGAGAGCAGTACTTTTAGCATTGCAGGCTTTCCAAGATGCTCTTCCCTTAGGAACAATTGCAGTTCAATCAGACAGCATGTCACTAGCCTACTATATCAGCAAACAAGGAGGTACCAGATTCTAACCCTTGCATTGAGAAGCTCTGAGTGTGGCAATGGGTGATCTCTTCCAACCGTTTTCTCATAGCAACGCATGTTCTGGGGAAGTCCGTTTTGATAGCAAACAGGATGAGCAAGGCTCATACTTTTACCCAATGAATGGTCCCTCAATCAGAATGTGATGGAAAGGATATTTCATCGATGGGGTTAGACTTGCCATAATCTTTTTGCCTCTACCTTAAACAAGTGCAGCAACCACTTTGCCCTGATCCTCCCCCAAGCCAGGGAGTCACCAAGGGATGCTCTTCCTTACAGTTGGTCTTCTGTTATCCTTTATGCTTTTCCTCCAACTCCATTAACCCCGAAGTTTCTACAGAAAGCAGCCACGTTGAAGAGCAAAGCAACCCTCATTGCACCATGTTGGCCTCAACAAATTTAGTTCCCCCTTCCTATGGCCTCACTTACTTCACCAACCTTGGATTCTGGATCCAACTGCAGACCTCTTGTCTCACCCTACGGGCATGATTCATCCAGACATACCCAATCTCAGGCTGATGGCCTGGCTTCAGCAATTTGGCTAATAGCCAGACAACCTATGCTCTTCTCTCCAGTCCGACATATACTTCTGTCTGTTCATAGACCATCTTACATGTAAGCTATATTCCAGTAAATGAAAAAGGTTCATTCTCTGGGCATTATAGAGTAATACTGATCCCTTCTCTGCTCCAATTCATGATATTTTTTTAAATTTTAACCCAACCTTTCAATTAAGGGTCCTCCTGCTCAGTTATCAAAGTTCAGTTGGCAGCAGTATTTAGTTTTCACATTGGTTTCCAGGGTTCCTCAGTTGTGTCACATACTCTGCAAAGCATTTTTAAGAGGAACTGTCTTTTTAAAGCCCCTGTATAAAGATCCTACTCCCAGTTGGGACCTAAATGTAGTGCTGCATGCTATTATTCATCCCCCCCTTCAAACCAGCAGCCAAGTATGATCTCAAATTTCTTTCTTGGAAGATCATCTTCTTGGTTGCCAAATCATCTGCAAGAAGAATTTCTGAAATTCAAGTTTGATCTCCCAAACCACCATATTTGATTTTTCACAATGACAAAGTATTTGTCTGTATTAATCTAACCTTTTTACCAAAAGTGGTATCGGAGGCAAATATCAATCAGTCCATCAGTTTACCAGTGTTTTTTCAAAATTTGAGAACAAAGGTGAATATTTGTTACACTTGTTTGATGTTCACAGACAATTGCATTTTTACCTTTATGGAACCAAGGATTTCAGGAAATCTGACAGTGTTTTTCTCAGATGTTAAATTTGGTAAACCAGTCACCAAAGTAACCCTATCCAGATGGCTTACCGGTTGCATTACTTTCATTTATGACCAAGTGGGCGTGGCATTGCTGAAATCTTTACCAGCCCATTTTACTAGAGCAATGGCCACTTCATCTGTTTTTCAAACTAAGACCTCTGTGGATGAAATTTGTGCAGCAGCAGCCTGGGCTGCTACTCGTATATTTGTCACTCACTACAAATTAGATCTGGTCTTCAGGGGTAGAGCTTCATTTGGTTCAGTGGTGCAGAGCTTCGTTTGGTTCAGTGGTGCTGAGGAACATCTTTCCTTGAGTCCACTCAGGATCCAAGGTTGCTGGGGACTCTATCCCATAAGTTGAGGATAGAATGAAAATCGGCAACATCAGATAAAGAAGCTGTGTACTAGCCATAACGTTCCATATGTGTTGTCCATTTTCCATTCTTCCTCAACCCCCACGCAGTGCCTCCCCCACCTTTGAAGTCCTAATTGAGTGGGTAGTGTTACGTGGGAACTTGCTTTCTACTGAGCTCCAGATATAGTCTCTCTCTGGATACTTCCGATATTCCCACTTAACTTCTATTAGCAAACAAGATCTGAGGTACTTGGGAAGGGTGCATTATGGATAAGGAAGAAGCTAGAGAGTTTTTTGGTTACCATGAGCTATTGTAAAGTCAGAGTCGGATCCGAGGGATCGGATCTGAACCCATAGGTTGAGGAAGAGTGAAAATGGACAACACAGATGGAACTTTGTGGTGAGTACTTAACTTTTTTTATTGTACTTTCCACTTTAAGAAAGGTATTTTTAAACTAGGAGTTTGTTTTAACACAGTCATGAGACTTAACTTCATTTTTTAAATGGGAGCGCCCCAGATTAAAAGTTGTTTAAAGTAATTGAAAAACATTTTTTTCTGTGGAGAAATTATGATTATTTTCCTTTTGGGTGCAGACAACGGTTACTGTTTGTGTGAAAAAAGTGACTTTAAATTTTAACTGGCCCTGTTGCTCATTTCCACAGGAAAGCGGTACCATTTTCAGTTTGACCATGAAACAAATTACCATTCCCACAGCTTGTCCTTTTTCCAGCCATAAAAAGAAAAGGTTAAGCAAACAGATTTTACCACCATAGTAGGCTAGCAAATTGCCCCATCTGCAGGTGGTGACTATGTGGCCATATCTTGTTCCTCAGGCCACTCATCTTTTACCTGGTCCCTGTAGTGTAGCAACTACAACCACTATGGACCTGGTATTAGCTGTGTCCTCTGTGGCTGTTGGGGTCCCCTTGGTGGGCAAGAGAAGCCACTCTTGTTGGTCCTGTGAGAGGGACCTGGGAAGAATTCCTTGTTTGGTCAGAATGATGTGAGAATCCCTGGGGAAGATTTTCCTGTCTCAATTAATAATACTGTTGGCCCCATTTTTCCTGCCAGATTTCCATAGACAGGAGTCCTGTCCTCCTCAGACTGCATTAGACAAGAGTAGTTTACTAGGTCTGGCTCAAGTTTCAAGTCAGGCTATCGATCCTTCTTAAGAAGAGTTTTCTGGTAAATGAGAGAGGTACTTCTTTTCCTGAAGAGATTCAAGATTCTGAACCTGGACAGGAAGATGAGGGGACAGATGCAGGGTTTTCTCTTAAGCTATGATTCAGACACTGAGTAGAGCTCAGTTTCTAATTCTGTCTGTGGCAATTTATCTGAGAGACTGTTTCCAGAATATGCCATTGTTTCCAGTGGGAGGAAGCTGAAGTTACTCAGTCCCTTAGAAAATACCATGGACTGTTAGAGAAGGAATTTCCAGAACCTACAGCCATTCCTCCAGATGTTCTTCGTGTTTCACTGTTGCAGTCATTACATTTGGGTAATCTGCTGGCAGGTTGCCCTCAGTCTGCCTGATTAACAAAGTCTTGGGTCCTGCGTCGGTTGCTGTCTCCTCTTCCATGACGTCAGGAGTATAAAACATGCAGCCGACGCCATTTTACCCAGTCTTTCTTGCCGCGCGGTGCCCGAAGCAGAAGCAGTTCGCAAGTGCCGGTCAGCCGACTCCTGAAATTTTCGTATTCGAGTTTCAGAACCGAAGTCTTCAAACTAAAGCTAAGTACCCTGTTGAGGAAACTTTTTCTTGCTCCTTGCTGATGTCAGTAAAAGTTAATAATTGCTTTACTTGTGGGAAGCAAATACCTCATAAGGATTTTAATTTGTGCTGTATTCCTTGCCTAGACCCGGATCACAACGTGCCCTGCTGTCGGTTTTGTGCTAGATTTAATTATCCTGAAATGTCGTCTATTAGCAATCAGACTACCGGAGTTCATAAAAAACACGAAAGAAGAAGACAGAGACAGACAGTCGAGGTCCAAAACCGACGATGAAGCTTCTCCCAAGCCAGTCGCCGGTACTCAGTGAGGCACTTTTGCAGCCCCTGATACCCGCTACGTTTGAGTCTCAGTCCTCTACCGAGACCCATTCGGAGTCCGGTATGCCACGAGATTCTCAGAGTATTGAACCCGTGGATGTCTCTCCCTTGGATGGTCTGGAGCTGCTGAGCAGGCACTGGCTTCTGAGGGTGTTTTCAGGCCTCAACATTTTTATATTACAGATGCCACAACAAAAACAAGGTCAAAAACAACTTCTATGTCTAAAAAACTGACACATTAGCCATGTGCTCAGGCCCCTATGCCTAAAAAACAGATTATCAAAATGGCTGAGGATTTAATTACCTTGATCAGGGGTCCCCCCCGGCTAAGTGGCCTAGGCAAGGCATTGATTCTGAATCTTCAGATCAGGTTTCCATTTCCTCTGATTCCTCTTCTTATCAGGAATTTTCTATTCCACCCTGTGAGGATTCTGATGCAGAGGAATCCATCCCATCTGCATCTCCTCCTGAGGATTACTCTTTTGGAGAGACTTTGCATACTTTAAGGGAACATTTTCACTGGGAGAGTCAGGACTTCTCTGAATCAAAAAAGAGGCTTAGAGATTTCCTTCTTCCTCAGCATAGGCCTTTGGCAATACGTCCTGTATTAGACATTGTTGATGATGTGTTCTCGGAAATGAGCATGGCTCCTGATTCCCTGCCTCCGGCTCCTAGTAAGCCAGACAGATATTACAGGGATGTTCATCGTGCATACAGCTGCAGTCATAACAGATGGGTTCTCCTGCCGTCAGGCGGGTCCTCGGTCGGCCGAATTCCAAAGTCTAGGTCCGGCGTCGGTTGTCGTCGCTTCTTCCCTGACGTCAGTGCGACAGGGGTATAAAAGAACCAGCCAACGCCATTTTCTTCAGTCTTTCTTGCCGCGCAGTGCCCGAAGCAGAAGCAGTTCGCAAGTGCCGGTCGGCCAGCTCCTGAGATTACGAAAATTTGGAACCGAAGTCTTCTTAAAAGCTAAGTACCCGTTGAAACTTTTCTTGCCTCAGACCGATGTCAGACAAAGTTAATAATTGTATTTCTTGTGGGAAGCAAATACCGCATAAGGATTTCCATTCCCTCTGTATACCTTGTTTAGGCCCAGACCACGACGTCTCGGTCTGTCGCTTTTGTGCTACATTCAACAAACGCACTATTAAGCGTCGGGCGGAGTTCGCCCAGCATTATTTTGGGAAAGCATTTAACTATACTATGTCGTCGGATACTCCGACTCCGGTTTTGTCTAAAAAAACGCAAAGACAAGGACCGACACTCGAGGTCCACGGCCTCTACCGACACCACGCCAAAGTCAACTACACGTGGTCCGGTTCTCAGCGAGGCGCCTACGCAGCCCCTAATTACCGACGACACATCTTTGGCGGTGTCTCCTGTACCCGAGGTCGCAGGCTTCTCAGCCCACACCCTGACTACAGACACCGAAGCCACGCTTGGTGTTGAAACACAGAATGTGGACAGGTCCACCTCCACTCAAGGTGTCTTCAGACCTTCCTCTTCTTTCTCCATCAAGGCTTTCACCAAGTCTAAAGTTAGCATGCACCCTAAGAGACCAGCTACACAGGGCCCATCTCCAGGCCCCATGCCTAAGAAACAGATGCTTAAAATGGCTGAGGATTTAATTACTCTAATCAGAGGTTCTCAGCCACCTCCGGACAAAAGACCCAGAGTGGAGGAAGATTCCCCCTCCTCTGATCAGGGCTCCATTATTTCAGAGCACTCTGATTATCAGGAACAGTCTTACTCCCCTTTTGAAGACTCTGATGCAGAGGAATCTATTCCTTCTGTATCCCCCCCTGAGGATTACTCATTTGGTGAAACTCTGCATACCTTAAGGGAACACTTCCACTGGGAAGGCCAGGATTATTCAGATTCCAAGAAAAAGCTCAGGGAATTTCTTTTGTTACCCCAGCACAGGCCTCTGAATATAACTCCTGTCCTGGACATCCTAGATGATGTTTACTTGGAGGCCTGCCTTAACCCGGACTCTCTTCCTCCAGCTCCAGTTAAGCCTGACAGGTACTACAGGGTTCCTGACTCACACCAATTTCTATACAAAAGCCATGCTGCTGACCTAGAAACCATCTCACAGGGGCCCAAGGGAGTTAAGGCCTAACCCATTGCCTTCCGAGAGAGATTCCAGATCCTTAGAAAGGTGGGGAAAAAAGGTATATACCTCGGCTACCTTATCCATGAGGGCTTTAAACTGTCAGTTTCATATGCTAAAATACCAACAGTTTCTGTTATCTCAATTGAAAAGTAAAATGTCACAACCTGAACAACCAGACATGAAGGAGTTGCAGGATTTGATGCATAGTGCAGAACAAGTGGGTAAACATACCTTACAATGTGGTTTTGATGCTCTAGAGGCCTCATGTAGAGCTGCTGTTACAGGCTCAGTCATACGTAGGCATGCCTGGCTCAAGGAACAAGCCTTGCCTGATCATGTCAAAGCTAAATTACTAGACGCCTCTTCAAAAGGATGTACTATTTGGGGCAAATGCTGAGGAAGTATTACGGAAAATGGAGGAAAAGGCTAAATCAATGCAAACTGTGAAAGAATTTCTGCAGGTTCAACCCCCACGTTTTAGTAGAAATTGGCCTTCCAAAAACTGGTCCTTTCCTGCCACAGACAGACCCCAAAGAGGCAGATACAGGCGCCCGAGGGGCAGAGGACAAACACAAGGCTCGTACAGAGGCAGACAATGGCAAGCTCCTACCCAAAGAGGTGGTGAGGACAACTCGCAATCTTTCAGAAAGCAAAACCAATGACTTTCCCATTTGCATGCCAACCAGGTCTCAAATGGCAGCGCCCTTAGGAGGAAAGCTGGCACTATTCTCAAAAAATTGGCATATTGTCACAAAGGACAAATGGATCCTGAACATTATAAACAGAGGCTACAAATTCCATTTTCATACCCTTCCAAAAATGAAAGGCATGCCAAACCTGCCACACAATCAAAGGGCAGAGGCACAAAAGCAATTTTCAGATCTTATAAACATGAAAGCTATTCAAGAGGTACATACGCACGAACAAGGTCAAGGTTTTTATTCCAGGCTATTTCTGGTGCCAAGGAAGGGAAAAGATTGGAGGCCTATTTTGGATCTTTCCATCCTAAACACATTCCTACTCGTACCAAAATTCAAGATGCTCACTCTACAGCAACTTCTTCCCATGCTGGGCAAGGAGTCTTGGCTGGTAACATTGGACCTCAAGGAGGCATACCTGCATGTCCCAATCAGACAAAATTGCAGAAGATACCTCAGATTTCTTGCAGGTTCAACCCATTATCAATTCTCTGCATTGCCCTTTGGTTTATCTACTGCACCCAGAGTATTCACGAAATGCCTGGCATCAGTAATTGCCTACTGCAGACTTCAAGGGATACAAATATACCCTTATTTGGACGACTGCCTGATCCAAGCGGACAGCAAGCACATTCTTCTGAAACATCTGGCTTATGTAATAATGTTATTAAACTCTCTAGGATACACAGTCAACAAAGAGAAATCAAGACTAATACCCTCTCGAAGATAATTTTCCTGGGTGCCAATTTGGACACAAACACCCAGATGGCCTACCTCACGCCAGAGAAGCAGGGGCAACTAATTCAATATTTCAGAACACTGGCAAATTGCACCAGGCTGACTGCAAGGAAAATCCTGCAGGCTCTGGGATTCATGGCATCTTGCATCTTACTAATCCCATGTGCAAAGCTGCATATGAGAAACTACAATGGTACCTAAAAAACATATGGTCTCAACACAGCCACAGTTTGGAAACAATAATACCACTAATTCCATGTCTGCAAAAGGAATTTCTGTGGTGGGCTCAAGCATGCCAAACAAACACAGGTCTTCCATTCAGCAAGCCTCAAGCAAACCAAGTCATCACAACAGACGCCTCGGACTACGCCTGGGGGACGCACATGACAGACCGGTGCATTCAGGGCAAATGGACCCAAAAAGAAAAGCACCTTCACATCAATCAAAAAGAAATGCTAGCAGTGATAAATGCTATTACAGCTTTCAAGGACCTTCTACAACCAGGCCAGCTACTGATAAGAACAGACAACACCACAGTTATGTGGTACGTAAGCAGGGAGGAACACATTCTTATCCCCTATGCAGACTGGCCATGTCACTTTGGAACATGGCCATGGACTTACAAATGGAACTACAAGCACAGTACTTGCCAGGCAAGGAAAACACGCTGGCAGACAACCTAAGCAGGAATATGACAGATCCACACGAATGGAAGTTGCTTCCAAAAGTTTTTACAGAAATAACCCAAGAATGGGGAAGGCCAGACATAGATCTTTGCCTCCCTCAAAAACCATCAATTGACAAAATTCTGCTCAAGGATCTTCCATCCAAAGGCCTGGAGAGTGGACGCTCTCTCTTTCAGTTGGACATCAATGACAGTTTATGCCTTCCCACCTCTTCCTCTGCTGCCCAAAGTCCTATTGAAGACCAGAGCAGACAGACCAAAGATGATCCTCATTGCTCCGGACTGGCCAAGGCAACACTGGTACCCACTCCTGAGGAGCCTGACGCATTCCCCACCATGGACCCTGCCTCTAATACCTCTTCTTCTGACTCAGCACAGCTTCAAATCTCTTCGCAGTCAGCTGAAAACACTCAATCTAGCCGCATGCAAGATTCCTTAGCATCACAGCAGGCCCTGCTCTCGAAGGAGGTGCAGGATGTCATTTTGGAGGCCAGAAGGCCATCAACTAGAAAAGCTTACTCTGCAAAATGGAAACGTTTTTGTGTTTGGAATGAGAAAAAGGGCCAGTGCCCTGGAAAACTGAATTTACCTCAAATACTACAATGTTTGACTGAACTACTAAGCAATGGACTTTCGTCCTCCTCCATCAAAATCCATGCCTCAGCCATTTCTGCAGAATACAACACTGATCCACCTTTATTCTCTCACCCTCTATTAAGACAGTTCCTCAGAGGGGCTAAGAATTTAAGACCTCCAAGAAAACAACCAATACCTGCTTGGGATCTTAATTTCATTCTGGAAAAACTGACTTTGCCTCCTTTTGAGCCAGCTGCCGCATCAGATTTACAATATTTGTCTTGGAAAACAGCTTTCCTTCTGGCTATCACTTCAGCTCGTAGAGTTTCAGAACTACAGGCTCTTATGGCTGTCCAGCCTTTTATCATCTTCCATCAGGACAGAGTTTCATTACGTACCAACCCGTCCTTTATGCCTAAAGTGGTATCCAGGGTAGCTTTAAATCAGGCCATACATTTACCTACTTTTTATCCTAATCCTCAAAACAAAGGGGAGAGATTACTGCATTCCTTGGACATCCACAGACAACTGCGTTATTATTTGGACAGAACAAAACCTTTCGGAAAATCAGAACAGCTTTTTGTGGCCTATGCGGTAGGAGTTCAAGGAAAGTCAATATCCAAACAGGCAATCTCAAAATGGATAGCCCACTGCATACGCTTTTGCTATTCCTTTCATGGCAAAACTGTACCTACAGGCATTAGAACTCATTCTACCAGGGCCACAGCCACCTCTGCAGCCTTCCTCAGAGGAGTTCCTACCAAGGATATTTTAGAAGCAGCCACTTGGAGTTCTGTGCATACCTTCTCTAAGCACTACAACCTACCATTATACTCCAAATCTAGAGCAGGCTTTGCCACTGCAGTCTTGCAGGGCATTTTGGCTCCTCCTAGCTCCACCTAGTGCCTACCACCCCTTTCTTAGCTTTGGGATTCTACCCATCTGTTATGACTGCAGCTGTATGCACGATGAACATAGTACAGTTTTCTACCTACCATAAATGTAGATGTTCGAGTGCTAATACAGCTGCAGTCCAGGTTTCCCTCCCTCCTTCCCCTCTAGGGGTCTTCTTTTATGGTGTATTTGCTTGCAACTACTGGTCTTTGATTATATTGCATTGCATTATTACATAATTTTATGTATTGCCTTCTTTCTGGGGGCACCTGACATCTGGGGCAAGAAAAACTGAAGAAAATGGCGTCGGCTGGTTCTTTTATACCCCTGTCGCACTGACGTCAGGGAAGAAGCGACAACAACCGACGCCGGACCTAGACTTTGGAATTCGGCCGACCGAGGACCCGCCTGACGGCAGGAGAACCCATCTGTTATGACTGCAACTGTATTAGCACTCGAACATCTACATTTATGGTAGGTACAAAACTGTACTTTCCTGACTCCCACAAATTTCTTTTCAAAAATCCTGCTGCTGATCCTGAGACTATTTCTCAGGGTCCCAATAGTGTAAAGGCCTCTACAGCCAAAAATCCTACCCCTTCTGATAGAGATTCCAGGGCGCTGGATAGATGGGGTAAGAAGGTTTACACATCTGCAACTTTGGCAATCAGGGCTTTAAACTGGCAGTTTCATATGCTTAAATATCAACAGCATGTTATGGGCTTACTGAAACAGAAAATTATGTTGATTTCTGATTGTGTGGAAAATAGTTACAGGAATTATTGCATTCAGCAGAACAGGTTGGAAAGCATACTTTGCAATGTGGTTTTGATTCCTTGGAGGCCTCTTATAGGGCCGCCATTACTGGATGTGTGATTAGAAGGCATGCCTGGCTCAAGGAGCAAAATCTGTCTGATCATGTTAAAGCTAAATTGTTGCATGCCCCTTTGCAGCATGATACTCTGGTAATAAGGCAGAAGAGGTTTTAAAGAAAATGGAAGACAAAGCTAAATCTATGTAAACTGTAAAAGATTTCTTGCAAGTGCAGCCACCCAGATTCAGTAGGCACTGGCCTACTAAAAATTGGTCCTTTCCTGTGTCCAACAGAGCCACTCAGGGCAAATACAGGTGCTCAAAAGGCTCCAGATACCAATCACAGGGTTCTTAGAGGTCAAAGCAGTAGGGTGCCTCCACCTCCAAATCTGGAGGAAACAAAGCACAACCCTACAGTAAACGGTCTCAATTATTTTCCTCTACCATCACCAAGCACTTATCTTTTGGCAGCCCCCTTTGGGGGAAAACTAGCACTTCATGCTCAAAATTGGCAGTTAATTACCCAGGACAAGTGGGTATTAAATGCAGTATCCCAGGGGTACAGATTTAATTTCCATACCTTGCCAATTCCAAACGGATGGCCGGATCTGCCACAAAACCAGTGGGCAGAGGCCCAGAAACAAGTCAAGTCCCTCATGGATATGGGGGCTATTCAACCGGTACCAGAAAAGGAAAAAGGACAAGGTTTTTATTCAAGACTTTTCCTGGTACCCAGAAAAGACCATCCATGGAGTCCAATACTGGACTTATCAATTTTGAACACGTTCCTGGACATTCCAAAATTCAAAATGCTGACTTTCACAACAGCTACTACCTATGCTAGGCAGGAATGCTTGGTTAGTAACTCTAGACTTAAAAGAGGCATACCTGCATATCCCAATAAGGGAATCCTGCAGAAGATACCTCTGCTTCAAAGCAGGTTTTTTGCATTACCAATTCTCTGCACTGCCCTTTGGCTTATCTACTGTGCCCAGGGTCTTTACAAAGTGCCTGACACCAGTAATTGCATCCTGCAGACAAAGAAGCATTCAAATGTATCCTTATCTGGACGACTGTCTCATTCAAGCAGAGGGCAAGGACACTCTTCAACATCTGGCGTTTGTAAAAAGGCTTCTAGCATGCCTAGGGTACACTATAAACGAAAAGAAATCACAACTTGTACCCTCTCAAATAATTACATTCCTGGATGCAAGCTTGAATACAACTGCCCAGATGGCTTACCTCACGCCAGACAAAGGCAGCTGACAAAAGACTTCAAACAAATGGCAACAAAAACCCAGTTATCTGCAAGACAAATTCTGCAGGCTGTGGGGTTCATGGCATCCTGCATTCTACTAATTCCATATGCGAGACTGCATATGAGGAAACTTCAATGGTACCTAAAAAGTTTATGGAGTCAACATCGTCACAGTCTCGAAACAATGATTCCTCTCATTCCCTGCCTGCAACAGGAGTTTCTTTGGTGTGCAGAGACATGTCACCAAAACAAGGGACTATCAGTCACTGTACCCCCTGCCACCCAAACCCTAACTACAAATGCATCAGACTATGCTTGGGGGGGCCCAACTGGCAGGGAGATGCATTCAGGGCGAATGGAGCCCAAACCAAATGCATCTGCATATCAACCAGAAAGAGATGCTAGCTGTTCAGAATGCTCTGACAGCCTTCAAGGACTTACTTCATCCAGGACAACTACTGATAGACGGACAACACCACAGTTATGTGGTACATAAACAAGCAGGGGGGCACACATTCCTACCCCCTTTGCAGACTAGCCATGGCCTTGTGTAACACAGCTTTGACTTACCAAATACATCTTCAAGCTCGATTCCTGCCAGGAAAGCAAAATACTCTGGCAGACGACCTAAGCAGAAATCTTGTGGATCCGCACGAATGGAAACTGGATCCACAAATCTTCAGCGTGTTAACACAGAAATGGGGGAGCCCAGACATAGATCTATTTGCCTCTCCCCAAAATTATCAGTTGGACAAATTCTGCACAAGAACTCATCACAAAAAAGCATGGAAAGTGGATGCCCTATCCTTCAGCTTCAGCTGGAAAAACCTATCAGTCTATGCCTTTCCACCTCTGACTCTACTCTCCAAGGTCTTACTAAGTCAGACAGGAAAAAACAAAAATGATCCTAATTGCTCCGGACTGGCCTCGCCAGCACTGGTACCCACTTCTAAGGAATATGTCTCACCTTCCTCCATGGTACTTGCCTCAAATACCTCATCTACTGTCTCAGCAGAACTATCAAATTCTGCACACTTGGCTCCAAACTCTGAATCTTGCAGCATGGCTAATCAACTAATTATTCAACCAACACCTCTCAGTAAATCTGTGATGGATGTCATTTTGGAAGCCAGAAGGTCTAGTACTAGAAAATCTTATGCTGATAAATGGAAGAGATTCTGTGCTTAGAACCAAGCACATGGAATAGACACAACAAAGCCCAATATTCCCCAGATTTTACAATATTTGACTGAGATGCTTGACAAGGGCCTATCTTTTTCTTCAATAAAAATCCATGCCTCTGCCATCTCAGCTCATTACAACACAGAGCCTCCCCTCTTTTCTCATCCTCTGCTTAAACAGTATCTTAGAGGGGCCAAAAATTTAAGGCCTCCCAGAAGATCACCAACTCCTGCATGGGACCTCAATTTTGTGCTGGAAAAACTCACCCAGCCTCCTTTTGAACCAGCAGCTACTGCGGATATAAAATTTCTATTGTGGAAAACCGCTTTTCTGTTGGCAGTCACTTCAGCAAGAAGGGTTTCAGAACTACAGGCTCTCATGGCAGTGGAGCCTTTTATTATATTTTACCCGGACAGGGTGTCCCTCAGGAGCAATTCTTCTTTTATGCCTAAGGTGGTATCCAGTGTGGCTCTTAACCAGACCATTCACCTGCCAACATTTTACCCAAATCCACAGAACAAGGGGGAGCGGATTCTGCACTCATTGGATGTACACAGACAACTAAGCTTCTACTTAAACAGGACCAAATCTCTAAGAAAGTCTGAGCAACTACTGGTAGCATTTGCTGCAGGGTCAGAGGGGAAGGCAATATCAAAGCAGACTATTTCTAAGTGGATAAGCCACTGCATTCGTTTCTGCTATTTGCATTATGGTAAACCTGTGCTCAAGGGGATCAGATCACATTCCACCAGGCTGCCTCTACTTCAGCAGCTTTTCTCAGAGGGGTACCATCCAAAGACATTGTAGAAGCTGCTACTTGGAGCTCTATCCATACCTTCACAAAGCATGATCATTTACCTCTCTTCTCCAAATCCAGGGCAGGCTTTGCCACTGCAGTCCTGCAGGGCCTTATAGCAGTTCCTAATGCTGTTTAGTTCCATCCTTCCATCCATAGCTTTGGGATTCTACCCAATGTAATGACTGCAACAGTGAAACAAGAAGAACATAGTACAGTTGTGTACACTTACCGTAAATGTAGATGTTAGAGTTCACTGTTGCAGTCCGGGTTACCCACCTGCCATCCCCCTTTCAATACCTTTTCTTTCCTTCATATACTAAAAAGCCTTTGTGGTGTATTTGCTTTTTAGTTGAAGGTAAAGTTTGTTTCTAAAAGTGCATTTATATATTTACTGTTTATTTATATATATTTTTTTGCTCCCCATTTGGGGGGCACCTGACATCTGGGACAAGAAAAATTGAATAAAATGGTGTCGGCTGCATGTTTTATACCCCTGACGACCCGACGTCATGGAAGAGGAGACAGCAACCGACGCAGGATCCAAGACTTTGTTATTCAGGCCGACTGAGGACAACCTGCCAGCAGATTACCCAAATGTAATGACTGCAACAGTGAATACACTCGAACATCTACATATATATGGTAAGTGTACACAACTGTACTTTGTCACCTCTGGAGGATGTGTTTGCACCACTGCCTGCAGTTTTCTTGATAGCCAGCTTGCTGCCCCAAAAAGCAGATAGAATATATAAAGTTCCTTAGTATTTTTAATGTTTTTTATACACTCATCCCAAACATGACCCAGCAGCTATAGCTTTAGCTAATCTTACTGCTGCTAGACCTTTGGTTAGTTCCAATCCTACTCTTTCTGACAAGGATGTGAAGATTCTGCCGCATTTCTTCCAGACTCCTGGGTCTGACTGTCAAGTTCCTTCCCTTACCCATAATGCTTACTGCTGCTTTACCTCAGATCTTGTTTAACACTCAACAGTTCGGATGTGGATCGCATGGTCAAGCTCTGTTTTGTGTTGCACAAGTATTTTGTGAGTAAAGTTAAGATTTGTTACTTTTGCTATCCTCTTTCAGTTTTTTTTATATACCCTTCCTCCCTTTACTCATTTTTCTTCGATTGTTGTCTTTCTTTCTACTTGGGTATATCTATTTATTATTGTTAGTAACCACTTTCCCTCTAAATTGCTACCCCTAAAAAGTGAGTAAGAAAGATAGTTACTATTGTTGGTAATTTTTTCTTTTCTCTTTTTTTTTTCTTTAGTAAAAAAAAAAAAAATTTTTTCTAGTTTTTAACATGGCTGAAAAGCCAAGAGAATTTAAGAAGTGCAGTTCCTCAGGCACATGATGGCCAATTTTGATGCCCACAGAGTACACGCGTCTATTGCTTAGGTGCAGGCCATCCTGGATACTCCTTGTCAAGCCTGCACAGGGTTCAATTCCAGGTTTTCAACGATGGGCATAAGAATTTGGTTTTTAATGAACTGCTTCAGCTTCTGCTGCTCCTGCTTTTATTTCAGGGGCTCCAACCAACACCATAAAGTCAAAATCTACTTTGGAGCCCAGAGAGCACAGGAAATGGTCACCTGCCTGGTCTCCTAAAACTGCTCCTTTATCCGAGCTGCCTGAGAGGTTATCTAAGTGCTCAGATCTGACATCTTCGAGTCTGACATCAACAGTCACAAAGTCTCCTCTGTCCCAGAGCCAATTTCACCAATCCCCCTTTATACAGGAAACTCCCAGGTTATCTTGTCCCAACAGGAACAGCTGGTCTGTATGAGCTTTCAGGCAGTTCCAGTTCAGGAACTTACCATTTCTTTCTCTCCAAATCATCTCACTGAAGAGATTGTGTAAAAGGAGGCACTTAGATTCCCACTAGCAATCTGACTGAAGACACCAATTTTGATGAAGAGAAGGATCCCCCAGATCACCACCAGAAGACTTCTCTTTCTGAGATTTTCTAGATATTCTATGTCAGAAAGGTGGTTGGTCCTTACAACCTCCTTCCCAGAAGGAATCTGTGTTCCTAAAAGGGTCCAGCCCATCTATGTCTTGGGTTACCCCCAATGGATAACCTTATAGGTCTTGTCTTCTGCCGGGCTTGGAAGGAGCCAGATACCATAGAACCAATTACTCATTATCTGGACAAGATCCTAGCTCCACCCAAAGATGGGCCTTTTTTGGAGAAAGGGAATTCCTGTAGATGCCATGGTTGTTGAGGCAGCAGGTTTAAATGATATTAACATCACTAGTTTACTCAAAATGAAAGCTTATACAAAGTGGATAATAACCTGTTTTAAGTATATAGTATCCTCTTGAAATGCATACTATATGAAGTTATTCTTTATTATTTTTATATACGTTTTTGTATTAATTTATGTACTTGTGCTATTTTAAATATTTCTATATATTTTATATTCTAGAAGTGAAATGATGGGCTGTCTCTTCAAAATTTAAAAATTGCTGATCAGGTGATCTAGTAGGAAGTCTCACTTGACAGTTTTATAACTTTATCTGAAGAAGTCTATTTTTTGGATGAAAGTGCTAATCTTTTTGTGGATTATTAAAATATCTTCTCACAAGTTTTAGCTGCCTGGTGAATTGGAATGTCATCCCTCAGGAGTGGCTCACCCAGGCAGTCCAGGCCTGACCCCAGTCCAGATCTGGAATGTCATCCCTCAGGAGTGGCTCATCTGGACATTCCAGGCCTCAAGTTGACCAAATGGTTTTTGCAGATGTTCATCGTGTTTCACTGTTGCAGTCATTACTCTTGGGTTATCCTGCTGGCAGGCTACCCTCAGTCGGCCAGAATTCCAAAGTCTAGGTCCGGCGTCGGCTGCTGTCACCTCTTACCTGATGTCAGTGCGCCAGGGGTATAAAGATGCAGCCGACGCCATTTTCTTCAGTCTTTCTTGCCGCGCGGTGCCCGAAGCAAAAGCAGTACGCAAGTGCCAGTCGGCAGACTCTGAGATTTTCGAATCCGAATTTCAGAACCGAAGTCTTCATTAAAGCTAAGTACCCCGTTGGGGAAACTTTTTTCCTGCTCCAGACTGATGTCAGAAAAAGTTAACAATTGTATTTCTTTTGGGAAGCAAATACCTCATAAGGATTTTCACTCTTACTGTATTCCTTGCCTAGGCCGTCATCACAATGTTGCTAGCTGTCGTTTTTGTGCTAGATTTAACCAACGCACTATCAAGCGTCGGTTCGATTTTGCAATTCATTACTTTGGCCGAAAATTTAATTATATAATGCCGTCGGACCAGCCGACAACCGGAGTTTATAAAAAATGCAAGAACAAGGAAAAGGATAGGCATCCGAGGTCCAAAACCGACGAAGTCTCTGCTAGGCCAGTCACTGGTTCGCCGGTTCTCAGTGAGGCGCTTTCGCAGCCCCTGGCGCCCGCTACTGACTCCCACGTGGAACCGACTGGGCCTCTGGATACTCAAGGTATTGGACACTCGGAAATCATTCCTTCAGATGGGTCTGGAGCCGCTGAGCAGGCATCGGCTTCTGAGGGTGTCTTCAGACCTACACATCTATATATTAAGCCATCTTCAGCGTCAAAGACAAAGACTAAAGCAGCACTAAAGACAAAGAAACAAGTACAGCATTCTTCCAATCAGACTTCCATGCGTAAAAAACAGATGCTGAAAATGTCCGAAGACCTAATTACTTTGATCAGAGGCTCCCATCCCCCTCCTGATAAGAGGCCTAGGCAAGAGACACAGTATGATTCTTCTGATCAGGTTTCTATTTCCTCTGATTCCTCTTCTGAACAGGATTACTCCATGCTTCCCTATGGGGATTCTGATACTGAAGAATCCATTCCTTCAGCCTCTCCTCCTGAGGATTATTCTTTTGGGGAAACCCTGCATACCATGAGGGAGCATTTCCACTGGGAGAGCCAAGATTATTCTGAATCTAAGAAAAGGCTCAGAGACTTTCTGCTACTTCCTCAGCACAGACCCCTTGCTATTCCACCTGTTCTAGACATTGTAGATGTATTTTCAGAGTCCGGCCTATCCCCAGACTCTTTACCCCCTGCACCTGCCAAGCCAGATAGATACTACAGGGTCCCGGATTCTCATAAATTCCTATATAAAAACCCCGCTGCTGACCCAGAAACTATATCTCAGGGTCCCAATGTGGTTAAAGCTTCCACTGCAAAAAATCCTGTCCCCTCTGATGGGGATTCCAGGGCTCTAGACAGATGGGGGAAAAAAGTCTACACTTCTGCTACCCTGGCTGTAAGGGTTTTAAATTGTCAGTTTCGTATGCTTAAATATCAGCAATATTTAATGTCACTGCTTAAACAGAAAGTGTTGGCAAATACTGAATGTTCAGAGAACAAGGAATTGCAGGATTTATTGCATGCAGCTGAACAAGTGGGAAAGCATACTTTGCAATGTGGTTATGATTCACTGGAGACCTCTTGCAGGGTCGCTGTTACAGGTTCTGTTATTAGAAGGCATACTTGGTTAAAGGAACAGAATCTGCCTGATCATGTTAAAGCAAAATTATTAGATGCACCAATACAGCATGATACTTTGTTTGGTACTAAAGCAGAAGAGGTGTTGAAAAAAATGGAGGATAAAGCAAAATCCATGCAGACAGTCAAGGATTTCCTACAGGTGCAGCCACCCAGGTTTAGCAGGAACTGGCCTTCCAAAAATTGGTCCTTTCCAGTGTCAGACAGACCGCAAAGAGGCAGATACAGGCGTCCCAGAGGCAGATCTCCGCCCCAAGGCTCATACAGGCCTAAACAATGGGGTGCTCCTACCTCCAAAAGCAGAGAAGACCAATCACAACCTTACAGGAAACAGTCCCAATGACTTTCCTCTACCAGATCCAAGCACTTTTCTTTTGGCAGCCCCCTTAGGGGGAAAACTTGCACTTTTTTCATCAAATTGGCAAATGGTTACACAAGACAAATGGGTCCTGAACATAGTGTCCCAAGGCTACAGGTTCCATTTTCACACTCTACCAAGGTCAAAAGGTATGCCAGACCTGCCACACAATCAATGGGTAGAGGCACAAAAACTAATTACAGCCCTCATGAACATGAGGGCCATTCAGCCAGTACCACAACAAGAGCAGGGGCAAGGATTTTACTCCAGACTTTTCCTAGTACCCAGAAAGGACAAAACCTGGAGACCAATACTGGACCTGTCTATACTAAATACGTTTCTGGAAGTTCCAGAATTCAAGATGTTGACTCTACAGCAGCTACTGCCCATGCTGGGCAAGAAGGCTTGGCTCGTAACTTTGGACCTAAAAGAGGCATACCTGCATGGCCCAATCAGACAATCTTGCAGAAGATACCTCAGATTCATAGCTGGCTCAATGCATTACCAGTTCTCTGCACTGCCCTTTGGCTTATCTATTGCGCCCAGGGTCTTCACAAAATGCCTGGCACCAGTAATTGCGTTTTGCAGACAAAAAGGAATTCAAATATATCCCTACTTGGATGACTGCCTAATTCAAGCAGAGAACAAAGACATTCTTCTAAAGCATCTGGCGTTTGTAAAAAGATTACTAATTGGCTTAGGGTACACAGTAAACGAAAAGAAATCAAAACTAGTGCCCTCTCAAGAGATAATATTCCTGGGTGCAAGCTTAAATACAACTGCCCAGATGGCTTATCTCACGCCAGACAAACAAAAGCAACTGATTTCTTAATTCAAGAAATTGGCAACAAAAACCCACCTATCTGCAAGGAAAATCCTGTAGGCCTTGGGTTTCATGGCATCCTGCATTCTGCTAATTCTATATGCCAGACTGCATATGAGGAAACTACAATATCTAAGAAGTGTTTGGACTCAGCATTGCCACAACCTGGAGACAGTAATTGCACTCATTCCCTGCCTACAGCAGGAGTTTCAATGGCGGGCAGAAGCCTGTCACCACAACAAGAGTCTGCCATTCAGTTTACCCACAGCCGGACAGACACTGACAACGGATGCATCAGATTATGCCTGGGGAGCCCATATGGCAGGAAAATGTATTCAGGGCACATGGCCTGCAAACCAGATGCATCTTCACATCAATCAAAAACAGATGCTAGCTGTTCAAAATGCCCTGACAGCTTTCATGGACCTGCTTCATCCAGGACAGTTACTGATAAAGATAGACACTCTACGGTCATGTGGTACATAAACAAGCAGGGAGGTACACATTCCTACCCCCTCTGGAGACGAGCAATGACCTTATGGGACACAGCATTGGCTTTTCAAATTCACCTGCAAGCACAATTCCTGCCAGGAAAAACAAATACTCTGGCAGACGAACTAAGCAGAAACCTCATGGATCTCCACTAATGGAAACTGGATCCACAAGTCTTCAGCATGATAATAAGGAAATGGGGATGCCCAGACATAGATCTATTTGCCTCCCCTCACAACTGCCAATTGCAGAGATTTTGCACAAGGATTTATCACAAGCAAGCATGGAAAGTGGACACCCTATCCTTCAGCTGGAAAAATCTAACGGTATATGCTTTTCCCCCACTGCCTCCCCTTCCCAGGGTACTCCTAAAGGTCAGACAAGAGAAGCCAAAAATGATACTGATTGCACCAGACTGGCCACGCTAGCAGTGGTACCCAATCCTAAAGAGCTTGTCTCAAGGTCCAGCATGGATATTGCCTCAAACTTCTCACTTGCTGACTCAACAAAACTATCAGATCCTGCACAGCCAACTCAGGACCTTAAATCTGGCAGCATGGTGGATAATGTAGCCATTCAGAACACTCCTCTTTCAAAAGCTGTGATGGATGTTATTTTGGAGGCCAGGAGGCCCAGCACCAGAAAATCTTTTGGAGGCCAGGAGGCCCAGCACCAGAAAATCTTTTGGAGGCCAGGAGGCCCAGCACCAGAAAATCTTTTGGAGGCCAGGAGGCCCAGCACCAGAAAATCTTTTGGAGGCCAGGAGGCCCAGCACCAGAAAATCTTTTGGAGGCCTGGAGGCCCAGCACCAGAAAATCTTTTGGAGGCCTGGAGGCCCAGCACCAGAAAATCTTTTGGAGGCCTGGAGGCCCAGCACCAGAAAATCTTTTGGAGGCCTGGAGGCCCAGCACCAGAAAATCTTTTGGAGGCCTGGAGGCCCAGCACCAGAAAATCTTTTGGAGGCCAGGAGGCCCAGCACCAGAACATCTTTTGGAGGCCAGGAGGCCCAGCACCAGAAAATCTTATGCAGAAAAATGGAAGAGAGTCTGTGCTTGGAACCAGGAACAAGGCATTGACACGTGTTTACCAAATATCCCTCAGATTTTACAATACCTAACTGAGATGCTGAACAAAGGCCTTTCCTTCTCATCAATTAAGATTCATGCCTCTGCCATTTCAGCCCATTACAATACGGAACCACCTATCTTTTCTCATCCTTTTAATAAGGCAGTACCTCAGAGGGGCCAAAAACATTAGGTCTCCAAGGAGAGCACCAATTCTGGCCTGGGACCTCAGTTATGTTTTGGAAAAACTCACACTGCCTCCTTTCGAGCCAGCATCAACAGCAGATATAAAATACTTATCCTGGAAAACAGCTCTGCTCCTAGCAATAACCTCTGCAAGGCTAGTCTCGGAGTTACAAGCACTCATGGCTGTGGAACCTTTCATCATTTTTCATCCAGACAGGGTTTTTCTGAGGACAAACCCTACATTTATGCCTAAGGTGGTGTCCAGTGTGGCCCTTAACCAAACCATTCACTTGCCAACCTTTTATCCGAATCCACAGAACAAGGGTGAGAAAATTCTGCATTCTTTGGACATACACAGGCAGTTACGATTCTACTTGGACAGAACTAAAACTTTCAGAAAGACTGAGCAACTTTTAGTGTCATATGCTGCAGGATCACAAGGAAAGGCTATCAACAGACTATTTCAGAATGGATAGGCCATTGCATCCGTTTCTGCTATTTTCAACATGGCAAATCAGTGCCTAAGGGCATTAGGCCTCATTCCACCAGAGCAGCAGCCACTTCAGCAGCCTTCCTCAGGAGTACCAACCAAAGATATCTTAGAGGCTGCAACTTGGAGTTCAGTGCACACCTTCACAAAGCACTACCACTTACCTCTTTACTTTAAGTCCAGAGCAGGCTTTGCCACTGCAGTTCTGCAGGGCCTCATAGCCTCTCCTAATCCTATTTAGCCCAGCCACCCTTTCTCAGCTTTGGGATTCAACCCAAGAGTAATGACTGCAACAGTGAAACACGAACATAGTACAGGTGTGTACCTACCATAAATGTAGATGTTCGAGTGTATTCACTGCTGCAGTCCGGGTTACCCACCCACCATCCCCCTTTTCTTTGCTGCGGCTTATCTGAACTTCTCTATCCTATACAACCTATTTGGTGTATTTGTTTGTAGATGAAGGAAATGCTATTTTTGTGCATGCATTTTTATTGGCATATTTTTCAGCCTACCAATTTGGGGGCACCTGACATCTGGGGCAAGAAAAACTGAAGAAAATGGCATCGGCTGCATCTTTTATACCCCTGGTGCACTGATGTCAGGAAAGAGGTGACAGCAGCCGACGCCGGACCTAGACTTTGGAATTCTGGCCAACTGCGGGTAGCCTGCCAGCAGGATAATCCAAGAGTAATGACTGCAGCAGTGAATACACTCTAACATCTACATTTATGGTAGGTACACAACTGTACTTTCCATTGATGGTTAGATAGTCCAGGCTTTCTTCACCAGTTCACCAAATTTTAATATCCTCCCAGAAGCATTCGACTAGGAAAATATACAAGAGTAAATAGAAAATATTTTCTTACTGGGAATAACTGAGAGAATTGTATCCTTTTACTACTCCCATTTTTGCTGTTTTAGATTTTCTTGCCTCGATTTTGCAAGGAGGTGCTAGTTTCTCCACCATCAATGTTCAGCTAGCAGCCATCTCTAATTATCACACTAGAGATGATGCTTTCCCTCTAAATTCATCCACATTAGATAAATCATTCCTTAAAGGTACTTTCTTGCTTAGACCTCCAAATAACAATCGTACTCCACTTTGGCATCTTAAACTTGTTTTGCAGAGCTTGGTTCAACCTCCCTTTGAGACTTCAGCCAAGTTTGATCTCAAATTTCTCTTGGAAAACAATCTTTCTTGTGGCTATTACTTTAGCTAGGTGAGTTTCTGAACTCCAAGCACAGTCTTCGAAACTGCCCTGTTTGATTTTCAATAAAGATAGTCACCTTGTGTACCAGTTTGGCTTTTCTACTAAAAATAGCCTTTGAGACAAACCTCAGCCAAGTAATCAATTTGCCAGTCTTCTTTCCAAATTTTTCCAGTAAAGGTGAAAACATGCTTCACTTTTAGGATGTATGTATGCAGCTTCCTTTTTATCTTCATTTAATGATTGATTTTTGAAAAACTGACCAGCTGTTTGGTTTTGTCACCTTAGCGAAATGTCTAACGGATTGTATTTCTTATGTTTACTCTTTATGAGGTTTACCTTTGACAAGACCTCCTAAAGCTCACTGTACTAAATATGTGGCCACATTATTGTATGTCTAAACCTCTTTGCTTATGTAAATATCTTATGCAATCATATGTTATTATCTGTTATATTTTTATAAGTGAATGTGTAAACCACAATGCTCATGTGAATATCTTGTGCATCATATTTTAGCAATTGTTCTGGAGCTTTTCTCCCTGGGCCTCCGCTGAACACAGACAGCTCTGTCCACTTGGACCTCCCCAGGAAACAAATGTAAAATAAATAATTGCCTGCATTTTGGGCTAGAGCTTCTATTGAAGATATTTGTGCTGCAGCCACTTGGTCCTTTGTGCTGCAGCCACTTGGTCCATTGCTCATACTTTTCTTGAACATTACAAGCTGGAGCTCATCTCCAGCAACAGGGCTGCCTTTGGTTTTGCAGTACTCTGGAACATCCTTTTGTGAGGGCCACATATGGTTATCATAGTTGGGGACTCTGCCCCATTCGTTGAGGAGTGAATGAAAATGACAACGTCTGATATAAACGTTATATACTCAACATAACTGTGCATCTGTGTTGTCCCTGTTCTTTCTTCCTCAACTTCCCACCCCCCTTCATTCTCTTTTTTTTCTTTGGTAGTGATCTGATAAAGATTTTGGAAACACTGTTCCTGTTTGGTGTCTTATTCTTTTTTTTTTTTCTTTTTAATTTATATTCTAAATTGATAAATATTGACAGCAAACTCTGTCAGAGGTAATGCAGTAGTATGGGGCATTATGGTTGAGGAGGAGCTCAAGAGTCAGATCCAAAAGTCTAGAAGAAATGTGGCTGAGTTGGATCCGCGGCCAAGTGATTGAGGGGGAATGAAAATGAACAATACAGATGCATAGTCATGGTGAATACATAACTTTTATTTTAAAAATAAATGGCAGGGGGGGGATCTAAAAAAAGGTTCAGGAATCCTCCATAGCCAAGGACAATCCAACAAGTCAGAATGAATATTTAAGGGACCTAATTAGATCTGTTTTTAAGGCTTTCCACTCTGTTGTGGGTCTTTTTGAGGGAATACCTTAGTAGTTGTGTGTCCCATGGCATCATTGAGCTTCATGATACCTTTGGCAAGGCTTACAAATGTGTTTCTCATGTGATCTGAAGTCTGTCTGGTCCCAGCACCATCATCTATTTTTCTTCAGATCCCATTCCTTTGTTTTTTCAGAAGAGAAGCCACTTGATGGGAACAGCAAATTCCCTAAACCCAGATCTCCTGTTCCCACTCCCTGTTCCAATGCAGCCAGTCACCACAGGTGCCTCAGACTTTGCTTGGGATCAGTTTTCAGGCAGAATAAGTGTAAGATATGTAGAACACCAAGGACACATCCAAGCACATGGATATAAAATAAATACTTGCTCAGCTCAAGGTACTCAATTATCTAAACCATGTTAATAACAACTTAGAGGTTCAGGGGACCTGACAATACCACAGTCTCATGGTACATCAACAGGGAAGGGGGCACCAGTTCATAACCCTTTGCCAACTAGCCGCATTAGCTTTTTAATGTAGCTTTACAGCACAATCTTACTCTACAGGCAATCCTGCATTCCGTCAATGCAAGTATGTGTGGCAGATAAACTGATATGGAAAAGTGCAGACCCTCGAGCATGGAAACTAGATCAGGGTATCTTCTAAGATTTAATTCATTTGTGGGGGATACCTGAAGCAGACTTATTTGTGTCCTCTCTGGACAATAAGCTGACAAGTTTTTGCTCCAGGACTCTATGCAAGAAGGCCTGGAAGACAGATGCCTTTTGCTTTCTTTGGATGGAAATGTTCCTATATTATGCTTTCCCACCCTTTCCACTAATATCCAGGATACATCTGAAGATTCTGGTCCAGGCAGTAGTGGATGTCCTTCATGGATGCATCTGCAGTCATAACAACTGGGTTGTCCTGTCGTCAGGCAGCCCTTCAGTCGGCCGGATTCCAAAGTCCGGGTCCGGCTTCGGCTGATGTCGCACTTCACCCGACGTCATCTCTGTTGGTCTTCGGGTATAAAAGCATCAGCCGACGCCATTTTCCTCAGTCTTTCTTGCCGCGTGGCGCCCGAAGCAGAAGCTGTTCGCAAGTGCCGGTCGGTCGGATCCAGAGATTACTTCTACCGAATACTACTTCGAAGACTTCTAAAGCTAAGTACCCCGTTGGGGACTCTTTCTTGCCTCAGCCGATGTCAGAAAAAGTTAATAATTGTTTAACCTGTGGGAAACAAATACCTCATAAAGATTTCCACTCTTATTGTCTGCCTTGTTTAGGCCCAGCCCACGACGTAGCAGCCTGTTCGGCCTGTGCTTCTTTCAACCGACGAACGCTTAGGCGTCGGTCGGAGTTTGCAGAACAGATGTTCTTCGTCTTCCATTGCTGCAGTCCTGACTATTGGGTATAGTCCGCGTCCCAGTCGGCCCGAATACCAGAGTATAAGGCTGACGTCGGTCAGGGCGCATTAGACTGACGTCAGTACGTCAGGGTACTAATGCGCATGACCGACGTCATATCCTCAGTCTTTTTTGCCGCATGGTCCGATGCAGAAGCAGTTTTGCGAGTGCAGGTTGGCGTACTGAAATATTTCCGAAACCGGAGTTTCAGACCGAAACAGAGTTGGCTAAGTACCCCGTTGGGAACATTTTGGTTTTCTTGCCTCAGTATTTTACGGATGTCAGAAAAAGTGAATAACTGTATTTCTTGTGGGAAACAGATACCTCATAGGGATTATCATACCTTGTGTATACCTTGTTTAGGGCCTGAGCATGACGTTGTTGGTTGCCGCTCTTGTGCTAGGTTTAACAAACGCACTATTAAGAGGAGGTTAGACTGTGCCAGGTTAGTGTTTGGGAAGCGTTGCAATTATAAAATGCCGCCGGATGCTCCGCCCGCTTCCTCAAGAAGCGCAAGGATAAAACAGTGAAGCCTAGGGTTGAGGAACCGGCAGTCCCGGACGTCGGTTCTTTAGAAGGCTCAGTGGAGCCGGAGGTTTTGCCAGGAGTTTCCATGGAGTCCCAGGCAGAAACTATACTCTTACAGGATGTGCCTTCTCAGGAGGTAGGCCAGGCTGAGGCGGCTTCTCAGGTGACTGTTCTTCCCTCTCTTCCCAAGGTAGTTAGGGCCTCTCCTTCTGTTGCCAAAACTTCTATGAGAGGTAGGCCTACTTCAGCTTCAGTGGGGGCTTCTCCTACCATTTCAGGTTCTGTACCTAAGAAACATATGCTTAAGATGGCAGAAGATTTGATTACTATGATTAGGGGTTCTATGCCCCCGCCTGATAAGAGGCCTAGGGTGGAACCGGAGTTTGATAGTTTTGAACAGTGTTCAGAGGCTTCAGAATCTTCTGTGGAAGATTTGCAGGAGTATCCTACCTATTCTGATTCTGATGTGGATGATTCCACTCCTACAGCGTCTCCACCTGAGGATTTCTCATTTTCAGAGACTTTGCATTCCATGAGGGAGCACTTTAAATGGGAAGGCCAGGATTACTCTGACTCCAGGAAAAGGCTTAGGAGTTCTTGTTTTACCCCAGCATAGGCCTTTAGCTATTCCTCCTGTGTTGAATGTGGTGGAAGATGTTTTGCAGAGGCTTCCTGAACCCTGACTCTTTGCCTCCTGCTCCTGTTAAGCCTGATAGGTATTATAGGGTGCCCAAGCTCATAAATATTTGTTTAAGAGTCCTAGGGCGGACCCAGAAACTATTTCTCAGGGGCCTAAGGGTGTAAAAGCTTCTGTGGTTAAAAATCCTGTCCCCACTGATAAAGAGGCGGGGGCTTTGGATAGGTGGGGAAAGAAAGTGTATACTTCTTCCACTCTAGCCATGAGAGCTTTGAATTGTCAGTTTCACATGTTAAAATATCAGAATTACCTTCTTTCACAATTGAAATCTAAGGTGGATGCTTTGGCGGAAGGTATTGAGTGTAAAGAGTTGCTGGATTTGGTTCATGTGTCTGAACAAGTGGGTAAGCATTCTTTGCAATGTGGTTTTGATGCTGTACAGGCCTCCTCGAGGGTGGCTGCTACCAGCTCTGTTCTTCGAGGCATGCCTGGTTGAAGGATCAGAATTTAGCTGAGCATGTTAAGACAAGGATTTTGGATGCTCCTTTACAGTCTGATGTGTTGTTTGGTTCGCCTGTGGAAGCTGTTTTAAAGAAAATGGAGGACAAAGCTAAGTCTATGCAAACTGTTAAAGATTTTTTGCAGGTGCAGCCACCAAGTTTAGTAGAAATTGGCCTGCTAAGGGTGGACATATCCTGCTTATGATTCTCAGTCTAGGGGTAGGTCTAGACATGGTAGGGGCAGGGCTCAAAGTTCTTTTAGGCCTAGAACAGGGAGTTCACCTGCTCAGACTTCTGGTGAGGGCAGGGGTCAGTCCTTTCGTAAACAGACCCAATGACCTGTTTTTTCAGCTGCCAGCAGATTCACGTCTGGCAGCTCCTTTGGGAGGAAGACTGTCTCTTTTCAAAGAAAATTGGGATTTAATTACTCAAGACAAATGGGTGTTGGATATCATTCACCACGGTTACAGATTTTATTTCCATACAATGCCGCCTTTCAAAGGCATGCCAGACGTTCCTCCTCTACAAAGAAAAGAGGCTCACAAGCAAGTTTTACAGTTACTTCACATAGGGGCCATTCAGCCAGTCCCTGTGTCAGAGAGGGGCCTAGGATTTTATTCTCGCCTGTTCCTTGTACCAAAGAAGGGGAACACGTGGAGACCAATTTTGGATTTATCTCTCCTCAACACGTTTTGGACATTCCCAAGTTCAAGATGTTGACGTTACAACAGCTTTTACCTCTGCTGGGCAAAGATCACTGGATGGTAACTTTAGATCTCAAGGAAGCTTACCTTCATGTGCCTATAAGGCTAAGTTGCAGAAAGTATCTGCGGTTTCGAGCTGGAAATTCTCATTATCAGTTCTCTGCATTGCCCTTTGGCTTATCTACTGCGCCCAGAGTATTCACAAAGGTTCTGGCTCCAGTGATAGCTTACTTCAGGCTTCAAGGAATTCAAATCTATCCTTACTTGGACGACTGCCTGATTCTGGCTCAAGAAAAGGAAGACCTTCTACAGCATCTGGAATATGTTATAGCAGTGCTAAGATGCCTAGGGTATTCTGTGAACGAAATAAAGTCCAGTCTAGTACCCTCTCAAGACATGTGCTTTCTGGGTGTAAGACTGAATACAGCAGCCCAGATGGCCTTTTAACCCCGGACAAACAAAAGAGTCTGTCACTTTACTTCCATCAACTATCTCATCAGTCCGTGCTGACTGCAAGGACAGTCCTTCAAGCATTAGGGTTCATGGCATCTTGTATTCTGGTGCTTCCCAATGCCAAACTGCATATGAGGAAGCTACAATGGTATCTCAAAATGTATGGACACAGCACTGCCAGGATTTGGACACTGTCATTCAAATAATACCTTGCCTTCAAAAGAATTCTTGTGGTGGGCTCAGGAATGTCACCTAAACAAGGGACTCTCTGTGACCCGGCCAGAGGCAAGTCAGATTCTAACGACAGATGCCTCGGACATTGCTTGGGAGCTCATCTAAATGGAAAGTGGATACAAGACAAGTGGCCTGCCAGACTACAGCATCTACATATCAACATGAAGGAGATGTTAGCAGTCCAGTTTGCATTAATGGCTTTCAAGGAGTTACTTCTTCCAGGGCAGGTGTTGATTCTAACAGACAACACAACTGTCATGTGGTACATCAACAAGCAAGGGGAACACATTCTTATCCTCTATGCAGGCAAGCAATGATTTTATGGGAGACTGCGCTAAGCTTGCAACTAACTCTTCAGGCAAGGTTTCTGCCAGGAGCACAGAACTCCTTAGCAGATGTGTTAAGCAGACAAATCATGGATCCCCACGAGTGGAAACTGGATCTTCATGTATTTCAGAAACTGACAGTGTCATGGGGAACTCCAGACATAGATCTGTTCGCTTCTCCACTAAACCACCAGCTGCCAAAGTATTGCACAAAGGGGTTTCATCACACAGCTTGGAAAGTGGATGCTCTGTCTTTCAGTTGGAAAAACCTTCATGTGTATGCCTTTCCACCTCTACCGCTTCTTCCAAAGGTACTATTAAAGGTCAGACAAGACAGGCCAAGGATGATTTTGATAGCTCCAGATTGGCCTCGGCAACACTGGTACCCACTACTACGGAGTCTGGTAAAGAAGCCTCCATGGCCTTTACCTCTGATTCCTCATCTGTTATCTCAGAAGGACGGTCATCTGCTCAATGTCAAGCTTCACTCTCTTCATCTAACAGCCTGGCATATTCTGTGTTGAAACACAGCAGGTCTCAACTTCCTCAACAAGTTTTAAATGTGATTATGGAAGCTAGAAGGCCTAGTACAAGGAGAGTGTACAGAAAAATGGAAGAGATTTTTATTTTGGAGTACAGCAAAGAATTTGGAGATTTCAGAGCCTAATTTGAGTGTGGCTCTTCAATATCTTACTGAATTATTGGACAAAGGTTTGTCCTTCTCTTCCATAAAGATTCATGCTGCAGCAATTTCAGCTCACTATGATTGTGACCCACCTTTGTTTTCGCATCCTTTGTTCAAGCAGTTTCTTAGAGGGCAAAGAATATAAGACCCCCACGTAGAGCTCCTACTCCTGCTTGGGATCTCAATTTTGTGTTGGAAAAACTTACTCTACAACCTTTTGAGCCTGCAGCTACTGCTGAATTGAAATATTTGTCATGGAAGACTGCTTTTCTGTTGGCTATTACTTCTGCAAGAAGGGTGTCTGAGTTGCAGGCCCTTATGGCAGTAGAGCCCTTTTTGATTTTCCATAAGGACAGGGTATCATTACGTACTAATCCTTCCTTTATGCCTAAGGTGGTTTCTAGTGTGGCTTTAAACCAAACTATTCATTTGCCTACGTTTTTGCAGATCCTCAAAATAAAGGGGAAAAGATTTTGCACACTTTAGATGTACACAGGCAATTGCGTTATTATTTGAGCAGGACTAAGGATTTTAGGCAGTCTCAGCAGTTGCTTGTTTCTTTTGCTTTGAGTTCACAGGGCAAGCCTGTGTCAAAACAAACTATTTCTAGGTGGATTGGCTTTTGCATTGCATTTTGTTATTCCCATCATGGCAAGGAGATTCCAGCTGGGATTAGGCCTCATTCCACTAGGGCTACTGCCACTTCAACAGCATTTCTAAGGGGGGTGGCAACTAAGGATATTCTGGAAGCAGCTACTTGGAGTTCAGTGCATACTTTCTCTAGGCATTATCACCTTCCTATATACTCTAAGACTAGGGCTGGTTTTGCCACAGCTGTTTTACAAGGCATGTTGTCAGCTCCTACTACTTTATAATTTGCCAGCCTCCCTAACCTCTGCTTTGGGATTCTACCCAATAGTCAGGACTGCAGCAATGGAAGACGAAGAACATAGTACAGTTTTGTACCTACCATAAATGTAGATGTTCGAGGATTCCATTGCTGCAGTCCAATTTACCCTCCCTCCTTCCCCTCTGTGTTTAGGGGTGGTTGTGTAGGTGAGTTTACATGCTTATATTTTTATATATATATATTGTTGTATATATTATACATGTTTTTGGTGCAGGTTGTTTTGGGACTTGTCTTTTGGGTCTTCTGACATCTGGGGCAAGAAAAGACTGAGGATATGACGTCGGTCATGCGCATTAGTACCCTGACGTACTGACGTCAGTCTAATGCGCCCTGACCGACGTCAGCCTTATACTCTGGTATTCGGGCCGACTGGGACGCGGACTATACCCAATAGTCAGGACTGCAGCAATGGAATCCTCGAACATCTACATTTATGGTAGGTACAAAACTGTACTTTTTTCGGTTCTGATTTTGCATACATTATGCCGTCGGATCCTCCGACTACCCAATCTGCCAAAAAACGCAAAGATAAAGACCGACACTTTCGCGGTCCGCGGTTTCGCGAAACCATGGTTAAGCAAACCGCGAGTGTCTCGGTTTCGGCCGAAACCAAGAAAACTGATCAAAGTACAGCTGAACCTATCTCTACAACTGAGGCCCCTGCTACCACTCTTGAATCGGCCTCAGAAATTTTATCCACTACGGTGGTTGCCACTGACTTATCAGACACCATTCCCTTGGATGTCTCTACCCCAGCACGTGGTGCTGCTAGGCCTCCAGCAGCCATGTCCATTAAGGCCTTCGCCAGGGCTAAAGCAGCCAAGACTACTAAGACAGTGCCTGTTAAACCCCCCACAACCAGGCCCTCTTCTAGTTCTCAAATGCTTACTTTGGCAGAAGATTTAATTTCATTAATTAGAGGATCTCAATCTCACCCAGACAGGGCCTCTCAGCCCCCAGAGAAGAGACCTAGGGCAGAGCCCCCTGAGCCAGTGTCCTCTGATGATTCTGCTGACGAATCAGGCATAACTGACCAGCCAGAGGCTCCTTTCTCCAATTTTGAAGATTCTGATGCTGAAGAATCCATTCCAGCTGCTTCCCCACCAGAAGAATTCTCCTTTGGGGAAACCTTACATACCATGCGAGAGCAGTTCCAATGGCAGCAACAGGATTTTTCAGACTCCAGAAAAAGACTTAGGACCTTTCTGCACCTCCCACAGCACAGGCCCTTAGCTATACCTCCTGTTCTCTCTGTGGTGGATGATGCTTTCAATGATGTCTGCTCTGCTCCAGATTCTTTACCCCCAGCCCCTGCCAAACCAGACAGATTTTACAGGGTGCCAGATACTCATCACCACCTTTACAAGGCCCCACTTGCAGACCCGAAACTATATCCCAGGGTCCCAAGGCAGTAGCCGCGACCATAGCTAAAAACCCTATTCCTTCTGAAAGGGAAGCAAGGTCATTAGACAGATGGGGTAAAAAGGTCTACACTTCAGCTACTCTCTCAGCTAGAGCTTTAAACTGTCAGTTTCACATGATACAATACCAAGAGTTTATGCTTGATCAGTTAACTAAAAACTAACCACTGATGAATCTCTTGATAAGAAATATGTATTAGAAATGGTAAATAACATACAACAGGTTAGCAACCATTCCTTAAAATGTGGCTATGATGCACTGGAGGCTTCATTTAGATCAGCCATGACTGGCACAGTGATAAGAAGGCATGCATGGCTAAAGGAGCAAGCTTTACCGGATCATGTTAAAGCTAAGTTGCTAGATGCTCCTATGGATAAGACAAGTTTGTTTGGTACACCTGCCCAGCAGGTTATGAAGAAAATGGAAGAAAAGGCAAAATCTGTTCAAACGGTTAAAGATTTCTTGCAGGTTGAACCCCAAGGTTTAGCAGGAACTGGCCTGCCAAAATTGGTCCTTTCCTGACTCCACAAAATTTCAAAGGGGCAGGAATAGACGTTCCAGAGGCAGAAACCAATCCAGAGGAGGTGCCTACAGAGGACGACAGTGGCAAGGTAACAACAGAGGCACAGACACAACCACTGCCACTACATCAGCACAACCACAGTGACTTAACCCTAAATCCGCCTACCAGGGAACAAATAGCAGCTCCTCTAGGCGGAAAGTTAACCTTATTTTCAAAGAACTGGCACTACATAACAAAAGACAAGTGGATTTTACAAACCATAGATCAAGGTTACGGTTTCACTTCCACACTTTACCAGTCAAAAGAGGAATGCCAACTCTACCTCCAAATCAAAACACAGAGGCACTACAACAGATAATGGAGTTAGCAAACATGAGAGCTGTGGAAAGAGTGCCAACAGCAGAGCAAGGAAAGGGGTTCTACTCCAGACTATTCCTAGTTCCAAGAAAGGAAAAAAGTTGGAGACCAATTCTCGACCTGTCCACCTTAAATACATACATCATTGTCCCAAAATTCAAAATGCTGACCCTACAGCAACTTCTTCCCATGCTGGGCAAGGAGTCTTGGCTGGTAACTCTAGATCTCAAGGAGGCATACCTGCACGTCCCCATTCGACCAATCTGCAGAAGATACCTCAGATTTCTTGCAGGATCAGAGCACTATCAATTCTCAGCATTGCCCTTTGGCTTATCTACTGCCCAGAGTATTCACAAAATGCCTGGCATCAGTAATCGCCCATTGCAGACTACAGGGAATTCAAATTTACCCATACCTGGACGACTGCCTGCTACAAGGGGACAACAAAAGCAAGCTGACAACAGATTTACAAAGGGTCATTTACTTGCTACAAGCACTGGGATACACAGTCAATTTACAAAAGTCAAGGCTGATACCATCCCAAACAAGGACATTCTTGGGCGAATTGGACACAGTAAAACAAATGGCATTCCTGACTACAGAAAAACAAAAAGAACTCCCTCTTTACTTCTTGGCACTAACAAAACTGAACAAGTTAACAGCAAGAAAAGTACTGCAGACCTTGGGCTTCATGGCATCATGCATAATCTTGGTCCCATTTGCCAGACTACATATGAGAAAACTACAGTGGTACCTAAAGAATTTATGGTCCCAACACAGACACAGCCTAGAAGCAGAAATCCCACTAATTCCATGCTTAAAGCAGGAGTTCCTATGGTGGGCTCAGGCATGTCAGTCAAACCCAGGCCTACCCTTTCGCAGATGTCAAGCAAGCCAGACCATCACAACAGACGCTTCAGACCTAGGATGGGGGCCCACATGCTGGACAAATGCGTGCAAGGATTGTGGACACAGGATCAACTTCACCTGCACATCAACCTAAAAGAAATGCTGGCAGTAAAACTGGCAATCCAAAAGTTCAAACCATTTCTCCAAGAGGGCCAGTTGATGATAAGGACAGACAACACCACAGTCATGTGGTACATCAACAAACAGGGAGGCACTCATTCATACCCCTATGCAGAATGACTTTGGAGCTGTGGACCCTGGCACTCAGCTACAACATCCAGTTACAGGCAATATTTGTACCGGGAAAAGAAAATACTCTAGCAGACATATTAAGCAGAACCACATCGGATGCCCACGAATGGAAGCTGCACCCGGACATCTTCAAGACCATCTCAAAGAAATGGGGAATGCCTCAGATAGATCTATTTGCATCACCTCTCAATCACCAGCTCAAAAGTTCTGCACAAGGACATTCCACCCACTAGCATGGAAAGTGGATTCGCTCTCCTTCAGCTGGAAAGGCCTAACAGCATATGCATTCCCACCTCTTCCCTTGATACACAAAGTACTACTAAAAATCAAGGAAGAACGTCCAAGGATAATCCTGATAGCTCCAAACTGGCCAAGACAACACTGGTACCCACTGCTGAGGAGCATGTCTCGGAACAATATGTGGCCAATACCCCTGATGCCTTTGATGTTAACTCAGAACAACTACAGCATCATACATCCAAACCTAAAAACATTGCAACTGACTGCATGGAACATCACATAGCAGCAGCTAATCCAGAACTTTCCCAAAGAGTTAAAGACATTATTCTTGAAGCACGCAGACCTTCAACAAGAAGGAACAATGCTGGAAAATGGAAAGGGTTTGTCATTTGGAGTACGGAAAGAGGAAAAGATGTGTCAAACATAGATATGCCTAACATTCTGGAGTATCTGGCCGAACTTCTTCATTCAGGCCTGTCCTATTCCTCCATCAAGATACATGCATCAGCTATTTCAGCAGAATACAGCTTTGATCCACCTGTTTTTTCGCACCCTTTGCTCAGGCAGTTCCTCAGAGGAATCAAGAATGTAAAACCTCCAAGGAAACCACCATTACCAGCTTGGGACTTAAACTTTGTGCTAGAAAAGTTGACACTATCACCCTTTGAACCAGCAGCAACAGCAGACCTACAACACTTGTCATGGAAAACTGCTTTCCTACTGGCAATTACTTCAGCAAGGAGGGTTTCAGAACTACAGGCCTTAATGGCAGTGCAACCCTTCCTAATCTTCCACCAAGATAGTGTCCATGAGGACTAATCCTACATTTATGCCTAAGGTGGTATCCAGAGTGTCTTTAAACCAGGCAATCCACCTACCTACCTTCTTTCCCAACCCACAAAACAGAGGGAAAGAATACTGCATACCTTGGATGTACATAGACAGCTACGCTACTACTTGGACAGAACAAAAATAGCAGAAAGACTGACCAACTTTTGTAGCCTATGCAACAGGAAGGGAAGGAAAAGCTATTTCCAAACAGACGATCTCCAAATGGATAGGAAATTGCATACGATTCTGTTACTCCTTCCATGGAAAACCAATTCCACAGAACATAAGACCTCATTCTACAAGGGCAACAGCCACTACCACAGCCTTCTTACGAGGAGTGGCAACCAAAGACATTATTGAGGCGGCTACTTGGACCTCCGTGCATACATTTGCCAAGCATTATAATTTGCCTCTATATTCCAGATCCCGAGCAGGGTTTGCCACTGCTGTACTGCAAGGGATCCTAAACACACCATAATCTACTTTTATCCTCCTCCCTAGTTGGCTATGGTATTCTACCCAGTTGTTATGACTGCAGATGCATCCATGAAGGACATAGTACAGTTTTGTACCTACCATAAATTTAGATGTCGAACTGGATAGCATCTGCAGTCAGGATTACCCTCCTCCTTCCCTCTGTGGTACTCCTAGGGTGTTTACCCTCCTAATAGCTAGCTGGTGGGGAGTCTTTTATGGTGTATTTGTTTGTATATATGTACATACATGCTTATTTTTGTGTTTACCTCTATCTTTTGGAAACATTGGCATCTATCCAAATTTTAGCCTTCAAGAGGGCTACTGGCATCTGGGGCAAGAAACACTGAGGAAAATGGCGTCGGCTGATGCTTTTATACCCGAAGACCAACAGAGATGACGTCGGGTGAAGTGCGACATCAGCCGAAGCCGGACCCGGACTTTGGAATCCGGCCGACTGAAGGGCTGCCTGACGACAGGACAACCCAGTTGTTATGACTGCAGATGCTATCCAGTTCGGACATCTACATTTATGGTAGGTACAAAACTGTACTATATTCTTCGTAGTCAGTGTTGCAGTACTAATCCTTGGGACTTCCTTCCTTGCAGAAGTCCATGACTGACCCTATTTTCAGAGTCTTAGCATCATCCTAAGCAGATGGATGGTATAAGAAGGGCATTCCTTGGTGCCATCTTCAGTTCTTTGTAGCCATGCAGTCCAGTGTACTTCACATGTGTTTTATACACTCTGTCCTTCAGTTGGCTCGTGTTTACAGAGTTCTTGTACTTCCAGACAAATAAGTACCTTGTTGAGGAAATAGCTTCTCTAATTAATGTTCAGAAAAGATAATTGTCCTGTGGGAAACAAATCCCATATAAAGATTTTCACTCATTTTGCTTGTTTTGCTTGGGGATCCTCCGCATGACGTCTCTAGGTGCTCTGATTGTGCTAAATTTCATGCCAATACTGTTAAACATAGGGCCAGGGTAATTGCAGCTCGTATAGGAGCCCTCATCATCAGCTTCTTCAGTAGCGCCACAACCTCCAACTTCTGCAGGCCCTGTAGGAACTCCAGCCATTGGTGTAATCCTGAAGAAGCAAAAAGATTAAAAACCTAGGGCTCTAGAGGGCGCAGACAAAACTACTGCATCAGCTTCGAAGTTGACTGAGCACTGTGGAGAGGTGCCTTTGCTGTCCCAGGGACTGGCAACTGCTAAGCGGGAACCCTCTTGGCGATCCCTCAGGAGGTTGTCATGGTCCCTTGCCTATCCATGACTACCACCACTGCTCACACTTCAGTCAGTTCTGATGTCTGAGAAGTGGTTCCGCAGGGAAACCTTTTATTTTCCCTAACATCCGCCACTCCTGTCAAAGTTGAGACAGAACAACTGTATCATTTGGTTGCACATGTTAAATGATCTATCAAACCAAAATGAGCTCCTCCCTTGGCCCCAGTGTCTCCGATGAAAGTCCAGGATCTGGTCAAGACACTACAGGAATTGAAGGTTTTCCAAGATGGCTGCACATTGAGTAACTGCTTATTTCTCGCTCTAACAGTCTGAAAACAGAAACTCAGCAGAGGCCAGTAGACTTGTGTTTATGGGTAAAATTCAGTAGCTGGCTAGTAAGTGCATTGCCTGGATGCCAGGAATAAAGAAATACAGAAGACCTGAAAAAACATCGGCTACAAAAAGTGAGGAAGAAGCACTGACTGGGGCAAGTTTCTGCAGCTGTTCATCAAAAAGCAATGCAACCTTCAGACATCCAGTAACCTTACAGGAAGATATAAGACAACTGCATACAGACCTGGTTAAAATAAACAAAACACTGATGGAGTATATCAACACAGCCAGCAAAAGGCTGGAAAAAATGGAATAAGCTTTGAACAGATATTCAGATGAGATGATGAGGCTGCAAAAATCAGAGGTCAAAATATAGAAAAGGATGACTGAATGAGACTGCTCAAGAAGGGATGTTTCAAAAAATAGCATAATTAGATGATGGAGAATGCAGAGAAAACCTGAGATGTTCAACTATGCCAGAGAAGCTGGAAAGAAGAAACTGCGTTAATTTTATGAAAGCACAAATAAGCAACTAGACTAGTATTCCATAGCAGGAGTTTAGTTGAAAGGGCATATCCTGTGTATGCTCCAAACCTGGCTATAAGAAAGCAACCTAGGCCTTTAATATTAAAGATCCAGTCCTACCCAACAGAAGGAGGTGATTCTGACAAAATTGAGGCAGAAGGACAAAGTACTAAAAGTGGGAGACATCAGTGTGTTTGTGGAGAATGATTACTCGTACACCAGAGAGAAGAGCACATTTCTGGGAATGTCAAGCTGCAGGTGAGATTCAAACTGCTGTACCCAGCTGTCTTCGAGGTATTTTTCCTTGGAGGGACAAAATCATTTTTTGATGAAGTGCATACTAAGGAGGAAATATAAAAGTTTGTCCAGCAAAAAGTAAGCTGTGAAACAGGAGGAGATTCTGCTTCTTGCTCTGGTACTAAAGACTACAGAGGGACTGTAACTGTGAAACATTTTCAAATTTTTCAACAGAAAATGTTTGAGAAGGAAGGGGAGCACAAGAGTCTACTAGAAGAATTGAAGTGAAGGAAATTGTTGGAAATGAAGTGGAGACAGGATTTCGGAGATGACCAGTAATAAAACCAGTAACTTAATATGGGATTATAATGCAGTAATTATCTTTGTGAAATATGACAGAACAAGAAAATCTGGAAGTGTTGGACTTTTTTCAGAATATGTTGGACTTGTGGGAGACTCTAAAGCATATGCCCTCCTTCACATCATTAATGTTTGGAAAAGTGCTTTGGGGAGGGGAAGAAGGAGAAAGTTTTTTTTTCTTACAGTGCCAATTTTGTGGCATGTGGTTTTCTTTACATGTTAGTTTTTTTCAGTTATTTTAAGTGCAATGGGGATTGCAAACAGGTGGTGCTATTCTTTTTTTCTTTTTCTTCCTTCAGTTTTACGAAATTTGGGAACTGCAATGTATAAAAAAAAACGCCTGGTTAAAAAGCATGATAAAAGAAAAAATAATGTGCTTTTTTCTCTATTCTTGCATGGGGGAAATGACTGTATTAAAGACCTTAGACTGATATAGTAGCAAGTTTTGAGAGAGAGCAAGTAAATGAAAAAGAGCATTGCTAGATAAAAGCCTCATAATATTCAAAAGCCTCATAATATTCAAATGCATGTATGCTCAGTAACAGTTCTGTAGCTGTCTTCATGTTTCCATGGGAAACAATCTGGTAAAGAGAAACTGGGTACTGGTGGAGAGTGATTGGCTGAGAAAAAAAGAAAATAGAAATTCTCTAGGAGATAATGTTCCCTGAAAGCTTTCAGGGGTTTTCCCAAAGTAGATAATATTCTGTGAAAACATGCAAGGGTTTTCCCAGTTAGGAGAGCTATAAAGATTCAACAGAAAGTACAGTTGTGTGCACTTACCATAAATGTTGATGTTTGAGTGTATTTACTGTTGCAGTCATTACATTTGGGTTATCTGTTTGCAGGTAGCCCTCAGTCGGCCTGATTATCAAAGTCTTGGGTCCTGCATCGGTTGCTGTCTCATCTTCCATGATGTCAGGTAGTCAGGGGTGTAAAGCATGAAGCTGACACCATTACATCAGTTTTTCCTTGCCCCAGATGTCAGGTGCCCCCACAATGGGAAGCAATTGCATACAAGGTTACACCTCCAACAATAAGCAAATACACCAGAAAGCTTTAAGTATAGAAAACAAAAGGAGAGGTATAGTCAATAGCATTCAGGGGGCTGGAGGGAGGGTAACCAGGACTGCAACAGTGAATACACTCGAACATCTACATTTATGGTAAGTGTACACAACTACTATGATGTTCATCATGCATACAGCTGCAGTCATAACAGATGGGTTCTCCTGCCGTCAGGCGGGTCCTCGGTCGGCCGAATTCCAAAGTCTAGGTCCGGCGTCGGTTGCCGTCGCTCCTTCCCTGACGTCAGTGCGACAGGGGTATAAAAGAACCAGCCGACGCCATTTTCTTCAGTCTTTCTTGCCGCGCAGTACCCGAAGCAGAAGTAGTTCGCAAGTGCCAGTCGGCCAGCTCCTGAGATTACGAATATTTTTCAACCGAAGACTTCTAGAAAGCTAAATACCCCGTTGGGGAAACTTTTCTTGCCTCAGACCGATGTCAGACAAAGTTAATAATTGCATTTCATGTGGGAAGCAAATACCGCATAAGGATTTCCATTCCCTCTGTATACCTTGCTTAGGCCCAGACCACGACGTCTCGGCCTGTCGTTTTTGTGCTACATTCAACAGACGCACTATTAAGCGTCGGGCGGAGTTCGCCCAACACTATTTTGGCAAAAAGTTTAACTACAACTTGTCGTCTGATACTCCGACTCCAATTTTGAGTAAACGATGTAAAGATAAGGACCGACATACGAGGTCCGCGACTTCTACCGACACCACTCTAAAGCCGACTACATGTGCTCCGGTTCTCAGCGAGGCGCCTACGCAGCCCCTGACTACCGATGACACTTCATTAGCGGTGTCTTCTGTGCCCGAGGTCGCAGGCTCTTCGGCCCACACCCCGACTACAGATACTGAAGTCACTCTTGGCGGGGAAACTCAGAGTTCAGACAGGCCTGCCACCTCTCAAGGTGTCTTCAGGCCGCCTTCTTCTTTTTCCATTAAGGCTTACACTAAATCTAAAGCAGCCATGCATTCTAAAAGACAAGCTCCACAGGGCCCCTCTCAAGGCCCCATGCCTAAAAAGCAGATACTCAAAATGGCTGAGGATTTGATTACTCTTATCAGGGGTTCCCAAACCCCCCCCCCCCCGGACAAAAGGCCCAGAGTGGAGGAAGAATACCTTTCCTCGGACCAGGCCTCCATTACTTCAGAGCATTCTGAGGACCAGGAACATTCTTACTCCCCTTTCGAAGATTCTGATGCAGAGGAGTCCATTCCCTCTGTCTCCCCCCCGAGGATTACTCTTTTGGGGAAACCTTGCATACCTTGAGGGAACACTTCCACTGGGAAGGCCAAGAGTACTCATACTCCAAGAAAAGGCTCAGGGATTTCCTCTTGCTCCCTCAGCACAGGCCTCTGGCTATACCTCCTGTCTTAGACATATTAGATGATAGCCTTAACCCAGATTCTTTACCTCCAGCCCCAGTCAAGCATGACAGGTATTACCTGGTGCCTGATTCACACCAATTCCTATACAAAAGCCATGCGGCTGACCCAGAAACTATTTCACAGGGTCCCAAGGGAATTAAGGCTTCCACTGCCAAAAATCCATTACCTTCAGAGAGAGATTCCAGAGCTTTAGAAAGGTGGGGGAAAAAGGTATACACCTCGGCCACTTTAACCATGAGGGCATTAAACTGTGTCAGTTCCATATGTTAAAGTATCAACAGTTTTTGTTATCTCATTTGAAAAGCAAAATGTCACAACCTGAACAACCAGACTTGAAGGAGTTGCAGGATTTGTTGCATAGTGCAGAGCAAGTGGGTAAACATACCTTGCAATGTGGTTTTGATGCTTTAGAGGCCTCTTGTAGAGCTCCTGTTACAGGATCAGTCATACGTAGACATGCTTGGCTCAAAGAGCAAACCTTACCAGACCATGTCAAAGCTAAATTACTAGATGCACCTCTTCAGAAAGATGTATAGGTATAGTCAAAAACCCCAAAAATTCTGGAGTGGCATCAACAAATTACTGCACCCAGGTAACTCCAAAACACCTACACCCTCAAACCTCACTCAGACTTCCCCAATTCAAATTGCTGATGTATTTAACTCATTTTTCAAAGATACTGTTACTTCCCTAGCTTCATCCCTATCCCCACCATCCACGCAAGCACCCAACTCCCTAAACAATAATCCCCCCTCATTTAAACTACAACCAGTCTCAACAGATCTCATTCATAAATTACTTACCAAGCTAAAACCTTGCACCCCTTCAGCTGACCTCATTCCAGCCGAATACCTACAGATTGCAGCCAAACCACTGGCCTTCCCTGTCTCTATTTTAATCAATCGTACCATAACAGAAGGCTGTATCCCAATCCTTTGGAAAGTCTCTCATATCATCCCATTACATAAAGGTGACAACTTAAAATGACCTCTCTAACTTCCGTCCCATAGCCTTACTTTCCCCTTTAGCAAAAATCATGGAAAGATGTATACATAGGCAATTACTTAATCACCTCCTCCAAAACAATCTCCTTGCAGACAGTCAACATGGTTTTAGACCTCATCACAGTACTACTACTGCGCTCTTGTCTTTCACTGACCATATTAATAGAAATCGGAATAATAACTTACTGTCCTCTGCTCTATTCGTAGACCTCTCTAAAGCCTTTGATATGGTCAACCGCACTCTCTTACTTAGCATCTTGAAATCTCTTGCTTTGGACGCTCAGGCTATCCAGTGGTTCTATTCCTACTTAAATAATAGACAACAAGCAGTGCGATGGGAAAATCACTTATCTCTTCTTCCTATCAAAATAGGTGTACCACAAGGCTCAATTCTTGGACCTCTCCTCTTTTCTATCTTCATAAACAACCTAGATAAGTCCCTTCCTCAATCAATCTGTATTCAATATGCTGATGATTCAACACTCATATGCTCAGCTTCTTCCATTAATGACCTTCAAAATATCATTCAAAAAGCTTTCATAGCAGCCGAAAACTGGTTCCAACAACATTGCCTCTTACTGAATCCAAAAAAGACTAAACTATTACTATTCGCTCCATCACATAAGTCATCCTCTCTCTCCTTCAATATATCCTCTAACAATGGCACCATAATATCCCCTGATCCTACGACCAAACTTCTTGGTGTCACAATAGACCACAACCTCAACTTCGATTCCCATGTTAGCTTAACTATCAAGTCAGTCAATAGAAAACTTGGATCTCTCTACAGAATTAAACCCTTCCTCACTCCCTCAGCCAGAATTACTTTAGCACAAACCCACCTACTCTCTACCCTATTTTATGCCTCTCCAATCTATACAAACCTAACGAAAAGTAACCTCAACAAACTAGCAACAGCTTACCATAACATAGCCAGATTTGCAACAGGAGCCCCATTTCGTACCCACCATTGCTCTAATCTCAAACAGCTAGGCTGGCTAGAATTACAAAATCATATACGACTTCTGCAACTGACCATTACCCACAAAATCTTTCATCAACAAACTAATATCACTATACTCTGTTCCCTTATTACCTCATATAAAAACATCTCTTCCCTACGCTCTGCTACCAAACTACTAGCTGCCTCCAACAAATCCAACAACAAAGCTGGGGATAGTCTGTTCTCCAACTGGACTGCACCCATCTGGAACAAACTTCCAAGTGAACTTATGTCTACTACCTCTTTACCAACTTTCAAGAAGCATTTAAAATCATGGCTTTATTCCCAGTGGCTCTGCCCTTGTTCTAACCCTGGCTAATCCTAGTTGGTTCCATGCCTTTTCCTCTCTCCTGCTAGCTATAACAAGATATTCTCTTACTGTTTCTTTACTTCTCTTTTAATCTTGGATTCTCAATACCACTATGATGGATGGATGTTTAAAAGAAGAATCTAATGTACTTTTTCCTGTTGATGCTACTAGTCATTTTAGACTTTTATGAAAATGTTATGTACTAGAGTCTGTCTTTAAATACACCCTCTGTACAACTATGTTTGTAAAATTATGTCTTACTGTGGAGCTTTTCTCCCCGGGCCTCTACTGAAAATGGACATTAATCCAGCTAGACTAGCCCGGTCAACAAATGTAAAATAAAATAAATAAAAATAAATAAATAAATGTATTGTTAAAGAAAATGGAGGAAAAGGCAAAATCAATGCAAACAGTGAAAGATTTCCTACAGGTACAACCGCCACGTTTCAGTAGAAATTGGCCTTCAAAAAATTGGTCCTTTCCAGCCACAGACAGATCTCAAAGAGGTAGATACAGGCGCCCGAGAGGTAGAGGGCAATCTCAAGGATCATTTAGAGGCAGACAATGGCAAACACCTACACCAAGAGGGGGTGAGGATAGTTCACAGCCATTCAGAAAGCAGACCCAATGACTTTCCCCTTTGCATGCCAAGCAAGGCTCAAATGGCAGCACCTTTAGGCGGAAAACTGGCATTATTTTTGAAAAATTGGCATATTGTCACAAAAGACAAATGGATCATGGACATTATAGATTGAGGCTACAGATTCCACTTTCACACCCTTCCAAAAATGAGAGGCATGCCAAACCTGCCACACAATCAAAGGGCAGAGGCACAAAAACAAATTTCAGATCTCATGGACATGAAAGCTATTCAAGAGGTACCTGCACAAGAAACAGGGTCAAGGTTTTTATTCCAGACTATTCCTGGTACCAAGGAAGGGCAAAGATTGGAGACCTATTTTGGACCTATCCATCCTAAACACATATTTACTCGTACCAAAGTTCAAGATGCTCACATTACAGCAGCTTCTTCCCATGCTGGGCAAGGAGTCTTAGCTGGTGACATTGGACCTCAAGGAGGCATACTTGCATGTCCCAATCAGACAAGATTGCAGAAGATGCCTCAGATTTCTTGCAGGTTCATCCCATTATCAATTCTCTGCATTGCCCTTTGGCTTATCTACTGTGCCCAGAGTGTTCACGAAATGCCTGGCATCAGTAATTGCCTTCTGCAGACTTCAAGGGATACAAATATACCCATATCTGGATGACTGGCTGATCCAAGCGGATAACAAACACACTCTTCTGAAACACCTGGCGTTTGTAATAATGTTGTTGAAATCTCTGGGATACACAGTCAACAAAAAGAAGTCAAGACTAATACCCTCTCAAACAATAATTTTCCTGGGTGTCAGCTTGGATACAAACACCCAGATGGCCTACCTCACGCCAGAGAAACAAGGGCAATTAACTCAATACTTCAGAAAACTGGCAACCTTCACCAGGCTGACTGCAAGGAAAATCCTGCAGGCCCTGGGATTCATGGCATCTTGCATCCTGCTAATCCCATGTGCAAAGCTGCATATGAGGAAACTTCAATGGTACCTAAAAAACTTATGGTCTCAACACAGCCACAGTTTGGAAACAATCATACCACTGATTCCATGTCTTCAAAAGGAATTTCTGTGGTGGGCTCAAGCATGCCAAAGAAACATAGGTCTCCCATTCTGCAAGCCTCAAACAAATCAAGTCATCACAACAGATGCCTCGGACTATGCCTGGGGGGCGCACATGACAGATCGGTGCATTCAGGGCAAATGGTCACAAAAAGAAAAGCACCTACACATCAATCAAAAGGAAATGCTAGCAGTAATAAATGCTATTATGGCTTTCAAAGACCTACTGCACCCAGGGCAGCTATTGATAAGAACAGACAACACCACAGTGATGTGGTACATAAACAAACAGGGAGGAACTCATTCATATCCTCTGTGTAGACTAGCCATGTCCCTTTGGAGCACGGCTCTGGAATTGCAAATCCAACTTCAAGCACAATTCCTGCCAGGGAAGGAAAACACACTGGCAGACAACCTGAGCAGAAATATGACAGATCCACACGAATAGAAGTTGCATCCTCAAGTTTTTACAATGATAATTCAAGCATGGGGAAGGCCAGACATAGATCTCTTTGCCACCCACAGAAATTACCAATTGACAAAATTCTGCTCAAGGACCTTTCATCCACAGGCCTGGAAAGTGGACGCACTCTCTTTCAGTTGGACAACAATGACGGTTTATGCCTTTCCACCTCTTCCACTGCTGGCCAAAGTTCTATTAAAAGCCAGAGCAGATGGACCAAAGATGATTCTCATTGCTCCAGACTGGCCAAGACAACACTGGTACCCACTCCTGAGGAGCCTGACGCATTCCCCACCATGGATCCTGCCTCTAATGCCTCTTCTACTGACTCAGCACAACTTCAAAACTCTTCACAGTCAGCTGAAAACGCTCAATCTAGCCGCATGGAGAATTCCTTAAATTCACAGCAGACCCTACTCTCCAAGGAGGTGCAGGATGTAATTTTGGAGGCCAGAAGGCCTTCTACTAGAAAAGCCTACTCCGCAAAATGGAAACGGTTTTGTGTCTGGAATCAGAAAAAGGGTCAGAATCCTGAAATACTGAATTTACCTCAAATACTACAGTACCTAGCCGAGCTGCTAAGCAGTGGACTTTCATTCTCCTCCATCAAAATCCATGCCTCAGCCATTTCTGCAGAGTACAACACTGATCCTCCTTTATTCTCTCACCCTCTCTTAAGACAGTTCCTCAGAGGGGCTAAGAATATAACACCCCCAAGGAAGCAACCAGTACCGACTTGGGACCTCAATTTCATTCTAGAAAAACTAACCCTGCCTCCTTTTGAGCCAACTGCTTCAACAGATCTGCAATATTTGTCATGGAAAACAGCCTTCCTTCTAGCTATCCCCTCAGCACGCAGGGTTTCGGAACTACAAGCCCTCATGGTTGTGCAGCCTTTCATCATTTTCCATCAGGACAGAGTTTCCTTAAGAACCAATCCTTCATTTATGCCAAAGGTAGTATCCAGGGTAGCCTTGAATCAGGCTATCCACTTGCCTACGTTTTACCCTAATCCACAAAACAAAGGGGAGAGGCTACTACATTCCTTGGACATTCACAGACAGCTCCGTTATTATTTGGACAGAACAAAGCCTTTCAGAAAATCAGAGCAACTCTTTGTGTCTTATGCTACAGGTGCTCAAGGGAAGCCTATTTCCAAGCAGACAATCTCAAAATGGATAGCCCACTGCATACGCTTTTGTTACTTTTTTCATGGTAAAACTGTACCTACAGGCATCAGATCTCACTCCACAAGGGCCACAGCTACCTCTACTGCCTTCCTACCAAAGATATTTTGGAAGCAGCCACTTGGAGTTCTGTACATACTTTCTCCAAGCACTATCACCTACCATTATACTCCAAAACTAGATCGGGCTTTGCCACTGCAGTCTTGCAGGGCATCCTGGCTCCACCTAGTTCCACTTAGGGCCTACCACCCTTTTATTAGCTTTGGGATTCTACCCATCTGTTATGACTGCAGCTGTATGCACGATGAACATAGTACAGTTTTGTACCTACCATAAATGTAGATGTTCGAGTGCTAATACAGCTGCAGTCCAGGTTTCCCTCCCTCCTTCCCCTCTTGGGACAGGCCTTATGGCTAACACCTCCTCATACAACCTCATTGGGGTATTCTTTTATGGTGTATTTGCTTGCAACTACTTTTTTTTGATTATATTGCATTTGCTTTACTACATAAATTTATGTTTTGCCTTCCTTCTGGGGGCACCTGACATCTGGGGCAAGAAAAACTGAAGAAAATGGCGGCTGGTTCTTTTATACCCCCTGTCGCACTGACGTCAGGGAAGGAGCGACGACAACCGACGCCGGACCTAGACTTTGGAATTCGGCCGACCGAGGACCCGCCTGATGGCAGGAGAACCCATCTGTTATGACTGCAGCTGTATTAGCACTCGAACATCTACATTTATGGTAGGTACAAAACTGTACTTTCTTCATGTTTCACTGTTGCAGTCATTATATTTGGGTAGACTCCTAAAGGTAAGGAAGGGAGGAGGCAATTAGAGAGCATTAGGACCAGCTATTAGGCCCTGCAAGACTGCAGTGGCAAAACCAGATCTGGATTTAGAAAAAATTGGCAAGTGGTAATGCTTGGTTAAAGGTATGTACAGAACTCCAGGTAGCAGCTTCTAGGATGTCCTTGGTAGGGACACCTCTGAGAAAGGCTGTAGAGGTAGATGCAGCCCTTTTGGAATGTGGTCTTATCCCCTGAGGAGTAGGTTTTCCATGGTGCTTATCGCAGAAATGAATGCAGTGGCCTATCCACTTAGAAATGGTTTGCTTTGAAATGGCCTTCCCCTCTGCCCCTACAGCAAATGCAACCAGCAGCTGTTCAGATTTCCTGAGAGGCTTAGTTCTGTCCAAGTAAAATCTAAGTTGGCTGTGCATGTCCAAGGAGTGCAGTATTCGTTCCCCTTTGTTCTGTGGATTAGACAAGAAGGTTGGCAAATGAATGGACTGATTAAGGGCCACACTGGATACCACCTTGGGCATAAAGGAAGGATTGGTCCTGAGGGACACCCTGTCCGCATGAGATGATGAAAGGCTCCACTGCCGTGAGTGCCTGTAATTCAGACTCCCTTCTTGCTGAAGTGATTGCTAGAAGGAAGGCTGTTTTCCAAGAAAGGAATTTCAACTCTGCATTTGCAGCTGGCTCAAAGGGAGGTAGAGTGAGCTTTTCCAATACAAAGTTAAGGTCCCAGGCTGGAGTAGGGGCTCTCCTGCGTGGTCTTAAGTTTTTGGCCCCTCTGTGGGATTGCTTCAGCAGTGGATGAGAGAAGAGGGGTGGCTTTGTATTATAATATGCAGAAATGGCCGAGGCATGAATTTTAATGGAAGGAAAGGAAAGGCCCTTTTGAAGCATCTCCGTTAAGTATTGAAGAATGTGCGGTAAATTGGGCACTGTTGTGCCCATCGCCTGAGTTTGGCTCTAGGAACAGAATCTTTTCCATTTTTCAGCATAGGATTTCTAGTACTAGGCCTCCTTGTGTCCAAAATGACATCCATCACTTGCTTACTGAGGGATGGTAACGGAGAGCTCAGGTAATTAGCCAGGCTGCAAGGTTCAGGGTTTGAAGCTGGGGATGCAGTATCTGGCCCTCCTGCTGGGACAGCAGGGCAGGGGTCTGAGGCAGGTGTCATGGTTCCAGCAGTGACACACTGCGCAAGAGGGGGTACCAGTGTTGGCGTGGCCAGTGTGGTGCAATGAGTATTGTCCTTGGTCTGTCCTGTTTGATCTTTAGTAGAACTTTGGAGAGGAGAGGCAGAGGGGGAAAGGCAGGGCATCCAGTTTCCAAGCTTGTCTATGGGGAGTCCTTGTGCAGAATTTGTCCAATTAGTAGTTCTGAGGGGGGGGGCAAACAGGTCTATCTCTGGGCTCCCCCATTTGTTTCTCACAATGTTGAATATCTTTGGTTCCAGTTTCCACTCGTGTAGGCCCATGAGATTTCTGATTAGATCGTCTGCTAGTGTATTTAGCTTGCTTGGCAGGAATTGAGCTTGTAGGTGCACTTGGTCGTTCAAGGCTTTGTTGCACAGAGCCATGGCTAGTCTGCAGAGAGGGTATGAGTGGGTTTCTCCCTGCTTGTTTATGTACCACATAACAGTGGTGTTGTCCATCTTTACCATTAATTGTCCGGGAAGAATGTTGTCCTTGAAGGCTGTCAGAGCATTCTGTACAGCTAACGTTTCGTTTTGATTGATATGTAGGTGCATTTAACTCTGGTTCCATTTGCCCTGAATCCACTGCCCTGCCAAGTGAGCCCCCCATGCATAGTCTGATGCGTCTGTTAGGGTTTGGGTGGCAGGGGGTAGTGAATGGCAGCCCCTTGTTGTGGTGGCAGGCCTCTGCCCACCAAAGGAGCTCTGTCTTTAGACAAGGGACGATGGGAATCATTGATTCTAGGTCCTGAGAATGTTGACACCATAGGCTTTTTAGATACCATTGTAGTTTCCTCATATGCAGTCTTGCATATGGAATTAGTAGAATGCAAGAGGCCATGAACCCCAGGGCTTTGCAGTATTTTCCTTGCAGATAGCTGGGTCTTTGTGGCCAGTAGTTTGAAGTAGGCTGTCAAATAAACTTGTTTTTCTGGCGTGAGGTAGGCCATCTGGGAAGTTGTGTTCAAGCTTGCTCCCAGGAATACAATTTGTTGGCAGGGTACTAGATGTAATTTCTTTTTGTTTATAGTGCACCCCAGAGAGGTTTGTAATTTCTTTACAAATGCCAGATGATTTAATAGTATGTCCTGGCTTTCTGCCTGAATTAGACAATCATCCAGGTATGGTTATATTTGAATATTTCTTTGCCTGCAGAATGCAATGACTGGAGCTAGGCACTTTGTGAATACCCTGGGCACAGTAGATGAGCCAAAGGGCAGTGCAGAGAACTGATGGTGCATGTAGCCTGCTCTGAAGCATAGGTATCTTCTGCAAGATACCCTTATTGGGATGTGCAGGTAGTCTTTCTTTAAATCCAGTGTTGCCAACCGGGCATTTTTGCCTAGCATGGGAAGCAGCTGATGAAGAGTTAGCATTTTGAATTTTGGGATTCCCAAAAAAGGTGTTTAGGATAGACAGGTCCAGGATAGGCTGCCAGGAATTGTCTTTTCTTGGTACCAGGAAAAGTCTTGAGTAAAAATCTTGCCCCCATTCCTCTTCTGGGCCAAGGTGAATAGCCCTGATACTTAGAAGAGAGAGAACCTGCTTTTGAGCCTCTGCCCGCTGATTTGGGGGTAGGCCTGGCCACCCGTTTGGGGTTGGTAAGGAATGGAAGTGGACTCTGTGTCCTTGGGAAACTATATTTAAAACCCATTTGTCTTGGGTTATGAGTTCCCAGTTTTTTGCATGCAGGGTGATCTTTCCCCCTAAGGAACAGTCAGTTGAGCAGGGCTTGAAAGGTTTAAAGTTAAGTCATTGTGACAGTTTACCATAGGGGGGTGTCTTACTACTTCCAGCTTTGGAAGTGGGAACCCTCCACTGCTTAGGCCTGTGAATACCTAGAGACTGAAGCCTGGGTGGTCTGCTGGTCCTGGGTTTGGACTGAGAAGGCCTGGAAGAGACAGGAAAGGACCAATTCTTAGAAGGCCAGTGCCTACTAAATCTAGGAGGCTGTACTTGCAGAAAATCTTCAACAGTTTGCATAGATTTAGCTTTTTCCTCCATCTTAAGTACTTATGCTTTGTTGCCAAACAGGTGGCCTTGGTTTAAAGGAGCATCCAGTAATTTAGCTTTAACATGATCTGACAAAGTTTGCTCCTTAAGCCAAGCATGCCTTCTAAGTACAGACCCAGTGACAGCAGCCCTACAAGATGCCTCTAATGAATCAAAAACACATTGCAAAGTATGTTTACCAACATGTTCAGCAGAATGCATCAAATCCTGCAATTTATTTTCAGCACAGTCAGGAATCAACATTATTTTCTGTTTAAGCAATCCAGTAATATGCTGCTGATACTTTAACTTATGAAACTGGCAGTTTAAGGCCCTAATGGCCAAAGTAGCAGAAGTGTATACCTTCTTACCCCATCTGTCCAGGGCCCTGGAATTTCTATCAGAGGGAGTAGGGTTTTTGGCAGTAGTAGCCTTAATGCCTTTGGGCCCCTGTGAAATGGTCTCAGGATCCGCAATAGGATTCTTAAAGAGGAACTTGAGAGTTAGGTACTCTGTAATACCGGTCAGGTTTTCTGGGAGCCAGAGTGTCAGGGGCCAGGCTAGATTCCAAGAAGGCATCATCTACATTATCCAGTACAGGAGGGATAGCTAAAGGCCTGTGTTGAGGTAGGAGTACGAATTCCTGAAGCCTCTTTTTGGAGTCAGAGAAATCCTGGCTTTCCCAGCGGAAATACTCTCTTAAGAGTATGCAAAGGTTCACCAAAAGAGAAATCCTCTGGAGGGGAATCAGAGGGAATGGGGCCCTCTCCATCAGAAGCCTCATAGGTAGATAAGGGCAACTTTTTGTCATCAGAAAAAAACAGAAACTTCAGAATCCTAATTTTTATTTTATTTATTTTATTTTACATTTGTTGACCGGGCTAGACTAACTGGATATATTTCCATTTTCAGTAGAGGCCCGGGGAGAAAAGCTCCAACATAGTATAAACAGTATTATGCAATTATATAACAAAAACAAGTAAAAAAAATAAATAAATAAATAAATAATAATAAGAGGTATATACAATCAAAAGAAGGCATACTCAAAGTAAAAATACAAGTAGGTCAATAATATAACAGTTGTGAGATTGATAAGCGAGATGCATTATAGTTCATTGTTGGTTAACATAAACACTTGTGGTTATAAGTTTTCGGAGACCAGATATTAGCATACAGAGGGGTATATAGAGTGAGATGTAGAACCATAGGCAGTAAAAAGAAAAAAGGAAAGGTGGTTAATTAATTAATTAATTAATTAATTAATTAATTAATTAATTAATTAATCAGGGTTAGTGCAGGGACATAACCAGTGTGATTTTAGGTGAATTTTGAGTTTTTGCTTAGAGTGACAGTGATGGAAGTAGAGTTAGATTAGTAGGTAGAAGGTTCCAGTGTTTCCCAACAGTATTGGAGAAAATGCTGTCGCCTGACAAGTTATTGGACTTACTTATACTAGCAAGTAATTTACCTGAAGAGCGTAGAGAAATCAGATTATTATAAGGGGTAATGAGGTTAGTGAGAATTGGAGTATTATTAGGTTGGTAAAAGATTTTGTGAGCAATGGTGAGTTGGGAAAAAGTTAGCATGTTGGGGAGTTCAAGCCAGTCAAGCTGCTTAAGATTCAGACAGTGGTGTGTTTGAAATGCATTGCCAGTGGCAAACCTGGCAATATTGTTATAGGAGTTTGATAGTTTGAGAAGATTATTTTTTTTTAGATTAGTATAAATAGGAGAAGCATAGAGAAGAGTGGAGATTAAGTGAGAGTGGGCAATGGTGGTTCTAGCTAGAGGAGTTAGGAAGGGTTTGATTCTGTATAAGGAGCCAATTTTTCTGTTCACTGCTTGAATGGTGTTATTTATATGCATATCAAAGTTAAGGTTGTTATCAATTGTGACTCCTAATAGTTTGGTAGCTTGTTCGGGAGAGATAAGGGTACCGTTGTTAGATATAATAGAGAAATCAATAGGAGAGGACCTACTGGTGGGTGCAAAGAGTAGAAGCTTGGTTTTTTTGGCGTTCAAAAGAAGGCAGTGTTTTAGGAACCAGTCTTCTATTAAGTTAAATACTTTTTGAGTTAGAGTAGTTCAGATGTGGAGTTAGCAGAACATATAAGTGTGGAATCATCAGCATATTGAATGCAGGCAGCTTCAGGGACTGCTATGTGAAGGTTGTTGATGAATAAAGAAAAGAGAAGGTTGTTGATGAATAAAGAAAAGAGAAGAGGTCCTAAAATGGAGCCCTGGGGGACTCCAAGGGTGACTGGTAGGAGGGATGATAGTTTATTTTCCCAGAGAACTGCCTGTTGCCTATTGTTAAGGTAAGACTTGAACCATTGTATAACTGGGGGATCTAGAGCAAGAAGTTCAAGAGTATTTATAAGTAGGGGATGATTAACCATATCAAAAGCCTTTGAAAGGTCGATGAAGAGAGCAGAAGAGAGGATGTTGTTATTATGGTTCTTATTAATGGTGTCAGTGAAAGATAGTAGAGCAGTGATAGTGCTATGAAATGGCCTAAAGCCATGCTGGCATGTAGCCAGAATATTGTGTTTAGTTAGGTGGTTGAGTAACTGATGGTGAATGCATTTTTCCATGACTTTAGCTAAGGGTGATAGGAGAGCTATTGGTCTGTAATTAGAGTAGTTGTTGGATTTACCACCTTTATGTAGGGGGATGATGTGGGAGATTTTCCAGATGTCTGGAATGATGCCTTCATTAATGGTTCTATTGAGTAGGATGGATATGGGGAAGGCAATAACTTTCGCTGCTATTTGCAAATACTCAGAAGGTAACTGGTCAGCTGAAGGAGTACAAGGCTTAAGCTTTAGTAGGATTTTGTAGATGAAAGTTGTTGAAATATGATGAAATCTAAAAGTTGGTAGAGATCCAGCTGTAGAAGTAGGGAGCCTCATGTTATCAGTGGAAAGCTGACTAGCTAGGGGACTGTATGGTCTCTGTGAAATAGGTGTTGAAGTTGTTGGCTATTTGAAGTGGAGTGTTATGATCAGCACCATGAGGGGATGGTGTGCTAGACTGACCAGGTTTGAGGAGTCTATTGATGTTAGTCCAAAATTTCTGAGGCTGCTTGTGGTGTGTTTGTTGTAGCTTACTATAGTAGTTATTTTTGTCAGAGAGTATAGCCTTTTTAGTTATGTTTCTCAGCTGTCTAAAGGTTTGTCTTTCAGGGGAGGTTCTGTTAGTTCTCCAATTGTGCCAAGCTTTATTTCTAAGTAGTATTTTTTGTCTAGTCTCTTTTGTTAGCCAGGGGTCTGGTTTGGATTTTATTCTAATAGATCGTTTGGGTGCATGCTCATCTAGGATTGCAAGAAATTTAGAGTTAAAATATTTGACAGCTTCATCTAATGGGAGTATTTTTACAGGTTTCAGTCACAAGCTTTGAGTTCATTTTGGAAGAGTACAGGGTTAAAGTGTTTCTTTGTGTTATCCTATAGGCTGGAGTGATAGAGATATCATTATTTTGTCTTATTATATAAGTTAGCATATGATCACTTAGATAATCTGGTAAGATACCTACATTATAAGTATGTGGGTCTTTCTTTCTAATCAGAAGAATCAGAAGGAAAATCAGTTCTAGGTCTCTTAAAGGGAGAAGGGTGGCTTCCCCTGATTAGAGTAATAAGGTCTTCAGCCATTATTATCATTGGTTTTTTAGGTATAGGGGCCTGACCATGCGGTCTGGGCATCGGTTTTCTAGGTGTGGATCATGTTTTAGGCCTTGAAGAAGATGACGTCGGTTTAATATACAAGTCAGTAGGCCTGAATACACCCTCAGAAGCCGGTGCCTGCACAACGGCTCCAGACACATCCAATGTAGAGACATCCTCAGGTTCCACAGTCGAAGAAGCATCTCGCGGCATACCGGACTCTGAATGGGTCTCAGTAGAGGCCTGCAAATCTGAAGTAGCTGGTATCAGGGGCTGCGAAAGTGCATCACTGAGTACCAGCGAACTGGCAACTAGCTTAACGGAAGCGTCGTCGGCAGCTTTAGACCTTATGCAGCCTATCTCTGTCTTTATCTTCACATTTTTTCAGAATGTCGGTAGTCGGGTGGCTTACTGAAGCTATTTCTGGATAATTGAACAGAGTACCAAAATATTTAGATGCGAAAATGAACCGACGAATAGTTCGAGGTTTGAATAAGGCACAAAACCAATAGCGAGGGACGTCGTGGTCTGGACCTAAGCAAGGAATGCAGTACGAATGAAAATCTTTGAGGTGTTTGCTTTCCACAAGAAATACAACTGCTAACTTTTATTGACATTAGTTTAGAGCAAGAAAAAGGACCCCCAATGGGGTACTAAGCTTTGTTGAAGACTTCGGATCTGAAACTCAAACAAAAATTTTAGGAGTCTGCTGACCGGCACTTGCGAACTGCTTCGGGCACCGCACGGCAAGAAAGACTGATGTAATGGTGTCGGCTGCATGGTTTATACCCCTGACTACTTGACGTTATGGAAGATGAGACGGCAACCAACGCAGGACCCAAGACTTTGATAATCACGGCCGACTGAGGGCTTCCTGCAAGCAGATAACCCAAATGTAATGACTGCAACAGTGAAACATGAAGAACATCTAATAATCTCTTAGTAGAAGCACAGGTTGCACCATGTGTCTTAGCATGGATGACCTTTCTTTTAGGTTAACTCAAGTCTGAGAGTGTGGCTGTCAGTTTGGGACTTTTGTTCCTCTTAGGAAGGTAAAACTTCAATATTTGAAGGTGTACGTAGTTTACTGTGTTAGCATTAAGTTAATAGGTTTTAGGGTGGTATTGGTGTGTTTGTGTGTGCGCTTGTTTTTTTTGAGGGCTTTCGACAAAACAAAGTTTTATAAGATGTGACACAGGCTCAAATGTATATGACAAGAAACAACTGTATAAAAGTTCAATCTGCCAGACAGTGTATGCATGCACACAAAAGCTGGAACTAGACATTTAACAAAAAAGGTGTTGTACATAAAAGGTGGGAATAAGTTTTTAATACAGTTTTTCTTTAATGTCTTTAAATGTAAATGATCTCACAGATATATACAAACAAAAACTAGTAGTGAACTGTATTAAAACTTGTAGAGTGTAAATAGCTATGTTACAGGAGACGCACTTAGAAAGAACTGAAAATGTGAATTTGGTAACCGTTTTCAGGACGGTTATTCATTGAAATACCTGTGACAAAGGAAAAGAGTACTTATATTAATTGTAAGAGGAGTTATAATAGTGATAGAAGAATTTAAAAAATATAGTAATGGCACATTTGTAGTGCTAAGGAGGTACTGGCAAGGGAGGAGGATTACACTGGCATGCATTTACATTCCACCAAAAACTGTTACAATGGAGCATAAGAAAATCCTGGGAGAAGTTATCAGTTTTCTGCAAGGAACATATTACTTATAGGTGGGGACTGGAATTTTGATTTGCATTACTGAAGGTGTGTCTGGGGGCCCAGAAGGGAAAATATAACAAAGGAGGGTAGATTTTTGAAGAAACTTATGAGAATATTTAGCATGGAAGATGTGAATTCAGTAATAGGAGTTTGGAGTGAATTTACATATTTCTCAAGATATAAAAACTGGGCTATGCTAGAAAGAATTTACATTCACAGGAACATGTGCATTTAATTGAAGGTCTTGATACCCAATAACTATTCCAGATCATGCACCTATAATAGCTAAAATAAAAACACAGGGTAATGAAATAAAAATGAGACATTGGCGCTTTCCCACCTGTCTGCTCAAAAGAGGAATTTAAGGAATGGGTATTCGAGATTATTCAGGTGCTATTAGAGAGGACAGACATTTTGAAAATATAGCTGGGGAGCAGGATAAAATTAAGGTGGAGTTTAGAAATAGGTGTGAAATAAAAGAAAGGGAACTATGGTTAAGAAGAAAATTATTTAGAGGCATTGACATGCTAAAGTATTGCAGAATAGGGTGAATCTCTCAGAACAAGGAGAGTATCAACTGCAGAATGCTAGGCAGAAAATAAAGGGTTACCTCGATAATGTGCAAGAACTTAGGATTGCTGTTAAGCAACTGTTTTTTGATAACACTATAGCATAAAAACTTTTAGTACGACGACTCTGGCAAAAGAAAGTAGAAAGGGCTGTCGCCAAACTTGGGGAGCCTGTAACAAAGAAGGTAACAAGATCATGTAGAGATATTAGAAGTATTTCAGAAATTCTGTGAGAGTCGCTTTAGAGGAGAGGAAAATCAAGAAAAGATACAAATGGAAATGTTTATGGAAAAATTAAATATGCCAAGGTTAGAGGCAGATGAGACTCAGCTGCTAACAGGATAGGAGATGAGATAAAAATTGTGATGTATAACCAAGCTACAGGGAAGTTGCTATAAATACATAGTATTCCTGTGGAAGTTTGGAAGCTAGGATGGAAAAAACTAATAGATCTGGAAAACGTTGTTTAACAGTATCTTAAGAGTAGGAGAAGTACCACCGTCCCGGAAGAAAGCAGTCGTAGCTGTTATACCTAATCATCAGTGTTGTTTTGTGTCGGGGAGGCAAATATTTGACATTAACAGAATATTGATGATCTAGGGAAGCAGAATGTAAGAAAATACCATTGTTATTGGTGGGTCTTGATGCGGTGAAAGCATTTGACAGAGTAAGCTTTATTTGCAGGGCAGTGGAAGCATTTGCATTTCCTGAAAAAATTGTAAGGTTGGTTAGGAGAATATATGAGGGATCAGAGGTAAAAATTAAAGTGGATGGGGTTTCCTCTGATCATTTCTACTTGATTAGAGGAACCAGGCAGGGGTGTCCTCTTTCCCCTGTATTTGCATTACGTTTAGAACCATTGGCAAAGAAAAGAAAATAAGGGTTTCAGAAATTCAAGGATATAATTGGTATGGTAGTCGAGAAAAGTTGGCTTTATTTGTAGATATTATGTACCTGACAAAACCAGGAAAAAGACATTACAGTGTTGTGGAACATTTTGAGACAGTTTCATGTCTTTTTGGGATACTAAATGAATGAAGCTAAAACAAAGGCAATAGTAGTAGATTATGTACCCACACATGAACTGATTCAGGAATACCCATGTTTATGGGGACATGATAAAATGAAATATTTAGGAGCATGGAATAACAATGATTCTAGTGTGGCAGCTAAGGATATTTGGGAAGAGACTAAGCAAAAGATAATACAAAATCTGAGAAAAAAATGTAAGCTTTGTTGTATGGATAGTAAGATACAAGCAGTTAAAATGTTTTTAGTCCTTTTAGACTTGTACACAGGCAAGGCATATTTTTATCACACAGAGGAGAAGTTGTGGGTAGGAATTAATAAAGAGCTGAAGGGCCTTATTTTTGGGTGGAGGACTGAGAGAGTCAAGTGGGATAAGTGGATTCTTCCAGTAGAACAGGGTGGATTGGTATTACTCAATTTGAAGGGGGTAATTCAGAGCTACACAGTTAAGACCCCTATACATAGCACAAGCAGAAACTACAATTCAAAGTAAAAAGAGATGATGATGAAACACAGGAGAACCTGAAGAAACAAGGAGAGACTGGGATTTTGGATGCAGGCTTTTAAGGAGAATAACAATAGTTTTGCAGAGTATTATATCCATAAAGTAGTAGAAAAGTATTGTAAGAGCTAAACCAGCACGGGAATGGAGAAAGGAGATTTTTGCCAATAGGGATGACTGCAATTAAGGATACAGACAATATGCAAGAGGGAGCTGGAATGCATTGGAGAAAACTGGCAAAGGAACCAAGGTATTGAGAGCAAATTACTAGATGGGGAAAGATGATAGAGTGGGAAGTCGCCAAGAGTTTGTTTGGACTGCAGATTAGAGATTGCCTTCCCTATCAGGGATTGATATCAGAGTATAGGCAAAGAGAAAGAAATAGGGGGTCCTGAATGAAAGACCACTGCTGGTACAGTTTTTAATAGAATCTAGAGCAGAAGCTGCCATTAAAAAGGGAATTAAGCTTATAAAATATTGCATGATAACTATAAAAATCAATTGGAGGAGGTTAGAAAGGATTGGGAAGAGAGATTGGACAAGTAATTTGCAAAGAAACAATGGGGAGGATATGTACGTCTCCCAGATATGCAGCCGCATAGACCAGGTTGCTACTAGTACAGTCGGAATAGATGTTGAATTTAAATGTACATCCAGTAACAGGGTGTAAAAAGGTATCAGTTTGTACGTACACGTTGCACTGTTTGTGATCAGTGTGGATGTTGCTATGTTGATAAGATGAATCGAATGTTGAAGAATCGTATCATGGAACACTTATATGAAATAAGCAGATGTGAAAGTAGAAATGCTTTATATAAGCATATTTGTAACACTGGTATTAAACACACACTCAAGTTTTTAGTTTTGGAATTACTGAATGTAGGAGCCAGAGGAGGTGATTTTAAAACATAAACAGAATGTTTATAAGTTTAAATGGATGTTAATTTTACAACCTGACCGAGAAAAGATTAAATGAGCATATACCTTAAAAACCCTTGCTGAGGTCACATGACTTGACCAGGTGATTTTGAACTTTCCTGAATGTATTTAAGCACCGTTTGTTTTTAGATTTGATGAAGCACCTTTGGTGTGAAAGTGCTCATCTGTTATATACTTTTTACTGTTTTTTTTTTAGATATAAACAAGTGTTTTATACAATGCTGTGTTAGCTGGTTCTTTAAGCTATCCCTGTAAACCTTGCCCCTTTCCACCTAGACAAGGGGAGACCTCTCTGTGGAAAAGACCAAGGCAATCCAGAAGATGGCAAAACAGTACAGCCACAGAGATTAGCTGCCACAATGAGCAGGCACAGCACACAGAACAGCTGTTACTATATGCAACCCTTCCTTCCCTCTCCCAGTCCCCAGGCAGAAAGGCTTTCCCAACTGTTATGCCAGTGGAAGACCATCACAAGTAATCAGTGGGTCCCCTGCATTATAAAAGAAGAATTTGCTGTACCAGTTCAGGAAAATCCCACTCTTTTTTGGCCATACCAAGGCATTCAAAGGGACAAGAAAACCTCTTATCCCCAATGTCCTTCATGGATGCATCTGCAGTCATAACAACTGGGTTGTCCTGTCGTCAGGCAGCCCTTCAGTCGGCCGGATTCCAAAGTCCGGGTCCGCCTTCGGCTGATGTCGCACTTCACCCGACGTCATCTCTGTTGGTCTTCGGGTATAAAAGCATCAGCCGACGCCATTTTCTTCAGTCTTTCTTGCCGCGTGGCGCCCGAAGCAGAAGCTGTTCGCAAGTGCCGGTCGGTCGGATCCAGAGATTACTTCTACCGAATACTACTTCGAAGACTTCTAAAGCTAAGTACCCCGTTGGGGACTCTTTCTTGCCTCAGCCGATGTCAGAAAAAGTTAATAATTGTTTAACCTGTGGGAAACAAATACCTCATAAAGATTTCCACTCTTACTGCTTGCCTTGCTTAGGCCCAGCCCACGACGTAGCAGCCTGTTCGTCCTGTGCTTCTTTCAACCGACGAACGCTTAGACGTCGGTCGGAGTTTGCAGAACAGTTTTTCGGTTCTGATTTTGCGTACATTATGCCGCCGGATCCTCCGACCACGCATTCTGCCAAAACGCAAAGAAAAAGACCGACACTCGCGGTCCGAGGTTTCGGCCGGAACCATGGTTATGCAAATCATGAGTGTCTCGGTTTCGGCGAAACCGAGAAAACTGATCAAAATACAGCTGAATCTATCTCCACAACTGAGGTCCCTGCTAACACTCTTGAATCGGCCTCAGAAATTTTACCCACTACGGTGCTTACCACTGACTTATCAGACACCATTCCCTTGGATGTCTCTACCCCAGCACGTGGTGCTGCTAGGCCTCCAGCAGCCATGTCCATTAAGGCCTTCGCCAGGGCTAAAGCAGCCAAGACTACTAAAACAGTGCCTGTTAAACCCCCTCAACCAGGCCCTCTTCCAGTTCTCAAATGCTTACTTTGGCAGAAGATTTAATTTCATTAATTAGAGGATCTCAATCTCACCCAGACAGGGCCTCTCAGCCCCAGAGAAGAGACCTAGGGCAGAGCCCCCTGAGCCAGTGTCCTCTGATGATTCTGCTGATGAATCAGACATAACTGACCAGCCAGAGGCTCCTTTCTCCAATTTTGAAGATTCTGATGCTGAAGAATCCATTCCAGCTGCTTCCCCACCAGAAGAATTCTCCTTTGGGGAAACCTTGCATGCCATGCGAGAACAGTTCCAATGGCAGCAACAGGATTTTTCAGACTCCAGGAAAAGACTTAGGACCTTTTTGCACCTACCACAGCACAGGCCCTTAGCTATACCTCCTGTTCTCTCTGTGGTGGATGATGCTTTCAATGATGTCTGCTCCGCTCCAGATTCTTTACCCCAGCCCCTGCCAAACCAGACAGATTTTACAGGGTGCCAGATACTCATCACCACCTTTACAAGGCCCCTCTTGCAGACCCCGAAACTATTTCCCAGGGTCCCAAGGCAGTAGCCGCGACCATAGCTAAAACCCTGTTCCTTCTGAAAGGGAAGCAAGGTCATTAGACAGATGGGGTAAAAGGTTTACACTTCAGCCACTCTCTCAGCTAGAGCTTTAAACTGTCAGTTTCACATGATACAATACCAAGAGTTTATGCTTGATCAGTTAACTAAAAAGCTAACCACTGATGAATCTCTTGATAAGAAATATGTATTAGAAATGGTAAATAACATACAGCAAGTTAGTAACCATTCTTTAAAATGTGGCTATGATGCACTGGAGGCTTCATTTAGATCAGCCATGACTGGCACTGTAATTAGAAGGCATGCATGGCTAAAGGAGCAAGCTTTACCGGATCATGTTAAATCTAAATTGCTAGATGCTCCTATGGATAAAACAAGTTTGTTTGGTACACCTGCCCAGCAGGTTATGAAGAAAATGGAAGAAAAGGCAAAATCAGTCCAGACAGTTAAAGATTTCTTGCAGGTTCAACCCCCAAGGTTTAGCAGGAACTGGCCTGCCAAAAATTGGTCCTTTCCTGACTCCACAAGACCTCAAAGGGGCAGGAATAGACGTTCCAGAGGCAGAAACCAATCCAGAGGAGGTGCCTACAGAGGACGACAGTGGCAAGGTAACAACAGAGGCACAGACTCAACACCTGCCTCTACATCAACACAGCCACAGTGACTTAATCCTAAACCCGCCTACCAGGGAACAAATAGCAGCTCCTCTAGGCGGAAAGCTAACCTTATTTTCAAAAAACTGGCACCACATAACAAAGGACAAGTGGATTTTACGAACCATAGATCAAGGTTACCGGTTCCACTTCCACACTTTACCAGACAAAAGAGGAATGCCAAATCTACCTCCAAATCAAAAAACAGAGGCTCTACAACAGATAATGGAGTTAGCAAACATGAGAGCCGTGGAGAAAGTGCCAACAGCAGAGCAAGGAAAGGGGTTCTACTCCAGACTATTCCTAGATGTTCTTCGTCTTCCATTGCTGCAGTCCTGACTATTGGGTATAGTCCGCGTCCCAGTCGGCCCGAATACCAGAGTATAAGGCTGACGTCGGTCAGGGCGCATTAGACTGACGTCAGTACGTCAGGGTACTAATGCGCATGACCGACGTCATATCCTCAGTCTTTTTTGCCGCATGGTCCGATGCAGAAGCAGTTTTGCGAGTGCAGGTTGGCGTACTGAAATATTTCCGAAACCGGAGTTTCAGACCGAAACAGAGTTGGCTAAGTACCCGTTAGAACATTTTGGTTTTTCTTGCCTCAGTATTTTACCGGATGTCAGAAAAAGTGAATAACTGTATTTCTTGTGGGAAACAGATACCTCATAGGGATTATCATACCTTGTGTATACCTTGCTTAGGGCCTGAGCACGACGTTGTTGGTTGCCGCTCTTGTGCTAGGTTTAACAAACGCACTATTAAGAGGAGGTTGGACTGTGCCAGGTTAGTGTTTGGGAAGCGTTGCAATTATAAAATGCCGTCGGATGCTCCGACGCCCGCTTCCTCCAAGAAGCGCAGGGATAAAACAGTGAAGCCTAGGGTTGAGGAACCGGCAGTCCCGGACGTCGGTTCTTTAGAAGGCTCAGTGGAGCCGGAGGTTTTGCCAGGAGTTTCCATGGAGTCCCAGGCAGAAACTATACTCTTACAGGATGTGCCTTCTCAGGAGGTAGGCCAGGCTGAGGGGGCTTCTCAGGTGACTGTTCTTCCCTCTCTTCCCAAGGTAGTTAGGGCCTCTCCTTCTGTTGCCAAAACTTCTTTGAGAGGTAGGCCTACTTCAGCTTCAGTGGGAGTTTCTCCTAGCATTTCAGGTTCTGTACCTAAGAAACATATGCTTAAAATGGCAGAAGATTTGATTACTATGATTAGGGGTTCTATGCCCCCGCCTGATAAGAGGCCTAGGGTGGAACCGGAGTTTGATAGTTTTGAACAGTGTTCAGAGGCTTCAGAATCTTCTGTGGAAGATATGCAGGAGTATCCTACTTATTCTGATTCTGATGTGGATGATTCCACTCCTACAGCTTCTCCACCTGAGGATTTCTCATTTTCAGAGACTTTGCATTCCATGAGGGAGCACTTTAAATGGGAAGGCCAGGATTACTCTGACTCCAGGAAAAGGCTTAGGGAGTTCTTGTTTTACCCCAGCATAGGCCTTTAGCTATTCCTCCTGTGTTGAATGTGGTGGAAGATGTTTTGCAGAGGCTTCCCTGAACCCTGACTCTTTGCCTCCTGCTCCTGTTAAGCCTGATAGGTATTATAGGGTGCCCAAGCTCATAAATATTTGTTTAAGAGTCCTAGGGGACCCAGAAACTATTTCTCAAGGGCCTAAGGGTGTAAAGGCTTCTGTGGTTAAAAATCCTGTTCCCACTGATAGAGGCAAGGGCTTTGGATAGGTGGGGAAAGAAAGTGTATACTTCTTCCACTCTAGCCATGAGAGCTTTGAATTGTCAGTTTCATATGCTAAAATATCAGAATTATCTCCTTTCACAATTGAAATCTAAGGTGGATGCTTTGGCGGAAGGTATTGAGTGTAAAGAGTTGCTGGATTTGGTTCATGTGTCTGAACAAGTGGGTAAGCATTCTTTGCAATGTGGCTTTGATGCTGTACAGGCCTCCTCGAGGGTGGCTGCTACCAGTTCTGTTCTTCGCAGGCATGCCTGGTTGAAGGATCAGAATTTAGCTGAGCATGTTAAGACAAGGATTTTGGATGCTCCTTTACAGTCTGATGTGTTGTTTGGTTCGCCTGTGGAAGCAGTTTTAAAGAAAATGGAGGACAAAGCTAAGTCTATGCAAACTGTTAAAGATTTTTGCAGGTGCAGCCACCGAAGTTTAGTAGGAATTGGCCTGCTAAGGGGTGGACATATCCTGCTTATGATTCTCAGTCTAGGGGTAGGTCTAGACGTGGTAGGGGCAGGGCTCAAGGTTCTTTTAGGCCTAGAACAGGGAGTTCACCTGCTCAGACTTCTGGTGAGGGCAGGGGTCAGTCCTTTCGTAAACAGACCCAATGACCTGTTTTTCCAGCTGCCAGCAGATTCACGTTGGGCAGCTCCTTTGTGAGGAAGACTGTCTCTTTTCAAAGAAAATTGGGCTTTAATTACTCAAGACAAATGGGTGTTGGATATCATTCACCACGGTTACAGATTTTATTTCCATACAATGCCCCCTTTCAAAGGCATGCCAGACGTTCCTCCTCAACAAAGACAAGAGGCTCACAAGCAAGTTTTACAGTTACTTCACATAGGGGCCATTCAGCCAGTCCCTGTATCAGAAAGGGGCCTAGGATTTTATTCTCGCCTGTTCCTTGTACCAAAGAAGGGAAACACGTGGAGACCAATTTTGGATTTATCTATCCTCAACACTTATCTGGACATTCCCAAGTTCAAGATGTTGACGTTACAACAGCTTTTACCTCTGCTGGGCAAAGATCACTGGATGGTAACTTTAGATCTCAAAGAAGCTTACCTTCATGTGTCTATAAGGCTAAGTTGCAGGAAATATCTGCGGTTTCGAACTGGAAATTCTCATTATCAGTTCTCTGCATTGCCCTTTGGCTTATCTACTGCCCAGAGTGTTCACAAAGGTTCTGGCTCCAGTGATAGCTTACTTCAGGCTTCAAGGAATTCAAATCTATCCTTACTTGGACGACTGCCTGATTCTGGCTCAAGAAAGGAAGTTCTTCTACAGCACCTGGAATATGTTATCGCAGTGCTAAGATGCCTAGGGTATTCTGTGAACGAAATAAAGTCCAGTCTAGTACCCTCTCAAGACATGTGCTTTCTGGGTGTGAGACTGAATACAGCAGCCCAGATGGCCTATTTAACCCCGGACAAACAAAAGAGTCTGTCACTTTACTTCCATCAACTATCTCATCAGTCCGTGCTGACTGCAAGGACAGTCCTTCAAGCATTAGGGTTCATGGCATCTTGTATTCTGGTGCTTCCCAATGCCAAACTGCATATGAGGAAGTTACAATGGTATCTCAAAATGTATGGACACAGCACTGCCAGGATTTGGACACTGTCATTCAAATAATACCTTGCCTTCAAAAGAATTCTTGTGGTGGGCTCAGGAATGTCACCTAAACAAGGGACTCTCTGTGACCCGGCCAGAGGCAAGTCAGATCTTAACGACAGATGCCTCGGACATTGCTTGGGAGCTCATCTAAATGGAAAGTGGATACAAGACAAGTGGCCTGCCAGACTTCAGCATCTACATATCAACATGAAAGAGATGTTAGCAGTCCAGTTTGCATTAATGGCTTTCAAGGAGTTACTTCTTCCAGGGCAGGTGTTGATTCTAACAGACAACACAACTGTCATGTGGTACATCAACAAGCAAGGGGAACACATTCTTATCCTCTATGCAGGCAAGCAATGATTTTATGGGAGACTGCGCTAAGCCTGCAACTGACTCTTCAGGCAAGGTTTCTGCCAGGAGCACAGAACTCCTTAGCGGATGTGTTAAGCAGACAAATCATGGATCCCCACGAGTGGAAACTGGATCTTCATGTATTTCAGAAACTGACAGTGTCATGGGGAACTCCAGACATAGATCTGTTCGCTTCTCCACTAAACCACCAGCTGCCAAAGTATTGCACAAAGGGGTTTCATCACACGGCTTGGAAAGTGGATGCTCTGTCTTTCAGTTGGAAAAACCTTCATGTGTATGCCTTTCCACCTCTACCTCTTCTTCCAAAGGTACTGTTAAAGGTCAGACAAGACAGGCCAAGGATGATTTTGATAGCTCCAGATTGGCCTCGGCAACACTGGTACCCTCTACTACGGAGTCTGGTAAAGAAGCCTCCATGGCCTTTACCTCTGATTCCTCATCTGTTATCTCAGAAGGACGGTCATCTGCTCAATGTCAAGCTACACTCTCTACATCTAACAGCTTGGCATATTCTGTGTTGAAACACAGCAGGTCTCAACTTCCTCAACAAGTTTTAAATGTGATTATGGAAGCTAGAAGACCTAGTACAAGGAAAGTGTATGCAGAAAAATGGAAGAGATTTTTATTTTGGAGTACAGCAAAGAATTTGGAGATTTCTGAGCCTAATTTGAGTGTGGCTCTTCAATATCTTACTGAATTATTGGACAAAGGTTTGTCCTTCTCTTCCATAAAGATTCATGCTGCAGCAATTTCAGCTCACTATGATTGTGACCCACCTTTGTTTTCGCATCCTTTGTTCAAGCAGTTTCTTAGAGGGGCAAAGAATATAAGACCCCCGTATTAGAGCTCCTACTCCTGCTTGGGATCTCAATTTTGTGTTGGAAAAACTTACTCTACAACCTTTTGAGCCTGCAGCTATTGCTGAATTGAAATATTTGTCATGGAAGACTGCTTTTCTGTTGGCTATTACTTCTGCAAGACGGGTGTCTGAGTTGCAGGCCCTTATGGCAGTAGAGCCCTTTTTGATTTTCCATAAGGATAGGGTATCATTACGTACTAATCCTTCCTTTATGCCTAAGGTGGTTTCTAGTGTGGCTTTAAACCAAACTATTCATTTGCCTACGTTTTTTGCAGATCCTCAAAATAAAGGGGAAAAGATTTTGCACACTTTAGATGTACACAGGCAGTTGCGTTATTATTTAAGCAGGACTAAGGATTTTAGGCAGTCTCAGCAGTTGTTTGTTTCTTTTGCTTTGAGTTCTCAGGGCAAGCCTGTGTCAAAACAAACTATTTCTAGGTGGATTGGCTTTTGCATTGCATTTTGTTATTCCCATCATGGCAAGGAGATTCCAGCTGGGATTAGGCCTCATTCCACTAGGGCTACTGCCACTTCAACAGCATTTCTAAGGGGGGTGGCAACTAAGGATATTCTGGAAGCAGCTACTTGGAGTTCAGTGCATACTTTCTCTAGGCATTATCACCTTCCTATCTACTCTAAGTCTAGGGCTGGTTTTGCCACAGCTGTTTTACAAGGCATGTTGTCAGCTCCTACTTTATAATTTGCCAGCCTCCCTTACCTCTGCTTTGGGATTCTACCCAATAGTCAGGACTGCAGCAATGGAAGACGAAGAACATAGTACAGTTTTGTACCTACCATAAATGTAGATGTTCGAGGATTCCATTGCTGCAGTCAATTACCCTCCTCCTTCCCTCTGTATTTAGGGGTGGTTGTGTAGGTGAGTTTACATGCTTATATTTTTGTATATATTGTTGTATATATTGTACATGTTTTTGGTGCAGGTTTTTTGGGACTTGTCTTTTTAGGGTCTTCTGACATCTGGGGCAAGAAAAGACTGAGGATATGACGTCGGTCATGCGCATTAGTACCCTGACGTACTGACTTCAGTCTAATGCGCCCTGACCGACGTCAGCCTTATACTCTGGTATTCGGGCCGACTGGGACGCGGACTATACCCAATAGTCAGGACTGCAGCAATGGAATCCTCGAACATCTACATTTATGGTAGGTACAAAACTGTACTTTCCAAGAAAGGAAAAAAGTTGGAGACCAATTCTAGACCTGTCCACCCTGAATACTTACATCATTGTCCCAAAATTCAAAATGCTGACCCTACAGCAACTTCTTCCCATGCTGGGCAAGGAGTGTTGGCTGGTAACTCTAGATCTCAAGGAGGCATACCCGCACGTCCCCATTCGACCAATCTGCAGAAGATACCTCAGATTTCTTGCAGGATCAGAGCACTATCAATTCTCAGCATTGCCCTTTGGCTTATCTACTGCGAGTATTCACAAAATGCCTGGCATCAGTAATCGCCCATTGCAGACTACAGGGAATTCAAATTTATCCATACCTGGACGACTGCCTGATACAAGGAGACAACAAAAGCAAGCTGACAACAGATTTACAAAGGGTCATTTACTTGCTTCAAGCACTGGGATACACAGTCAATTTACAAAAGTCAAGACTGATACCATCCCAGACAAGGACTTTCCTGGGAGTGGAATTGGACACAGTAAGACAAATGGCATTCCTAACTACAGAAAAACAAAAGAACTCCCTCTTTACTTCTTGGCACTAACAAAACTGAACAAGTTAACAGCAAGAAAGGTACTGCAGGCCTTGGGTTTCATGGCATCATGCATAATCTTGGTTCCATTTGCCAGACTACATATGAGAAAACTACAGTGGTACCTAAAGAATTTATGGTCCCAACACAGAGACAGCCTAGAAACGGAAATCCCACTAATACCATGCTTAAAACAGGAGTTCCTATGGTGGGCTCAGGCATGCCAGTCAAACCCAGGCCTGCCCTTTCGCAAGTGTCAAGCAAGCCAGACCATCACAACAGATGCTTCAGACCTAGGATGGGGGGCGCATATGCTGGACAAATGCGTACAAGGATTGTGGACACAGGACCAACTTCACCTGCACATCAACCTAAAAGAAATGCTGGCAGTAAAACTGGCAATCCAAAAGTTCAGACCATTTCTCAAGGAGGACCACTTGATGATAAGGACAGACAACACCACAGTCATGTGGTACATCAACAAACAGGGAGGCACTCATTCTTACCCCTATGCAGAATGACTTTGGAGCTGTGGACCCTGGCACTCAGCTACAACATCCAGTTACAGGCAATATTTGTGCCAGGAAAAGAAAACTCTCTAGCAGATATGTTAAGCAGGACCACATCGGATGCCCACGAATGGCAGCTGCACCGGATATCTTCAAGACCATCTCGAAGAAATGGGGAATGCCTCAGATAGATCTATTCGCATCACCTCTCAATCACCAGCTCAAAAATTCTGCACAAGGACATTCCACCCACTAGCATGGAAAGTGGACTCGCTCTCCTTCAGCTGGAAAGGCCTAACAGCATATGCATTCCCACCTCTTCCCTTGATACACAAAGTACTACTAAAAATCAAGGAGGAACGTCCAAGGATAATCCTGATAGCTCCAAACTGGCCAAGACAGCATTGGTACCCACTGCTGAGGAGCATGTCTCGAACAATATGTGGCCAATTCCCTGATGCCTTTGATGCTAACTCAGAACAACTTCAGCACCATGCATCCAAACCTAAAACGCTGCAACTGACTGCATGGAACATCACATAGCAGCTGCTAATACAGAACTTTCACAAAGAGTTAAAGACATTATTCTTGAAGCACGCAGGCCTTCAACTAGAAGGAATTATGCTGGGAAATGGAAAAGGTTTGTCATTTGGAGTTCTGAAAGAGGAAAAGATGCATCAAACATAGATATGCCTAACATTCTGGAGTATCTGGCGAACTACTTCATTCAGGCCTGTCCTACTCCTCCATCAAGATTCATGCATCAGCTATTTCAGCAGAATACAGCTTTGATCCACCTGTTTTTCACACCCTTTGCTCAGGCAGTTCCTCAGAGGAATCAAGAATGTAAAACCTCCAAGGAAACCACCATTGCCAGCTTGGGACTTGAACTTTGTGCTAGAAAAATTGACACTATCACCTTTTGAACCAGCAGCAACAGCAGACCTACAACACCTGTCATGGAAAACTGCTTTCCTACTGGCAATTACTTCAGCAAGGAGGGTTTCAGAACTACAGGCCTTAATGGCAGTGCAACTCTTTCTAATCTTCCACCAAGATAGAGTGTCCATGAGGACTAATCCTACATTTATGCCTAAGGTGGTATCCAGAGTGTCTTTAAACCAGGCAATCCACCTGCCTACCTTCTTTCCCAACCCACAAAACAGAGAGGAAAGAATACTGCATACCTTGGATGTACATAGACAGCTACGCTACTACTTGGACAGAACAAAAATAGCAGAAAGACTGACCAACTTTTGTAGCCTATGCAACAGGAAGGGAAGGAAAAGCTATTTCCAAACAGACAATCTCCAAATGGATAGGAAATTGCATACGATTCTGTTACTCCTTCCATGGAAAGCCAATTCCACAGAACATAAGACCTCATTCTACAAGGGCAACAGCCACTACCACAGCCTTCTTACGAGGAGTGGCTACCAAAGACATTATTGAGGCGGCTACTTGGACCTCCGTGCATACATTTGCCAAGCATTATAATTTACCTCTATATTCCAGATCCCGAGCAGGGTTTGCCACTGCTGTTCTGCAAGGGATCCTAAACGCACCATAATTTACTTTTATCCTCCTCCACTAGTTGGCTATGGTATTCTACCCAGTTGTTATGACTGCAGATGCATCCATGAAGGACATAGTACAGTTTTGTACCTACCATAAATGTAGATGTCGAATTGGATAGCATCTGCAGTCAGGATTACCCTCCCTCCTTCCCCTCTGTGGTACTCCTAGGGTGTTTACCCTTCTAATAGCTAGCTAGTGGGGGGATTTCTTTCATGGTGTATTTGTTTGTATTTATGTACATACATGCTTATTTTTGTGTTTACCTCTATCTTTTGGAAACATTGGCATCTATCCAAAATTTTTAGCCTTCTATAGGGCTTCTGGCATCTGGGGCAAGAAACACTGAAGAAAATGGCGTCGGCTGATGCTTTTATACCCGAAGACCAACAGAGATGACGTCGGGTGAAGTGCGACATCAGCCGAAGCCGGACCCGGACTTTGGAATCCGGCCGACTGAAGGGCTGCCTGACGACAGGACAACCCAGTTGTTATGACTGCAGATGCTATCCAATTCGGACATCTACATTTATGGTAGGTACAAAACTGTACTTTATCAAAGATTTACCGTAGAAAGGGTCCATGCAGCCAGCCCCCCACCCCCAAATCAAGATTGAAAAGGCTTTTGTTTGAGTCTTCCTGGTCCCAAGAAGAGGGTACTTGGAGACCTGCCCTGGATCTTTCAAGTGTAAACAAATTCCTCTGTGTCAGAATTCAGGATGCTTACTTTTTGAAAGCTGCTACCCATAATTTTTATGCCTCCATGCATTCATGTTGCACTGGCTGCCAAAATAATGGAGAAGTGCGTTCATAAGCAGCTTATGGACTATCTCATTCAGAACATTTCAGTATGGCTTTAGGCCACATCACAGCACCACCTTCGCCCTCCTTTCTTTTTCAAATACCATATTCCAAAATAGGAACAACAGGCTATCTTCAGCCCTACTTCTAGACTTGTCGAAGGCCTTTGATATGGTCAACCACAAATTACTCCTCCATTTCCTAAAATCCATCTCCCTAGATAACTGTGCTATTCAGTGGTTCCTGTCCTATCTGAATGGCAGACAACAGGCTGTATTATGGGAGGGCAAACTGTCCACCCTGCTACCTCTCACCCGTGGTGTCCCTCAGGACTCTATTCTAGGTCCTCTACTCTTTTCTATCTTCAACAATCTTCATACTGCCATCCCTGATGCAACCTGCATCCAATAAGCAGATGATTCTACCCTGATCTGTATGGCCTCCTCCCCTTTAGACCTGCAAACCTCAACACAAAACACAGTTGAAAACTAGCTGTCTAATCACCATCTGTTGTTAAATCCCAACAAAGCTAAACTGCCCCTCTTTACCCCCACCAGTAGATCCAACCCATTTTCTTTCTCCATAACATCCAACAACAGTACCTCTGTCTCTCCAGGTGACCATACTAAGCTCTTGGGAGTAATAGTGGACAATAATCTCAAATTTGATCTGTATATCAATAAAAGTATAAAAAACATTAATATAAGCTTCGCTCATTATATAGAAGCAAACCTTTTCTAACTCCATTAGCTAGGAGTGCTGTTGCCTGCTCACACCAACTCTCTACCCTTCTGTATGCCTCCCCCTACTCTCCAATTTGAGCAAAGCTGAACTTAGTAAGCTCTCTCACTGTTACAACCATATTGCCAGATTTGCCATAGGCTCAACATACAGGGCACATCACTGTCAAAACCTCAGTCTTCTCTAGTGGCTAGAACTGCCAAGTCTATTTTTATTCAATCAGCTTATAGTAGTGCACACAGTTCTGTACCACCCTGAAAATACTCTAGCACTCAAAAATGTCCTAAAACCATACAGTAATTCAAGGCCACTATAATCATCCAATAAAACTGTTGGTCCAAACCCAAAAAGCTATTAACTCAGCAGGTGACTCCCTGTTTGCCAACGTCGTTGGTAAAACTTTAGAATTCATTTCCATCTAACATTGCCCTCAAACCATCTTTAAGTCTCTTCAAAAATGGCCTCAAACAGTATTTTAATGAGCACTGGCTTTGTCCCTGTAATAACCCTGATTAATCACTACTTTTTCAATACCTTATTTAAATTAATATTGTATGCATCTCTTGCTCATTGTTTTTTTGTATACTATTACACACTGTGTATATTGCGAGTACCTACTAGAGGGCTTTGTAAAGATGTTTGACTCCTAGCTGTTATGTTCTATCTGTGTTATCTGGAGCTTTTCTCTCCAGGCCTCTGCTGAAAATGGACGTGTATCCAGTCGGACTATCCCGGTCAACAAATGTAAAATATTTATTTATTTGTTTATTTACATTTGTTGACCGGGAGAGTCTGACTGGACACTGGTCCATTTTCAGCAGAGGCCCGGGGAGAAAAGCTCCACATTAAATATTACTTGCATTATACAGTTAAAAAACATAGCATTTAAATATAGACATTAGTCCAGCATTTGAGTCTCACAAGGGGTAATTGGCTAAGCTTAAAATGGTTCAAAAGGGCAGTTAGCTTAGTACTAATCTATGAATCTATGAACCTATGAGCTGAGGCTGTAAGACAAGAATAAAACATAGATGTAAAACTGCTGTAGAACATAGTACAATTTTAAAATATGGTGACCTATACCAAACATGGTTACAAATGTAGTTGAGATTCACCAGTGAACAATTGATACAATCTGTTTTTGAGGTACATAACCGCCGTTAGCAGTTATTGCTACAAGATGTTAGCATTATGTGGTAGGTAGCTGGGAACATGAGTAGCCAAGCTTGCTTTAGAGTAGGTTGTTGATAGGGGGCCCAGAGAGGTAGTGGGTGGGTGGAGTGGATGGTATTTAGAGGGGGGTTGCAAGGGCATATCTGGCAAGTTTTAAAGTGTGATTTTAGTAAGGATTTGAAGTGGGTGCAAAAAGTTACAGAAGTAATTGAGGATGGGAGGGAGTTCCAGAGTTTGGCTATAGTGCAGGAGAATTATGCTTCTCCAGCAGAGTTATTGGCTCTTGTGACCTGTAGGAGGTTTTTTTGGCTGGATCTTAGTGGCCTCGTGGTTATGTAGGGTTGGAGTAGATTCTGTAGGGATGGGACTTTTTAGTGGTTGGTTTATTAGTTTGTGGGCGAGTGTGAGTTGGTACCATTGAAGGAGGTGGGGGAGCTCTAGCCATCCCGGTTCTGCTAGTGAGAGACAGTGGTGAGTATGGTAGGAAGCCCCTGTTTTGAATTTTAGCGATTTTTGTTGTAGCAGGTTTCGAGCTTATTTAGGTCGCATTGTCTAAGGTTAGTAAATATTGGAGAGGCGTAGAGTAGGGTAGAGATAAGATGAGAATTTGTTACCAAAATTTTAGCTGCTTTGGTAAGTAGTTGCTGATTTCTATATAATGCTCCTAGTTTTTTGTGCACTTTTTTAATGGTCATGGAAATGTGAATGTCAAAGTTCAGTTTGTCTATTTTTACTCCTAGTAATTTGGAGTGTTCTGTAGGATGGATGGGTGGTATTGTCTTTTGCTGTGATGTTGAAGTGAGAACTGTCTAGGATAAGATTGGTGGGTTGGAAGATTAGTAATTTTGTTTAGTTTGGGTTGAGTTTTAGTTGGGCATCGGATAACCAAGTTTCAATAGAAGAAAATGCTTCCTGTGTGACTTTTTGCAATTTGGGTAGGGAGTGGGCTGTGCAGATGATTGAGTCATCTGCATATTGTATGAGTGTGCCATGTGTTGTGGCTGAGGCAAGATTAGTGGTGAAAATAGAGGAGTAGGGGTCCCAGGATGGACCCTTGGGGAACCCCTACGGAGACTGGTAGATGGGGGGGGGGGGGTAGGTCGCCCTGCCAAACAACTGTTTGTTGGCAGTCAGATAGGTAACTCTGAAACCAGTTAATGACTGGTTGAGAGAAGGACAGGTTGTTGAGAAGAGAGATGAGTTGTTTGTGTGGGACCATGTCAAAAGCTTTAGAGAGGTCTAGGAAGGTAGCTGAGGAGAGATAACCTGCATTTTTATTTTGTAGTATAGTGTTAGAGAAAGAGAGTAAGGCAGTGGTGGTGCTATGGTTAGGTCGGAAACCGTGTTTTGTGTTGAAGAGGAGGTTGTTAGCAAGGATGTGATCTGAGACTTGAGAATGAATCTCTCTAGTATTTTGTAGAGTGACGAGCGAATAGCTATGGGGCGGTAATTGGTTAGATTTGTGGAGGGGCCTCCTTTGTGTAGGGGAATTATGTGCGAGACTTTCCATAGTGTGGGAACATAACTTTCTGACAGAGATCTGTCAATCAAGAGTGATACTGGGTAGGCTAGAGCATCAGCTGCAAGGTGAAGGTATTCACTTGGGAGGTTGTCTGCTGCTAATCTTGTGGTTCTAAGTTTAGTTAGTAGTTTTATTTTGGAGGTAGGAACAGGAGAGAAAGAGAAGCCAGTGGGGAGATTAGTTAGTTGTAGTTAATGGTGTGGGTTTATAGGGGGGTTGTGTTGTCTAGCTAGTGATAGTACGGTTTGTGTGAAGTGATTGTTGAAAGAGGTAGCAATATTTTCAGAGGAGTGAGTTAAGTTAGGAGTGGGTGTACTTACTTTACCTGGGTGGAGGATGGCGTTTATTGAGGACCAGACTTGTTTGGGGTTATGTTGGGAGGAGGTAAGGGCAGACTGGTAGTATTTGGATTTTGTCCTGTTTTATAAGGTTTTTGGTTCTGTTGTGTAGTTCTAGGAATTTTTGCCTAGTAGAGGGGGTTTTGGTTTTGTGCCAGTTGTCCCAGGCTTTATCCCTGTTTTTCATTTCAGACTTGTTTTTTTGTAGCCATGGGGATGGTTGGGCTCTAGTTCGGGAACGTCTTATGGGGGCATGGTAATTAAGGATGCTTAGGAATGTTTCATTAAAGTAGTCAACTGCGTCATCTAGTTTGAGGTATTTTAGAGGTTGCCAGTTAGTCTTTTAGGGATGAGCTGAATGAGAGTGGGTTGAAGTTAGTTTTTTTGCGTATTTGATGGTAGATGGGTTTCGCTTTATAAAGATGGTTTCTTAGTAGGATGGTTGGGGAGTGATCACTGAGGCTGTCAGATAAGCAGCCTGCTATATATGACTGGGGGCTCTAATTGACTAGTATCCAATCAAGGGTAGTGTGTTTGTTGGAGTTATTTATCCTAGTAGGTGTCTGGACTAGTTGGGTGAAGCCATGAAGGTTTACATGATGGGTTGGGTGGTTGCTAGAGCAGGATTGCCAGTCAGTGTTAGTCTCCTAGAATTAAAGTTTCTTGGGGTAGGTGGTGGATAGTCCAGCTGAAGAGGTTTTCAAGTGGAGGAGTGTTGTGGCCAGGTGGGAAGTAGCAACCTATTATTTTTAGGGTTTTATTTTAAGGTTGGTATATATTATTTCTTCCTTACCTATTTAGGGAGCTGATAACTTTAAGATCTGGATGTCTAGATGCTAATTAAATATTATAGCTGTACCACCTCTTTTTTTGTTTAGTCGGTCTACTCTTAGTATATTGTAACTGGTAGGGAGGATTTGCTCATTAGTAATGTGTGGTTTTAACCATGTTTCTTAAGGATCACTACATCAGGGGAGTAGAAGTCTATGGTGGCATGGAATTTGTGCACCTTGTTGCATATACTTCTAATATTTAGGCTTATCAGAAGGAGGTTGGGTGGCATTAAAAATAAAATGTTCCCATGGTAAAAAGTCACAGAAAAAAATTAGCCTCATACTCCCACTTCTAGTTTTTGTGCTCTACATTTGGTCTCTGTACTGCACCAAAAGTTTTTACAAAATGCCTTGGTAGCCCTGATAAACTGCAGAACACTGGTGGCACACATTTATCGCTACATAGGTAACCATTGCATCCAAGGAAGATCCACCTCAGAGACTTTGGATGCCCTTCCCTCCTCTCTAGACTACTTTCAAAAGGTGGGCCTCATGTTAAACGCACAGAAATGTCCATTGATAACCCTAAACAAAGATCCTATTTCTGGGGGCCCTGATAGTCAACCCCGCAGAAAGCGTTCTTCCCTTAAGACAAGGTAGTTCTCAGCCAAAGTTTTCTTAAGGATCTTAGGGTGCATGGCTTCATGTATCCTGATGGCCCCTTTTAGAAAAGCTACACATGATGAAACTCCAGTGGTTTCTCAAAAAATGTGTGGGGCAACACTCATCCTTAGAAACTCTTCTACCTTTACTCCTTTGCATTAAGAAGGAAATTCTGTGGTGGAAGGGCACCATATAAAAGAACCCAGGAGAAGCTTTCACGCTGCCCCAGACAGCTTAGATGTAGCTTGGGGAACCCACTTAGACCTGCTGAGGGTGCCGGGCATTTGGTCCCCACAACAGAGGAAATTCCACATCAATCTAAAGGAAATGCTAGCAGTCTTCCTAGACATAAAAGCTTTCTGACACCATTTAAGCCTAGGAGCTCTGAAAATCTGAACAGACAATACCACAGTCATGTGGGACATGAACAAATAAGGGGGCAACCTTCTCTTACTCACTATGCAGCCTTACCAGAAAGATGTGGATGTTAGCCCAAGACTTTGGGATCACTATCATAGCATTATACATCCCCAGGTTACGACGGTCTTCTTGCACACTCCCTGAGCAGGGGGCTTACTAGCTCCAAGAGAATGATGTTGAAAAGGGAAGTATTCATGGATTTCACCACTCTCTGGGAAGTCCCCTCGATAGACTTTTTTTTGCCTTTCTTCATAAAACAATTTCTGAGATTCTGCTCCAGAACATAACGGGAGGAAGCCAGGAAGACACCTTCTCATTCACATGGACCTCCCCTGGTTCCTGTATGCTAGCCCCCCCCCCCATTACCCTTGATTCGCAGGGTACTTGCAACGAGCAGGACCGACAGACCTAGCATGATGGCGGTAGACCCTTACTGGAACAGACAACATTGGTTCTCTCTACTTGCCCTCAGTGAGGAGAGGTTTATCGCATGCTCTGAAAGGACGTAGACCTTCTCAGCCAAATCAGGGGATCAGTCTTCCACTCCAGCCTGGCATCTGTCTGTCTAGCTGCCTGCAAGATTGGATCATGACACCCACCTTGATGCCTTATTCAAAAGAGGTGATTTCTCTTCTAAAGGAGGCAAGAAAGCCTAACGCCAGAAAATCATACATGGCAAAATGGAAGAAATTGTCCACCTGGTGCCACGGCTGACACACTATCCCAGCTCAAGCAGGTCTCGGTTCAGTACTGCTTTACCTTTCACACCTGTTTGAGCAGGGTCTTTCTTATTCCAGCACAAAGGTTCATGCTTCTAATATCTCAGATAGTTTACAGATTACTCCACTACTCTTCTCTCACCCTCACATGAAACTGTTTCTAAAAGAGGCAAGTCATGTAAGACCTCCCAGAATGGACCCCATTCCAGTATGGGACCTACACTATGTTTTGGAAAAACTGTCACCCTTTGAGCCATTTGCTACTGTGTACCACTCAAGATGCTTTCTGGAAGACCACCATCCTTGTAGCCATCACTTAAGCTAGAAGAGTGTCTGAACTGCAAGCCTTCATGTGTATAGAGCCATTCACTATCTTCCACAGAGACAGGGTAACCCTCAGCCCAAGGTGTTTTCAGAATTCAGCCTTAACCAGGCGGTCTGCCGGTCTTCTTTCCAAACCCACATAAAGCAAAAATAATTATTCACTCACTGGATGTACACAGACAGATCAGGTACTACCTGGACGTAATAAAAACTTCAGACAGCGCAAACCAGTTGTCGGTATCCTTCACAGAAGGAAAACAGGGCAAGCCTGTCTCAAAGCAAATCATCTGTAAATGGATTGCAAATTAGATCAGGTTCTGTTACACACACCATGAAAAGCCTCTGACTGGCCACATTAGAGCCCAGTCCACCAGGCATGGGGCAACTACCACCGCTTTCCTCAAAGGGGTTTCCCACTCAAACCATGCTAGTGGCAGCCACTTTGAATTCATATCAGACCTTCACTAAACACTAACTTAGGACAGGTCTCCAGGGCAGTGTTTGCCTCTGCCATCTTACAAAATATTGTTTCCTAATCCTACATTAATCTCCTCCACCCGCAGAGTAACTTTGGTAATCTTCCCAAAGATTAGTACTACAACACTGACTACAAAGAACATAGTAAAGTTGTGTCCCACTTAATACAATTGTAAATGTTCAAGCGGATCAGTATTTCAGTACATATTCCCCCCTCCCACTCCTCAACCATGCAGGAACTGTGTTTCTACCTCTCCGTATTATTCCTTTAGCTCATTCCAGATGTCCTTCATGGATGCATCTGCAGTCATAACAACTGGGTTGTCATGTCGTCAGGCAGCCCTTCAGTCGGCCGGATTCCAAAGTCCGGGTCCGGCTTCGGCTGATGTCGCACTTCACCCGACGTCATCTCTGTTGGTCTTCGGGTATAAAGGCATCAGCCGACGCCATTTTCCTCAGTCTTTCTTGCCGTGTGGCGCCCGAAGCAGAAGCTGTTCGCAAGTGCCGGTCGGTTGGATCCAGAGATTACTTCTACCGAATACTACTTCGAAGACTTCTAAAGCTAAGTACCCCGTTGGGGACTCTTTCTTGCCTCAGCCGATGTCAGAAAAAGTTAATAATTGTTTAACCTGTGGGAAACAAATACCTCATAAAGATTTCCACTCTTATTGTCTGCCTTGTTTAGGCCCAGCCCACGACGTAGCAGCCTGTTCGCCTGTGCCCGTTCAACCGACGACGCTTAGGCGTCGGTCGCAGTTTGCTGAACAGTTTTTCGGTTCTGATTTTGCGTACATTATGCCGTCGGATCCTCCGACTACCCAATCCGCCACAAAACGCAAAGATAAAGACCGACACTCGCGGTCCGCGGTTTCGGCCGAAACCATGGTTAAGCAAACCGCGAGTGTCTCGGTTTCGGCGGAAACCGAGAAAACTGATCAAAGTACAGCTGAATCTATCTCTACAACTGAGGCCCCTGCTACCACTCTTGAAACGGCCTCAGAAATTTTATCCACTACGGTGGTTGCCACTGACTTATCAGACACCATTCCCTTGGATGTCTCTACCCCAGCACGTGGTGCTGCTAGGCCTCCAGCAGCCATGTCCATTAAGGCCTTCGCCAGGGCTAAAGCAGCAAAGACTACTAAAACAGTGCCTGTTAAACCGCCTACAACCAGGCCCTCCTCTAGTTCTCAAATGCTTACTCTAGCAGAAGATTTAATTTCATTAATTAGAGGATCTCAATCTCACCCAGACAGGGCCTCTCAGCCCCCAGAGAAGAGACCTAGGGCAGAGCCCCCTGAGCCAGTGTCCTCTGATGAGTCTGCCGATGAATCAGACATAACTGATCAGCCAGAGGCTCCTTTCTCCAATTTTGAAGACTCTGATGCTGAAGAATCCATTCCAGCTGCTTCCCCACCAGAAGAATTCTCCTTTGGGGAAAGCTTACATGCCATGCGAGAGCAGTTCCAATGGCAGCAACAGGATTTTTCAGACTCCAGAAAAAGACTTAGGACCTTTCTGCACCTTCCACAGCACAGGCCCTTAGCTATACCTCCTGTTCTCTCTGTGGTGGATGATGCTTTCAATGATGTCTGCTCCGCACCAGATTCTTTACCTCCAGCCCCTGCCAAACCAGACAGATTTTACAGGGTGCCAGACACTCATCACCACCTTTACAAGGCCTCTCTTGCAGACCCCGAAACTATATCCCAGGGTCCCAAGGCAGTAGCCGCGACCATAGCAAAAAACCCTATTCCTTCAGAAAGGGAAGCAAGGTCATTAGACAGATGGGGCAAAAAGGTCTACACTTCAGCTACTCTCTCAGCTAGAGCTTTAAATTGTCAGTTTCACATGATACAATACCAAGAGTTTATGCTTGATCAGTTAACTAAAAAGCTAACCACTGATGAATCTCTTGATAAGAAATATGTATTAGAAATGGTAAATAACATACAACAGGTTAGTAACCATTCCTTAAAATGTGGCTATGATGCACTGGAGGCTTCATTTAGATCAGCCATGACTGGCACAATGATAAGAAGGCATGCATGGCTAAAGGAGCAAGCTCTACCGGATCATGTTAAAGCTAAGTTGCTAGATGCTCCTATGGATAAGACAAGTTTGTTTGGTACACCTGCCCAGCAGGTTATGAAGAAAATGGAAGAAAAGGCAAAATCTGTTCAAACGGTCAAAGATTTCTTGCAGGTTCAACCCCCAAGGTTTAGCAGGAACTGGCCTGCCAAAAATTGGTCCTTTCCTGACTCCACAAGACCTCAAAGGGGCAGGAATAGACGTTCCAGAGGCAGAAACCAATCCAGGGGAGGTGCCTACAGAGGACGACAGTGGCAAGGTAACAACAGAGGCACAGACACAACCTCTGCCACTACATCAACTCAACCACAGTGACTTAACCCTAAATCTGCCTACCAGGGAACAAATAGCAGCTCCCCTAGGCGGAAAATTAACCTTATTTTCAAAGAACTGGCACTATATAACAAAAGACAAGTGGATTTTACAAACCATAGATCAAGGTTACCGGTTCCACTTCCACACTTTACCAGTCAAAAGAGGAATGCCAAATCTACTGCCAAATCAAAAAACAGAGGCTCTACAACAGATAATGCAGTTAGCAAACATGAGAGCTGTGGAAAGAGTGCCAACAGCAGAAGGGTTCTACTCCAGACTATTCCTCGTTCCAAGAAAGGAAAAAAGTTGGAGACCAATTCTCGACCTGTCCGCCTTAAATACATACATCATTGTCCCAAAATTCAAAATGCTGACCCTACAGCAACTTCTTCCCATGCTGGGCAAGGAGTGTTAGCTGGTAACTCTAGATCTCAAGGAGGCATACCTGCACGTCCCCATTCGACCAATCTGCAGAAGATACCTCAGATTTCTTGCAGGATCAGAGCACTATCAATTCTCAGCATTGCCCTTTGGCTTATCTACTGCGCCCAGAGTATTCACAAAATGCCTGGCATCAGTAATCGCCCATTGCAGACTACAGGGAATTCAAATTTACCCATACCTAGACGACTGCCTGCTACAAGGGGACAACAAAAGCAAGCTGACAACAGATTTATAAAGGGTCATTTACTTGCTACAAGCACTGGGATACACAGTCAATCTACAAAAGTCAAGGCTGATACCATCCCAAACAAGGACATTCTTGGGCGCGGAATTGGACACAGTAAAACAGATGGCATTCCTAACAAAGGAAAAACAAAAAGAACTCCCTCTTTACTTCTTGGCACTAAGAAAACTGAACAAGTTAACAGCAAGAAAAGTACTGCAGGCCTTGGGCTTCATGGCATCATGCATAATCTTGGTTCCACTTGCCAGACTACATATGAGAAAACTACAGTGGTACCTAAAGAATTTATGGTCTCAACACAGACACAGCCTAGAAACAGAAATCCCACTAATTCCATGCTTAAAACAGGAGTTCCTATGGTGGGCTCAGGCATGCCAGTCAAACCCAAGGCTACCCTTTCGCAGATGTCAAGCAAGCCAGACCATCACAACAGACGCTTCAGACCTAGGATGGGGGGCCCACATGCTGGACAAATGCGTGCAAGGATTGTGGACACAGGATCAACTTCACCTGCACATCAACCTAAAAGAAATGCTGGCAGTAAAACTGGCAATCCAAAAGTTCAGACCATTTCTCAAAGAGGGCCAGTTGATGATAAGGACAGACAACACCACAGTCATGTGGTACATCAACAAACAGGGAGGCACTCATTCTTACCCCCTATGCAGAATGACTTTGGAGCTGTGGACCCTGGCACTCAGCTACAACATCCAGTTACAGGCAATATTTGTACCGGGAAAAGAGAATACTCTAGCAGACATATTAAGCAGAACCACATCGGATGCCCACGAATGGAAGCTGCACCCGGACATCTTCAAGACCATCTCAAAGAAATGGGGAATGCCTCAGATAGATTTATTTGCATCACCTACCAATCACCAGCTCAAAAAATTCTGCACAAGGACATTCCACCCACTAGCATGGAAAGTGGATTCGCTCTCCTTCAGCTGGAAAGGCCTAACAGCATATGCATTCCCACCTCTTCCCTTGATACACAAGGTATTGCTAAAAATCAAGGAAGAACGTCCAAGGATAATCCTGATAGCTCCAAACTGGCCAAGACAACACTGGTACCCACTGCTGAGGAGCATGTCTCGGAACAATATGTGGCCAATACCCTGATGCCTTTGATGTTAACTCAGAACAACTACAGCATCATACATCCAAACCTAAAAACGTTGCAACTGACTGCATGGAACATCACATAGCAGCAGCTAATCCAGAACTTTCCCAAAGAGTTAGAGACATTATTCTTGAAGCATGCCGACCTTCAACAAGAAGAAACTATGCTGGAAAATGGAAAAGGTTTGTCATTTGGAGTACTGAAAGAGGAAAAGATGTGTCAAACATAGATATGCCTAACATTCTGGAGTACCTAGCGAACTTCTTCATTCAGGCCTGTCCTACCCTCCATCAAGATACATGCATCAGCTATTTCAGCAGAATACAGCTTTGATCCACCTGTTTTTTCTCACCCTTTGCTCAGGCAGTTCCTCAGAGGAATCAAGAATGTAAAACCTCCAAGGAAACCACCATTACCAGCTTGGGACTTAAACTTTGTGCTAGAAAAATTGACACTATCACCCTTTGAACCAGCAGCAACAGCAGACCTACAACACCTGTCATGGAAAACTGCTTTCCTACTGGCAATTACTTCAGCAAGGAGGGTTTCAGAACTACAGGCCTTAATGGCAGTGCAACCCTTCCTAATCTTCCACCAAGATAGTGTCCATGAGGACTAATCCTACATTTATGCCTAAGGTGGTATCCAGAGTGTCTTTAAACCAGGCAATCCACCTTCCTACCTTCTTTCCCAACCCACAAAACAGAGAGGAAAGAATATTGCATACCTTGGATGTACATAGACAGCTACGCTACTACTTGGACAGAACAAAAAGTAGCAGAAAGACTGACCAACTTTTGTAGCCTATGCAACAGGAAGGGAAGGAAAAGCTATTTCCAAACAGACAATCTCCAAATGGATAGGAAATTGCATACGATTCTGTTATGCCTTTCATGGAAAACCAATTCCACAGAACATAAGACCTCATTCTACAAGGGCAACAGCCACTACCACAGCCTTCTTACGAGGAGTGGCAACCAAAGACATTATTGAGGCGGCTACTTGGACCTCCGTGCATACATTTGCCAAGCATTATAATTTGCCTCTATATTCCAGATCCCGAGCAGGGTTTGCCACTGCTGTACTGCAAGGGATCCTAAACACACCATAATCTAGTTTTATCCTCCTCCCCTTGTTGGCTATGGTATTCTACCCAGTTGTTATGACTGCAGATGCATCCATGAAGGACATAGTACAGTTTTGTACCTACCATAAATGTAGATGTCCGAACTGGATAGCATCTGCAGTCAGGATTACCCTCCCTCCTTCCCCTCTGTGGTACTCCAAGGGTGTTTACCTTCCTAATAGCTAGCTGGTGGGGGGGAGTCTTTTATGGTGTATTTGTTTGTATATATGTGCATACATGCTTATTTTTGTGTTTACCTCTATCTTTTTGGAAACATTGGCATCTATCTAAATTTTAGCCTTCAAGAGGGCTACTGGCATCTGGGGCAAGAAACACTGAGGAAAATGGCGTCGGCTGATGCCTTTATACCCGAAGACCAACAGAGATGACGTCGGGTGAAGTGCGACATCAGCCGAAGCCGGACCCGGACTTTGGAATCCGGCCGACTGAAGGGCTGCCTGACGACAGGACAACCCAGTTGTTATGACTGCAGATGCTATCCAGTTCGGACATCTACATTTATGGTAGGTACAAAACTGTACTTTATCCTTATGTTTCCTCCTCCTTTGCATTCACAACCAAGATCAGAAACCTCGAGAGGTTGTGCTATCCTCAGTTATCAAACTGCTTTTCTCGGTTTACAAAGACTTGAAGATGGTGCCAAAGGACGACTTCTTATACCCTGACATCTGTCATTGAGCATCTATCACAGCAGGAAGTCCCAAGGATTAGTACTGCAACATTGATCCACTCAAATGTCTACAATTATGCTAAGTGGGACACAACTGTGCTTTCTCCCTCCTTTTGGAAATGGCCAGGGGCAATTACCACAAGCTTCCTCACAGAATGGCTCTACTTGCACAAGATCATGTGTGTTTGATAAACCCGACCACAATCAACTTCAACTGATTGCCTGGATGATAAGGTATTAATTTCTTTTAGGCACCTGTTTACTGAGGATATGCAGCAGGTACTAATAGCAGGCTTTCTTGCCTCCACTAGAAAATTATGTATTAGCAAATGGAAAAAGATTTCTAGTTTGTGCCAACAGTATAGCCAGCACCCATTGAGGGCTTGTTATTCTCTGGTTTTACAGTATTTGTGAGAGCTACTATCCCATGGTCTTTCTTATTCCTCCATCAAGGTTCATTTGTCAGCTATTTCAGCATGTTTGTCCATGGATCCTCCTCTTTCAATGCATTGTCATATCAGATGATCTGATGTCAGTTTTCACTTCTAATCGTTGATGATCGGTTCACTTCTGTATCTTGGAACCAACTCAGCTGTTCCAGCTCGCGCCTTCCAAAAACTCTTGAGCTTAGCTCTACCCATAATGCTCCTGCCAAGATTACCTTAGGTCTCATTTGCCGCTTTGTGCCAGGCACGTTTCTCTCCTGTCCGCTCTTGAGCTACCAATTTATTATCACTGTAACTGTTATTTTTTTCCTTTTTCAGATTCTTAACCGAGTAGTTATTTCATTAAAATCTTATTCTTTACCCAGCTCCTCTTCCCTTAACTTTACTGCTGTATTGTTTTCTCTGGTTTACCATTGTTGCTATTAATCCTTCCCTTTTCTTACCTTTACAGTAATCTTCCAAAACTGCCATACTCTGACTGTCATGACTTGTGCGTTTACTTCTTGGGCCCGGTGCACCTTCAAGAAGATTGTGCCATCTGTCATGGCTTTAGTCACTGGCCCCTTGTAGAGCGGAAAAACAAGTTAGTCTTGAAAGGCCTGATAAAATCTAGCATTGAGGCCATATCTGTGACTTCTAAGACTGATGTTACCTGCCCTTCTTCCTCCAGGCATGAGGGTTCTAAGAAGAGCCTCTTGGTTCCAACACTCTCATCAGAACTGCCTGTTAAAAAGACGGTCTTCCCGATTCCCACAGTTTTAGCGGAACCAGATGGAATTCACCTGCTGTCATTGGTGCTGATCTCTGCACCTACAATTTCAGCACCCACTCCTTCCTTGGTTCAGACTCTTTCACCCTCTTCTATTCTACCGATCTCGGAACCAAAGGCATTTTCTTTCAAAAATTTGCCTCGCACAAGGTACTCCCCCAAAATTGACCCCTTTTGTAGACCAACTGCCAAGCGCATTCTTGGATAGATTTCGGTCCCCGTTGGCCTACTCGATCCGTTACACCAAGAGCCTCACAGTCTGATGTTCTGAGGTTAGTGGACCAGCTCCTGCTGGCAAGGTGATTAGCCACTTCCTTGGTTCCTAGCACTTCTGGCTCGAACTTAACATGTCTCTAACCCGATTCTCATTCCTCCTCTGACTCCACCTGAGCATTCTGAGATGTTCTTCGTGTTTCTCTGTTGCAGTCATTACATTTGGGTTATCTGCTTGCAGGTAGCCCTCAGTCGGCCTGATTAACAAAGTCTTGGGTCCTGCGTCAGTTGCTGTCCCTTCTTCCATGATGTCAGGTCATCAGGGGTATAAAACATGCAGCCGACACCATTACACCAGTCTTTCTTGCCGTGTGGTGCCCGAAGCAGAAGCAGTTCACAAGTGCCGGTCAGCCGACTCCTGACATTTTCGTTTTCGAGTTTCAGAACCCAAGTCTTCAACTAAAGCTAAGTAACCCGTTGGGAAAACTTTTTCTTGCTCCTTAACAATGTCAGTAAAAGTTAATAATTGCATTACTTGTGGAAAGCAAATACCTCATAAAGATTTTCATTCGTACTGTATTCCTTGCCTAGGCCCTGACCACGACATACCTTGCTGTCGGTTTTGTGCTTTATTTTGTCAGCGCACTATCCGTCGTCGATAGATTTTCACCTCTAAATATTTCTGTTTTCTGTTTAATTATCCAGAAATGTCGTCGGTTAGCCGTCTGACTACCGGGATTGCGAAGAAATGCAAAGATAGACAGTTGCAGGCCGCCGAGGTCCAAAACTGCTGACAACACTTCTCCTAAGCCAGTCGCCAGTTCACCGGTACTCGGTGAGGTGCTTTCACAGCCCCTGATACCCGCTACTTCTGATTCGCAGGCCTCTATTGAAACTGATTCGGAGTCCAGTATGCTGCGAGATGCTTCAACTATGGAACCTGCAGATGTCTCTTGGATGGGTCCGGAGCCGCCGTGCAGGCACTAGCTTCTGTGGGTGTATTCAGGCCTACGGACTTGCAATTTAAACTGACGCCTCCTTCTTTACTTAGGCCTAAATCTCGATCCATGGCTAAAAAACCGAGACCCAGGCCACATGCTCAGGCCTCTATGCCTAAAAAACAAATGATAAATTATGAATCTTCTGATCAGGATTCTGTTTTTTCTGATTCTTCTGATCTGGATTTGCCCTTATCTACTTATGAAGATTCTGATGCAGAGGACTCCATTCTCTCGTTTCCCCTCCTGAGGATTTTTCTTTCGGGGAAACCTTACATACCCTAAGGGAGCATTTCCACTGGGAAAGCCAGGATTTTTCTGATTCAAAGAGGCTTAGGGATTTCCTTCTCCTACCTCAGCATAGGCCTTTAGCTATTCCTCCTGTACTAGACATTGTTGATGCTTTTTCGTAGTCTAGTTTGGCCCCTAATTCCCTGCCTCCTGCTCCCAGAAAACCTGACAGATACTAGTGTCCCTGAGTCCCACAAGTTCCTTTTTAAAAATCCTATTGCAGAGCCAGAGACTATTTCACAGGGGCCCAAGGGCATTAAGGCTTCTACTGCTAAAAATCCTACCCTTCTGATAGTGTGTGTCCAGGGCGCTGGATAGATGGGGTAAGAAGGTTTACACTTCTGCAACCTTTGGCCATTAGGGCTTTAAACTGCCAGTTTCATATGTTAAAGTATCAGCAACATGTTACTGGACTGCTTAAACAGAAAATGATGATGATTCCCGACTGTGTGGAAAGTAAAGAATTACAGGATTTAATGCATTCTGCTGAACAAGTTGGAAAACATACTTTGCAATGCGGTTTTGATTCATTAGAGGCCTCTTGCAGGACTGCTGTTACTGGGTCTGTGCTCAGAAGGCATGCTTGGCTTAAGGAGCAATCTTTGCCTGATCATGTTAAAGCTAAATTGTTAGATGCTCCTTTAAATAAGGGCCGCCTGTTTGGCAACAAGGCTGAGTAAGTTCTTAAAAAGATGGAAGATAAACCTAAATCTATGCAAACTGTTAGATTTTTTACAAGTTCAACCTCCTAGATTTAGTAGGCACTGGCCCTCTAAGAATTGGTCTTTTCCAGCCCCTTCCAGGTCTTCTCAGGCCAAACCCAGACACAGCAAAAACCCCAGGTTTCAGTCCCAGGGAACACACAGAACTAAGCAGTGGGGGGGCCTCCACTTCCAAATCTGCGGATAATAAGACTCCCCCTATGGTAAACTGTCTCAATGACTTCCTTTTAAAATTTCCAAGCACTTATCAACTGTGACTGCCCCTTTGGGGGGAAAGATTGCTCTTCATGCAAAGAATTGGGAACTCATTACCCAGGACAAATGGGTTTTAAATATATTGTCCCAGGGATACAGATTTCACTTCCACACGTTGCCAACACCAAGTAGGTGGCCGGGCCTACCCCCAAATCAGTGGGCAGAGGTCCAAAAACAAGTGCTTTCTTTCTTAAGCATGGGGGCTATTCAACTGGTACCTGAAGAGGAAAAGGGACAAGGTTTCTACTAGATACTTTTCCCGGTACCCAGAAAAGAAAATTCATGGCATCCTATCATGGACCTGTCTACTTTAAACACCTTTTTGGAGATTCCAAAATTCAAGATACTGACTCTTCACCAATTACTTCTTGTTCTAGGCAAAGATGCCTTGTTGGCAACACTAGATTTAAAAGAAGCATACCTGCACATCCCAATCAGGGAATCTTGCAGAAGATACCTACGCTTCATAGCAGGCTACACGCACTATCAGTTCTCTGCACTGCCCTTTGGCTTATCTACTGCACCCAGGGTATTCACAAAGTGCCTACTCCAGTTATTGCATTTTGCAGGCAAAGAAATATTCAAATATACCAATACCTGGATGATTGCCTAATTCAGGCAGAAAACCTGGACATACTTTTGAATCATCTGGCTTTTGTGCAAAGGGTGCTAACTTGTCTGGGGTACACCATAAACGAAAAGAAATCACACCTGGTACCCTGTCAACAAATTATATTCCTGGGAGCAAGCTTGAATACAACTTCCCAGATGGCTTTCCTCACGCCAGAGAAACAAATTCACTTGACAACCTACTTCAGACAAGTGGCCACAAAAACCCTGCTATCTACAAGGCAAATACTACAAGCCTTTGGGGTTCATGGCCTTCTGCATTCTTCTAATTCCATATGCAAGGCTGCATATGAGGAAACTACAATGGTATCTAAAAAGCCTATGGTGTCAACATTCTCAGGAACTAGAAGCAATGATCCATATAATTCCTTGTCTACGTCTAGAGTTCCTTTGGTGGGCAGACCCCTCTTCTCTCATCCACTGCTGAAGCAGTTTCTCAGAGGGGCCAAAAGTTTAAGACCACCCAGGAGAGCTCCAACTCCAGCCTGGGACCTTAACTTTGTATTGGAGAAACTCACCCTTCCTCCTTTCGAGCCAGCTGCTACTGCAGATTTAAAATACCTTTCTTGGAAGACAGCTTCCCTTTTAGCCATCACTTCAGCAAGAAGGGTATCTGAATTTTACAGGCCCTTATGGCAGTGAAGCCTATCATCTTTCATGCGGACAGGGTGTCTTTCAGGACCAATCCCTCTTTCATGCCAAAGGTGGTATCCAGTGTGGCCTTTAAATCAGTCCATTCATTTTCCAACCTTCTTTCCTAATCCACAGAACAAAGGGGAATGGATACTGCACTCCTTAGATGTGCACAGACAAATTAAATTCTACTTGGACAGGACTAAACCTCAAAGGAAATCTGAACAACTGCTGGTGGCATTTGCTGCAGGGACAAATGGGAAGGCTATTTCAAAGCAAACCATTTCCAACTGGATAGGCCATTGCATTAATTTCTGCTATAAGCACCATGGAAAACCTATCCCACAGGGGATCAGGTCCCACTCAACCAGGGCTGCATCTACCTTTGCAGCCTTTCTCAGGGACATCCTAGAAGCTACTACCTGGAGTTCTGTACATACTTTCACCAAGCATTACCATTTGCCAATTTTCTCTAAATCTAGAGCTGGCTTTGCCACTGCAATTTTACAGGGCCTTTTAGCTGGTCCTAATGCTATCTAAATTCCTCCTCCCATCCTTAGCTTTGGGAATCTACCCAAATGTAATGACTGCACCAGTGAAACATGAAGAACATAGTACAGTTGTGTACACTTCCATAAATGTAGATGTTCGAGTGTATTCACTGTTGCAGTCCTGGTTACCCTTCCTCCAGCCCCCTGACTTCTTTTGGCTATACCTCTTCTCTCCTTTTCAATGCTTAAAGGTTTTTTGGTGTATTTGATTTTTTGTTTGAGGTATAACCTTGTATGCTTATAGATTTAATTGCTTCCCATTAGGGCTGCACCTGACATCTGGTTTAAGAAAAACTGATGTAATGATGTCGGCTGCGTGTTTTATTCCCCTGACGTCACGGAAGAAGAGACAGCAACCGACGTAGGACCCAAGACTTTAAGCAGGCCAACTGAGGGCTATTGCAAGCAAATAACCCAAATGTGATGACTGCAACAGTGAATACACTCGAACATCTACATTTATGGTAAGTGTACACAACTGTACTTTCTTCGTGTTTCACTGTTGCAGTCATCACATTTGGGTTGTCTGCCTGCAGGTAGCCCTCAGCTGGCCTGAATACCAGAGTCTTGGGATTTCTACGTCTGATGCTGTCGCTTCTTCCATGATGTCAGGTCGTCAGGGGGTATAAAACATGCAGCCGATGCCATTACATCAGTCTTTCTTCCCGTGTGGTGCCTGAAGCATAAGCAGTTCGCAAGTGCCAGTCGGTAGACTCCTGAAATTTTCATTTTCGAGTTTCAGACCTGAAGTCTTCAAAAAAATAACTACCCCGTTGGGGATGCTTTTTTCTTGATCTAACCGATGTCAAAAAAAAATAACAATTGTCTTGTCTGTGGAAAGCAAATAACTCCTAGAGATTTTCATTCTTACTGCGTCACCTGTTTAGGCCCAGACCACAACGTCCCTAGCTGTCGGTTTTGTGCCTTGTTCATCGCCCGAACTATTCATCGTTCATAGGTTGGTACTATGCTATCGGCCCTAGGGCCTATACAAGCCTAGCCATAACAATTCGTTGGCTATTTCTTCCCACACTATTTACTTCCCTGGACCCCTGTCTAGCAGGGTGACTGACGTGATCTCTGGGGTTAATTTCCTTTCTCCCATCCAGTCGTCAAGGTTCCTTTTGAAGAGGGCCATAGAGGCACTCTGCTTGACATGTGTGGGCAGTTTATTCCAGAGTCGGGGAGTCTCTGGCTCAGGAACTTATCCCTCCAGCATGTTTTGTTTATTGTGATGACAAGGTTTAGATCCCTGGAGCGTGTGGCTCTGAGGGATTGGGATTTCTTTAAGTGTAGCATGTTCAACAACTCCGGGTTTGACATGGCCTTGTATATTAAGCAGAGGTATGCCTGTGAGAAGATGATATGTGACAGAGTATAGCTGGAGCTTTTTAAGGCGGTCAGCGTAGGGCATCTGCTTTAGGCCTGTTATTCTTTTAGTGAGGTATTTCTGCAGCCTTTCTAGTTGTTGCAGATGTCTTGAGAGGTACATACCAAACGGGGCGTTGTATTCTATAATGGGTCTAATGAGGGATGAGTACAGAGGGACAATGACTTCCTTTTTTCTGGATGAACAGCCCTAGTGATGAGGTGTTGCCACATAGGAAGATTTCCTGACTGTTGTGGTGATGTGGTTATCGAAGGTGAGACTACTGTCCACCTGTGTCCCTAAGTCTCTTATCACACTTTCGGTGTTTAGTGTACTGCTGCCTATGTGGTAATTCATGGGTACATGTTTTTTCCCAAAGGGGATAACTATACATTTCTTGGCATTGAGCTTGAGCCCATGACTCTGGCACCAAGCATCTGTTTCTGTAAGGCCCTTTTGTAGAGTATCCACATCACTTGAGGACTCAATAATGGCTCCCAGTTTGCAGTCATCTGTGAACTTTGTTAGCCAGAGTCCCTTAGTGTTAGCCTGTACTTCAGAGAAGTAGATGCCAAACAAGAGCGGTCCCAGGACTGAACCCTGAGGTACTCCACTTGTCACTTGTCTGTTGCTGGATTTGGAGTCTACTGCTTTAACAGTGTGGGTTCTGTCAGTAAGCCAGTTGGCAACCCATCGAGTGATGTATGGATTAATGCCCAGCTTAGTAAGTTTATCTTTGATTCCAGAGAGGGGGAGGGTATCAAAGGCCTTGGCGAGGTCCAGATAGGCTGTGTGGACCGCCTTACCCTCGTCCATGGCTCTGGAGACTGATTCGAAGAAGTCAGTCAGGTTCAGGAGACAAGATCGGCCCTTCACGAACCCAAACTGGGTGGGGTCCTGTGTTTGAAGGTTTCCAATGTCTTTGTTTATAAGTTCCATGATAATACGTTCCATGGCCTTGCATATCAGGCTCGTCAGACTGCTGGGGCGGTAGTTCCCGGGATCCAAGGTGGATCCCTCCTTGAGTGGGATAACTGTAGCTGTGCGCCTCTCATTGGGCACAAAACCTGAGGTGAGGCTATGATTAAACATGACACTTAGGTGATGTGCCAGTTCATTTTGTAGTTAATGTAGTACACAACCCAGGATGTCATCTGGTCCGATGGATGCTGTATTCTTAGCTTTGGAGAGTGCGTTTTTTACCCGTGTGGCTATTATTACCCGAATTTGGCAATCTTCCGATATTGAGATGAGCCGTTTAGGAGGTGAAGTTAGCACTGAAATGATCTGCCAGGATATTGGCAATATCCTTGGGAGCAGTATATTTAATGCCATTCTGTTGTAGCTCAGAGCAGATCTGAGCATTGCCATTTAGATTGTTGACATAGTTATAGAATGCCTTGTGGTTTTGTTTGGAATCTTTGGCAGTTTTATTTTCGTAACTAGCTTTGGAGGATTTTATGAGGGATCTCAGCTTCTTACTAAGGCTGGTAAGGGAGATGTTCTTCGTGTTTCACTGTTGCAGTCATTACATTTAGGTAATCTGCTGGCAGGTTGCCCTCAGTTGGCCTGATTAACAAAGTCTTAGGTCCTGCGTTGGTTACTGTCCCTTTTTCCGTGACGACAGGTCTTCAGAGGTATAAAACATGCAGCCAACGCCATTACATCAGTCTTTCTTGCCTTGTGGTGCCCAAAGCAGAAGTAGTTCACAAGTGCCAGTTGGCCGACTCCTGAAATTTTCGTTTTCGAGTTTCAGATCCGAAGTCTTCAACTAAAAAGCTAAGTACACTGTTGGGCAAACTTTTTCTTGCTCCTTACCGATGTCAGTAAAAGTTAATAATTGCATTACTTGTGGGAAGCAAGTACCTCATAAGGATTTTCATTTGTACTGTATTTCTTGCCTAGGCCCTGACCACAACGTACCTTGCTGTCGGTTCCTTGCTTTATTTAATCAACACACTATCAAACGTCGGTACATGTTTGCTTCTAAATATTTTGGCTCATGCTTTAATTATCCAGAAATGTCGTCGGTTAGCAGTCCAACTACCGGAATACCTAAAAAACGCAAAGAAAAAGACAGCGACAGGCCGTTGAGGTCCAAAACTGCCGATGCTTCTCCTAAGCCAGTCGCCAGTTCGCCGGTACTCAGTGAGGCGCTTTCGCAGCCCCTGATACCTGCTACTTCTAATTTGCAGGCCTCTACTGAGACCCATTCGGAGTCCCGTATGCTGCGAGATGCTTCAATTATGGAACCTGCGGATGTCTCTACCTTGGATGGGTCTGGAGCAGCTGTGCAGGCACTGGCTTCTGAGGGTGTTTTCATGTCTACAGATTTGTATATTAGACCAACGTAGTCTTCAAAACTAAGGCCAAAATCTCGACCTATGCCTAAAAAAAAGACGCCTGGGCCACATGTCCAGGCCCCTATGCCTAAAAACAAATGATCAAAATGGCTGAAGATTTAATTACTCTGATCAGAGGTAGCCAACCCCCCCCCCCTTCTAAGAGGCCTAGGCAAGATGTTGATTATGAATCTTCTGAACAGGTTTCTATTCTGACACTTCTAATGAACAGGAATTGTCTATACCTACTTATGAGGACTCTGATGCAGAAGATCCCATTCCTTCTGCTTCTCCCCCTGAGGATTTTTCTGTTGGGGAAACTTTGCATACCTTAAGGGAACATTTTCACTGGGAAAGTCAGGATTTTTCTGAATCTAAAGAGAGACTTAGGGATTTTCTTCTTCTTCCTCAGCCAGGGCCAGCCTTAGCTGAAACGGCGCCCTAGGCGAAGTACTGCTCTGGCGCCCTTTAAGCCCCACCCACACTGAACACAAGGAACACCCCTATTTGAGCCACGCCCACAGATGGGTCACATGGACCCACAAAACACTCCAATATATAAACAAAACATATCCCATAATAAAATGTATTCCTTTTAAACTCATACAAACTGGTGCACCTATAGATATGATCATAAATGGTGGGAAGATATTTAATGTGATATTCGATAAGAAGTTTACATGATTACAAGTAGCATAGATATAGGGCCAGATTCCAAAAGAGTTGCTCTTGGTGCAAGTCTGCTTTAATCTCAAAGGACTTGCTGTTAGTTTGTGACCTACTTCAGTGTAAAGCCTATCTATAAGCAGGCTTATACCAGGGGCCAGATTCCAAAACACTTGCTTCAGCCTACTCTCAGTGTAAGTCATTACTTAACACTGAAAGCAAATCTTTTGGAATCAAACCCATATATATGCGCATATATGTATGTGTGTGTGTGTGTGTCTGCATCTGTATGTGAATGTAGAAAGGTTATGGGTGCACAACTTTCCATACTGGGAGGTGTGGAGGTCTTGCAAAAATGTTTTAAAAGTGTAACAGTTGAACTTTCAAATCACTCTTTCTCATGTCAGATTGCATTTTAATGTTTAAAGGTTTGAAACAGGGAGTCTTACAACAGTTAATATGAGAAAATGTGTAAAATGACCATCTGTGAGTAGTGCTGAGGGAATTTGTTCAAGATGACAGTAAGACAGTGTATAGCTAATGCTGTTATAATGACTGGAGACTATAAATGTGAAATGACTTATTAGGTTAATTGATTTGGGATGTTTTCTTTTTATCAATATTGTTCTTTTTTTGCCAAGATAGATGGTTTTCGCTCCATCTTTTTCTTTAGTTTTCTTGTAAAAGAGGGAGTCCACTCCATTATCTTAAAGACAGGGATCTCATATACTATAGATGGCTTATAGCTTCTTCTAAGGAATTGTGGATTTCATAGTGATATTTTTTGGCACTTTGGATTTCTTCTAGAGTATTGTAAAGTTTTATAGTTCATTAGCGGACCGGAGTTCCGCTGTGGCGACCCCTAACCGGGAAAAGCCGAAAGACACAACAACATAGTTTTTTTCCTGAGGATTCAGTATCTTCCTCTTAGAAACCAAATTGAGGGAAAAAATCAATGACTTATAGTTAAGAATGTAGTTATTACTGAAAATATTACATTTGCTCTTTGTCAGTGCTGTCATGCTAGCAGCACTGTGCACAAATCTGTGATTATTGGCCATCATTTTTATGTTTACTGTTTGGCTTGTGTTCCAGTTATTCACCTGATCGATCTTGTCCATTTGAAATTGACTTAGAAGATGTAGTACTTGTGGAATGCGTTTTAATAAGAACAGTCATTGCCCTTCTCTTCCTCAGGAATGCTGTGCAACAAAAGATTCCTTCTTTCAAATATGCTGAATTTCTAGTCTACCTGACAGAAGTTGTTTTTGCTTTAAAATACAATAAATTCACATATAATATTCCTCTATTATTTTGCTCATTTGACTTAGCCAGAGCAATACTTTCTTAAATTAATGAAACCTGTGATTTATTATTTATTTTTTTTTTACTGGATCAGGTAGGTTTCAGAGGGAAGGCTAAAAACAAGGATCAGTATATACAACTGTCTAATCATTTCATCCACAACTGTTTGGCCTGTGGTAAAGGGCATCCTGTGGTAAGATGGTGGTCTTAGGATGAGACAGAGGGGTTTTCCTGTAATATTAAAGTTGAAACTGGATCTCCACCAAAACCACTATTCCATCAAATCAGATGTGCTGTTTTCTTTTTACAGGAATATCCAGTTATGGCAACTAAGCAAAAAAATGTTATTTCTACTCTTGCTTTTTAATTAAATGTTTCTGTCCCCACCTCCTTCTCACAATGCAAAATTTGAATTTAACTATTGGCAGAGAAATCTTTGAGAAAAATGCATCAGCGGATGAAATTGTTGGTCCCTTTAGGCCCCTCTTCTCAAAATTTAGAATTTCCCTTTTCAGGCTGGTGCCCAAAAAAGGGTTTGGAGACTTAAAGGCGAGTCATCACTTGTCCTTCAGTCATGGATCCTTAGTTAATGACTGGATTGAAAAAGAAATGCTGAGGCTCCAGTATGTAACCCTCAATGATACGGCTGACATATATATATATATATATATATATATATATATATATATATATATATATATATATGTATATATATATATATATATATATATATATATATATATATGTATGAACATAGGTTTACTGTCAAAATGTCGAATCTCACAACAAAATCTATTCACTTGCTCAATCTGACATTTTGAATTTGGTAATATCACTCTTGGAGAATGCTGGAAATTATCACCTTGACATCCGTGTTAGAACTTATTTGAAATATCAGGAGGTGACGTCAGACCCTTAGGCAGTTGTTCTGAAGCTGCCGTAGAAATTGTACATCTGCAGCACAAGTTTTTACAGTTTTGCAGGGGGCAAGCCCCTCTGCAGCCCCCACACTCCCTGCATGTTATATATACCAACACCAAGATCGCACTACTGTGAGGAAAAGGGTAAATTTCCCGATCCCCACTATATTGCGATCTGTTATCAGAACGTCAGTCCCCCATTAGCTAATGTGGTTTTGAAAATTTCTGGATTGGCATTAAGAAAACTGGAAAACACTCATTTTACCATCAAAGTTTTGCATAAGTGCCCTTCCACATTTTGATAATAAATCTATAAAAATGTATGTACATGTGTGTGTGTGTGTGTGTGTGTGTGTGTGTGTGTGTGTGTGTACACACACACACACACATATATTTATATATATAGATAGATAGATAATACATATTTAGATATATATATATATATATATATATATATATGTGTGTGTGTGTGTATATATATATATATATATATATATATATATATATATATGCATATATATATATATATATATATATATATATATATATATATATATATATGCATATATATATATATATATATATATATATATATATATATATATATTTGCATATATATATATATATATATGCATATATATATATATATATATATATATATATGCATATATACAAATAGCTCAATGCCAAAACTGTATCTATCTAGGACCTTTCATCCATTGACATAGGATCAAATGCAATTTATCTTGATCTCTCATCTACTTGGTGTTGAAAATAAATTGTTGCTGTTCAACCAAATATTATCAACAGTCTATACCTCCTCAAACAGTGATAATTAAGTAGAAAATGATTAATAATTCAGACAAGATATTCTTAGTGATAGCTGATGAATATATGCCAGCCAGAGTAAATTTGATAGTTGATGCCCGAGTATAACAGTGTTAGTACTACAGGCAAAGCATAACCTGCAGGCAGAAATTATCAAAAATTATTGAGCCTTTACTGTTTCAATAAGAATCCAAAAGAGTGTGGTGTTATTTCTCTTGTCAGTACCATCCATGCAATCTTTATAATTTCTATATGCATTAAGCATTTGTAACAGGCATAAATAATGCGCTGTAAGTAATGGAGTCTTTCTTTGCGTAGAAGATCAATGCAAGTTTAAGAAACACCAATGCATTTATTACACGTTTAACTCAATGCATTTCTTTGCTTTGTGATTGTCTGTTTTCTTGTGGCTTTTTATCTTATTGATCACTATCGAAGATGGAAATCATCGGAAGCAAATGTCATACCTCATGGAAGCTCTTAAAACAGTGACCATGTTCATTTAGAAAACTAAAGGAAGTTAATGGTCAGTTTTACTTAAATTTTCTGTCGAATAATAGCACATGACTTTAATGCCAAGCATTGCACAACTAATCGTCCCTCTTGAGTGACAAAAAACACATACTGGGATAAGAATTAACAAAAATCAAGGACACACTGCCCGGTCGTCACAGCAGAACTCCGGTCTGTAAATTGCGCCCTTTTGAGGCCAGGGAGAGCGCAATTGCTAGCCTCTATGGGCGGCGGTGAAATTAAGAAAAAGAAATGTTGTCTTTTCGGCTTTTCCCAGTTAGGGGTTGTCACAACAGAACTCCGGTCCGTAAATTGTGCCCTTTTGAGGCCGGCCTGTACGGCGCCCTAGGCGGTCGCCTGGTTCGCCTATGCCTAAGGCCGGCTGTGTCCTCAGCATAGGCCTTTGGCTATACCTCCTGTTTTAGACATTTGATGATGTTTTTACAGAATCTAGTATGGCTCTCCTTGTAAGCCAGACAGATACTACAGGGTTCCTGACTCCCACAAATTCCTTTTCAAAAATCCTGTTGCAGATCCTGAAACCATTTCTCAGGGTCCCAAGTGCATTAAGGCTTCTACTTCTAAAAATCCTACCCCTTCTGATAGAGATTCCAGGGTGCTGAATAGATGGGGTAAGAAGGTTTACACTTCTGCAACCCTGGCAATCAGGGCTTTAAACTGTCAATTTCATATGCTAAAATATTAGCAGCATATCATGGGACTGCTTAAACAGAAACATTTACAGGATTCATTGCATTCAGTTGAGCAAGTTGGAAAACACTTTGCAATGTGGTTTTGATTTTTTTTGGAGGCCTCTTGCAGGGCTGCTGTAACTGGGTCTGTGCTAAGAAGGTATGCTTGGCTCAAAGAGCAAAGTCTGCTTGATCATGTTAAAGCAAAATTGTTAGATGCTCCTTTACAACAGGACCGTCTCTTTGGAAATAAGGCTGAAGAAGTTCTAAAAAGGATGGAAGATACAGCTAAATCTATGCAAACTGTGAAAGATTTCTTACAAGTGCAACCTCCAAGATTTAGTAGACGCTGGCCTACTAAGAACTGGTCCTTTCCAGTTCTTTCGAGAGCCACTCAAGTCAAACCCAGACATTCCAGAAGCACCAGGTTTCAGTCCCAAGGGACTTTCAGAACAAAACAATGGGGTGCCTCTTCTTCCAAATCTGGAAACAAGACACCTCCCTATGGTAAGCAGTCTCAATGACTTCCCTTTATACATACCAAGCACTTAACTTTTAGCCGCCCCTTTGGGGGGAAAACTGGCTCTTCATGCAAAAAACTGGCAACTTATAACCCAGGACAAATGGGTTTTAAATATAGTATCCCAGGGATACAGATTTAATTTCCACACTTTGCCAATTCCAAACGGATGGCCAGACTTGCCTTCAAATCAGTGGGCAGAGGCCCAAAAACAAATACTTTCCCTCATGAGCATGGGGGCTATTCAACTAGTACGTGAAGAGGAAAAGGGACAAGGTTTCCATTCAAGACTTTTCCTGGAACCCAGAAAAGACAAATCTTGGCATCCAATTCTGGACTTATCTACTGTAAACACCTTTCTGCACATCCCATAATTCAAGATGCTGACTCTTCAGTTACTTCCTATGATAGGCAAAGATGCCTGGTTGGCAACTGTAGATTTAAAAGAGGCTTACCTGCATATCCCAAGCAGGGAATCTTGCAGAAGATACCTCAGCTTCAAGCAGGCTTCTTGCATTACCAGTTCTTTGCACTGCCCTTTGGCTTATCTACTGCGCGCAGGGTCTTTACAAAGTGTCTGGCTCCAGTAATTGCATTTTGCAGGCAGAGAAATATTCAAATATATCCATACCTGGACGATTGTCTAATTCAGGCAGAAAACAAGGAATTCTTCTAAAACATCTGGCATTTGTAAAAAGGGTTCTAACTTGTCTAGGGTACACTATAAACGAAAAGAAATCACAAATGGTACCCTCTCAAAAAATTACATTCCTGGGTGCAAGCTTGAATACAACTGCCCAGATAGCTTTCCTTATGCCACAGAAGCAAATTCATTTGGTGACTTACTTCAAACAGGTGGCCACAAAAACCCTGCTTTCTGCAAGGCAAATACTGCAAGCCTTGGGGTTCATGGCCTGCTGCATTCTTCTTATTCCATATGCAAGACTGCATATGAGGAAACTTCAGTGGTATTTAAAAAGTCTATGGAGTCGGCATTGTCTCAGCCCGGAAACAATGGTTCCTGTTATACCTTGCCTGCTACTAGAGTTCCTATGGTGGGCAGAGGCCTGCCACCAAACAAGGGACTGCCTTTCACACCACCCCCTGCCGCTCAAACCCTAACTATAGATGCATCAGACTATGCTTGGGGGGGCTCATCTGGCAGGGAAGTGCTTTCAGGGTAAATGGAGCCCAAATCAAATGCACCTTCATATCAATCAAAAAGAAATGCTAGCCGTACAGAATTCACTGACAGCCTTCAAGGACTACCTTCATCCAGGACAATTGATGATAAAGACAGACAACACCATGGTTATATGGTACATAAACAAGCAGGGGGGTACACACTCCTACCCCCTTTGCAGACTAGTCATGGCATTGTGGAACACGACCTTGACCTATCAAGTACAACTACAAGCTCAATTCCTGCCAGGAAAGCTGAATGCTCTGGCAGACTAACTAAGCAGAAATCTCATGGACCCACACGAATGGAAACTGGAACTACGGATTTTCAATATGTTGGCACGCAAGTGGGGAAGCCCAGACATAGATCGTTTTGCCTCACCCCAGAACTATCAGTTGAACAAATTTTGCACAAGAACTCATCACAAAAAAGCCTGGAAAGTGGATGCTGTGTTCTTCAGCTGGAAAAACCTATCAGTCTATGCCTTTCCCCCCTCTGCCTCTGCTCTCCAAAGTTCTACTAAAAGTCAAACAGAACAAACCTCGCCAACACTGGTACCCACTCCTGCGCAGTGTCACACCATCCACTGTGGCACCTGCCTCAGACACCTTACTTACTGTCTCAGCAGAACAACCAAATTCTGCACACTCTACCCCAAACTTTGAATCTTGCAGTGTGGCTTATCACCTAAATTCCCCCTTAGCTCCCCTCAGCAAACCTGTGATTGATGTCATTTTGGAGGCAAGAAGACCTAGTACTAGAAAATCTTATGCCGACAAATGGAAAAGATTCTGTGCCTGGAATCAATCTCAAGGGATAAACACAGCAGTGCCCAACTCACCTCAGATTTTGCAATACTTAACTGACATGCTTCAGAAGGGCCTGTCTTTTTCTTCCATAAAAATCCATGCCTCAGCCATTTCAGCTCATTACAACACAGAACCTCCCCTCTTTTCTCATCCTCTGCTAAAGCAGTACCTCAGAGGGATCAAAAACTTAAGATCACCCAGGAGAGCTCCAACCCTTGCCTGGGACCTCATTTTTCTATTGGAGAAGCTCACTCTCCCTCCTTTCGAGCCAGCTCCTACTGCAGACTTATAATTTCTCTCCTGGAAAACAGCTTTCCTTTAAGCAGTCACTTCAGCTAGAAGGATTTCCGAATTACAGGCTCTTATGGCAGTGGAGCCTTTCATCATTTTTCATGCGGACAGGGTATCTCTCAGGACCAATCCATACTTCATGCCTAAGGTGGTATCCAGTGTGGCTCTTAATCAGACCATTCATTTGCCAACTTTCTTTCCCAATCCACAGAACAAGGGGGAGCGGATTCTGCATTCATTGGATGTACACCGACAACTTAGATTTTACTTAAACAGGACAAAATCTCAAAGAAAATCTGAACTGCTGGTGGCATTTGCTGCAGGGGCAGAGGGAAAGGCTATTTCAAAGCAAACCATTTCCAAATCGATAAGCCATTGTATTCATTTCTGCTATATGCACCATGGAAAAACTATCCCCCAGGGGATCAGATCCCATTCCACCAGGGCTGCTTCTAATTCAACAGCCTTTCTCAGAGGTGTTCGTACCAGGGACATTGTAGATGCTGCTACCTGGAGCTCAGTTCATACTTTCATCAAACATTACCATTTACTACTTTTCTCTAAATCCAGAGCTGGCTTTGCCTCTGCTGTCCTGCAGGGCCTTATAGCTGGTCCTAATGCTGTATAATTCCCTCCACCCAGCCATAGCTTTGGGAATCTACCCAAATGTAATGAATGCAGTAGTGAAACATGAAGAACATAGTACAGTTGTGTACACTTACCATAAATGTAGATGTTCGAGTGTATTCACTGTTGCAGTCCTGGTTACCCTCCCTCCACCCCCCTATTTTTCTCTGGCTATACCTCTACTTTCTTTCACTATGCTTAAAAGCCCTTTTGGTGTATTTGCTTTTGGTTGGAGGTATATTTTTTGTGTTTTTAATTTTATTTGTTCTCCATTTGGGGGGCACCTGGCATCTGGAGCAAGAAAAACTGATGTAATGGCGTCGGCTGCATGTTTGATCCCCCTGACATCATGGAACAAGGGACAGCAACCGACGCAGGACCCAAGACTTTGTTAATCAGGCCGACTGAGGGCAACCTGCCAGCAGATTACCCAAATGTAATGACTGCAACAGTGAATACACTCTAACATCTACATTTATGGTAAGTGTACACAACTGTACTTTTTTTTGCATCCTGGGATTTTCCTCTTTTCTGCAACAGTTTCTTCATTTTGTTGTAAGGTTTCTTTATGGCTGGGGACCTACCAGATTGTCTTCCTTTTTTTGGAGGAGAGAGTCTTGGTTCTATTTGGGATGGCACGATTCATGCATGAGTGGATATGCTCGTACAGTGCCTTAGTGCAGGATTCAGCAGTTGAACTTTCAGTTCCTGTCTGCATGGGTGTCATGAAGTTTGTCAATTCTGACTTGAGTAGCATGAAGTTGGTTTGGAGAAGTTTTTATGGAGGTTTCCTTACTGGGGGTGGGATGTGGATGTTAAGGGTGATTAGCCAATGGTCAGACCTGATCAACGAGGGGGTGACCATAGGTGTGAAGCATCGATTTCCCATGTTGGTAATGACCAGGTCTAGGGTATTAGAGCCCCTGGTGGGATTATGGATTAGCTGATCCCAGGGCATTGGAATTTATGAATTTGAAGAACTGTTGGACAAAGGTGGTGTTACATGAGTAGTTTCCCCAGTTAATGGCAGGTTAGTTGAATCACCTAGTATTAGGGTATTTAGTTGTATCTTAATATTTTCCAGTATGTTTAGAAAGGTGTAGTGAGAATCTTGGGGCATGGTGGGGGATCTGTAGCAAGCTGCAGTTTGGATTACAGTCTTACCTAGTGTTAGTTGCACCTGGAGAATTTCATATGCATTGTGTTGGGCAACTAGCCTGGTGGTGTGTATATGGACACTCCTCCACCTTTAGTGTTTCAAATGTTCATCGTGTTACCCTGCTGCAGTCATCACACTTGGGTTATCCTGCCGTCAGGCGGTCCCGCAGTCTGCCTGAATTCCAAAGTCTTGGTCCGGCGTCAGTTGCTGTCGCTTCTTCCCTGACGTCAGTGCGCCAGGGGTATGCAAGAGGCATCCGACGCCATTTTCTTCAGTCTTTCTTGCAGTGAGCCGGTCGGCCGACACCTGAGATTTTCGAATTGAATTTCAGTCCGAAGTCTTCAATAAAGCTAAGTACCCCGTTGGGGAACCTTTTCTTGCCTCAGTCCGATGTCAGAAACGGTTAACAATTGCATTTCTTGTGGGAAGCAATTACCTCATAAGGACTTCATTCTTTTTGTTTTCCTTGCCTAGGCTCAGACCACGACGTCACAGGTTGTCGGTTTTGTGCTAGGTTTAATAAACGAACTATCAAACGCTGTTTTGACTTTGCACGACATTACTTTGGTAGGAAATTTAATTATATCATGCCGTCGGAGCAGCCGACGACCGGCATGCATAAAAAACGCAAGGATAAGGACAGGCAGCCTAGGAACAAGCCAGACGCCGAGGCCTCGGCTGGGCCTGTCGCCGGTTCTCCGGTTTTCAGTGAGGCACCTACGCAGCCCCTGACGACCGCAGAATTGGAACCCCAGACAGCTGCGAATTCTCAAGCGGAGTGTACTAGGCCGACGCAGCCGTCTTCATTAGGCCCTTCCGACACTGGAGCAGAAGGAGATCCCGGTGCAGTGGAAACACCTTCGGTTGCAGAAGGTGTCTTCAGACCGACTACACTCACCATTAAATCTTATGCTAAGCTTAAAAGTCCAGTAAAACCAAAAAAGACTGCACATCAGTCTACAGTTCAAGGCCCCATGCCTAAGAAACAGATGCTTAAGACGGCTGAAGATTTGATTACCCTAATCAGGGGTCCCCCCCCCAGATAAAAGACCAAGACAAGAGGAGGGTTTTGCTTCCTCTGACCAGGTTTCAATTTCCTCAGATTCTTCTGAGGAACAGATTACACTTTTCCCCCTTATGAGGACTCTGATGCTGAAGACTCTATCCCCTCAGCATCTCCCCCTGAAGACTACTCCTTTGGGGAAACTTTGCATACCATGAGGGAACATTTCCACTGGGAAGGCCAGGACTACTCTGATTCTAAGAAAAGGCTCCGAGAGTTCCTTTTACTACCCCAGCACAGACCACTTGCTATCCCTCCAGTTTTAGATATTGTGGATGATGTTTACTTGGAGTCTAGTCTAAATCCAGACTCTCCACCTCCTGCTCCAGCCAAACCAGACAGATACTACAGAGTGCCTGACTCTCACAAATTTCTTTATAAAAGCCCTGTGGCTGACCCAGAAACAATTTCCCAGGGTCCTAAGGGGCTAAAGCTTCTATGGTCAAAAATCCTGTGCCCTCTGAAAGGGATTCCAGAGCCCTAGATAGATGGGGAAAGAAAATATAGACATCAGCAACTCTGGCTATGAGAGCATTAAATTGTCAGTTTTCACATGCTGAAATATCAGCAATTCCTAATGTCTCAGTTATAGCAAAAAATGAGCACACACAAAGAACAGTCTGAATTCAAGGGAATGCAGGATCTGTTGCATGCAGCTGAACAGGTGGGCAAACATACTTTACAATGTGGATTTGATTCATTGGAAGCTTCCTGTAGAGCAGCTGTTACTGGGTCTGTCATACGTAGGCATGCTTGGTTAAAACAACAAACCCTGCCTGATCATGTTAAAGCAAAATTATTGGATGCACCTTTACAACAGGATGTATTATTTGGTGTCAAAGCAGAAGAGGTCTTAAAGAAAATGGAGGCTAAGGCAAAGTCTATGCAGACGGTCAAGGATTTTTTTACAGGTACAACCTCCTCGTTTCAGCAGAAATTGGCCAACAAAAAACTGGTCCTTTCCAGCTTCTGACAGATCACAGAGGGACAAATACAGACGCCCAAGGGGCAGAGGTCAGTCACAAGGCCCTTACAAACCTCGCCAATGGGGTACTGCTACCCGGAAAGGAGAAGACAGGCCCCAAGCTAGCAGAAGACAAACACAATGACTCAATCCTCAAACTACCAAGCAAATCTCTCCTGGCAGCCCCCTTGGGAGGAAAATTAGCATTTTTTGCAGACAACTGGCACATCATCACAAGGGACAAATGGGTCCTAAACATTGTCTCACAAGGATACAGATTCCACTTTCATACCTTGCCAAGGAAAAAAGGAATGCCAAACCTGCCACCAAATCAATGGGCAGAGGCACAAAAACAAATTACAGCTCTCATGGACATTCAACAGGTACCTACATAGGAGCAAGGACAAGGATTTTACACAAGACTCTTTCTAGTCCCAAGAAAAGACAAAGCATGGAGACCCATTCTGGATCTTTCAATTCGGAACACCTATCTGCAAGTACCAAAATTCAAGATGCTAACACTACAGCAGCTTCTTCCCATGCTGGGCAAGAATGCTTGGCTAGTAATGTTGGACCTCAAGGAGGCATACCTGCATGTCCCTATCAGACAAAATTGCAGAAGATGCCTCCGCTTCATTGCAGGTTCAACACACTATCAGATGTTCATCGTGCATACAGCTGCAGTAATCACAGATGGGTTTTCAGCCATCAGGCGGTCCCTCGGTCGGCCGAATTCCAAAGTCTTGGTCCGGCGTCGGTTGTCGTCGCTTACTCTTCTGACGTCAGTAAGGCCAGAGTATATAAGACACAGCCGACGCCATGTTCTTCAGTCTTTTTTGCCGCGCTGTGCCCGAAGCAGAAGCAGTTCGCAAGTGCCGGTCGGCCAGCTCCTGAATTACGAAAAAATTGGATCCGAAGTCTTCTTTAAAGCTAAGTACCCCGTTGGGGAAACTTTTCTTGCCTCAGACCGATGTCAGAAAAAGTTAATAATTGTATTTCTTGTGGGAAGCAAATACCGCATAAGGATTTCCATTCCGTTGCATACCTTGTTTGGGCCCAGACCACGGCGTCTCGGGCTGTCGCTTTGCGCTACCTTCAATAAACGCACTATCAAGCGTCGGGCGGAGTTCGCCCAACACTACTTTGGTAAAGCTTTTGATTATAAGATGTCGTCGGACTCTCCGACTACCGTTTGTCCAAAACGCAAGGAAAAGGACCGACACGCGAGACCCGCGGTCCCGCCGACACCACGCCAAAACAGGCTACACGTGGTCCGGTTCTCAGCGAGACGCCTTTGCAGTCCCTGTCTACCGGCGACACTCCTTTGGCGGTGTTCTCTGTACCGAGATCGCTGGGTCCTCGGTCCTTTCCCAGACTACAACGAAGCCCCTGCTAATGTCGAGCCTACTAATGTGGACAGGTCCACCTCCACCCATGGTGTATTTAGGCCCTCATCTTCTTTTTCAATAAAGGCTTTTACTAAATCCAAAGCAGCCAGGCATCCCACGAGGCCTGTTGCACAGGGCCCATCTCCTGGACCCATGCCTAAGAAACAGATGCTTAAAATGGCTGAGGATTTAATTACTCTTATCAGAGGTTCTCAGCCCCCTCCTGACAAGAGACCCAGAGTGGAGGAAGAATCTCCCTCTTCTGATCAGGGATCCATTTTATCAGAACATTCTGATGCAGAGGAACACTCTTACTCCCCTTTTGAGCATTCGGATGCAGAACAGTCCATTCCTTCTTTATCCCCTCCTGAGGATTTCTCTTTTGGGGAAACCTTGCACACTTTGAGGGAACACTTCCATTGGGAAGGCCAAGACTTTTCAGATTCAAAGAAAAGACTTGGGGAATTTCTTTGGTTACCTCAGCACAGACCTCTGGCTATACCCCCTGTTTTGGATGTACTGGATGATGTCTATTCGGAGGCTTGCCTTAACCCTGATTCTCTGCCTCCTGCACCAGTAAAACCTGATAGGTATTGCAGAGTACCCAGCTCTCACCAATTTCTCTACAAAGGCCATAATGCTGACCCTGAAACAATTTCACAAGGCCCCAAGGGATTAAAGGCCTCCACTGCCAAGAATCCACTCCCTGCAGAAAGGGAATCCAGATCTCTAGAAAGGTGGGGTAAAAAGGTATATACCTCGGCCACCCTAGCCATGAGGGCCTTAAACTGTCAGTTTCATATGATTAAATATCAACAGTGCCTGTTATCACAATTAAGGAACAAAATGTCTCAACCTGAACAACCAGATTTAAAAGAGTTACAAGATATGATGCATAGTGCGGAGCAAGTGGGTAAACACACCTTACAATGTGGTTATGATGCCCTAGAGGCTTCCAGTAGAGCGGCTGCCACAGGATCAGTCATAACACACCTTACAATGTGGTTATGATGCCCTAGAGGCTTCCAGTAGAGCGGCTGCCACAGGATCAGTCATTCGCAGACATGCCTGGCTTAGGGAACAAAATTTACCTGATCATGTGAAAGCTAAACTTCTTGATGCTCCTTTACAAAAGGATGTACTATATGGTACTAATGCTGAGGACATACTATGGAAAATGGAAGAAAAAGCCAAATCTATGCAAACTGTCAAGGCTTTCTTACAGGTCCAACCACCACGTTTTAGCAGAAATTGGCCTTCAAAAAACTGGGCCTTTCCAGCCACTGACAAGCCCCAAAGAGGTAGATACAGACGCACAAGGGGCAGAGGGCAATCACAAGGATCATATAGAGGCAAACAATGGCAATCTCCAGCACCAAGAGGTGGTGAAGACAGTGCACAACAATACAGGAAGCAAACCCAATGACTCCCTCATTTCCATGCCAAGCAAGTCTCAGCTGACAGCACCTTTGGGAGGGAAACTAGCATTATTTGCAAGCAATTGGCATATTGTCACAACAGACAAATGGATACTGGACATTATAAACAGAGGCTACAGATTTCAATTTCACACTCTTCCAAAAATGAGAGGCATGCCAAACCTTCCACAAAATCAAAGGGCGGAGGCACAACTGCAAATTTCAAAGCTCCTAAACATGAGAGCTATACAAAAGGTACCTACACACCAACAAGGTCAAGGTTTTTATTCTAGACTTTTTCTGGTACCAAGAAAAGGAACTGACTGGAGACCCATTCTGGACTTATCCATCCTAAACTCATTCCTACTCGTGCCAAAATTCAAGATGCTCACATTACAGCAACTTCTTCCCATGCTGGGCAAGGAGTTTTGGCTGGTAACATTGGACCTCAAGGAGGCATACCTGCATGTCCCAATCAGACAAAGCTGCAGAAGATACCTCAGATTTCTTGCAGGTTCAATCCACTATCAATTCTCTGCATTGCCCTTTGGCTTATCTACTGCGCCCAGAGTATTCACAAAGTGCCTGGCATCAGTGATTGCCTACTGCAGACTTCAAGGGATACAAATTTACCCTTATCTGGACGACTGCCTGATCCAAGCGGACAGCAAGCATACTACTGGAACATCTGGCATATGTGACACGGTTACTGCTTTCTCTGGGATATACCATCAACAAGGAGAAATCAAGACTAACACCATCTCAGAAAATAACCTTCCTGGGTGCCAACTTGGACACAAACACCCAGATGGCATATCTTACGCCAGAAAAACAAGGGCAACTATCTCAGTACTTCAAAACACTAGCAAAAAGTACCAGGCTTACTGCAAGGAAAATCCTTCAGGCTCTGGGATTCATGGCATCTTGCATTCTTCTAATCCCATGTGCAAAGCTGCATATGAGGAAACTTCAGTGGTACCTAAAAAATCTATGGTCTCAACACAGTCACAGTTTGGAAGCATTTATACCAATAATTCCATGTTTGCAAAAGGAATTTCTATGGTGGGCCCAAGCATGTCAAGTAAACACAGGCCTTCCATTCTGCAAGCCTCAAGCAAAGCAAGTCATAACCACAGACGCCTCAGATTACGCCTGGGGGGCGCACATGAAGGACAGGTGCATTCAGGGCAGATGGTCCCAAAAGGAAAAGCACCTTCACATCAATCAAAAAGAAATGCTAGCAGTAATAAATGCAATTACAGCTTTCAAGGACTTCCTGCATCCAGGACAATTACTGATAAGAACAGACAACACCACAGTAATGTGGTACATAAACAAACAAGGAGGAACACATTCATACCCCTTGTGCAGACTAGCCATGACTCTTTGGAACTTGGCTCTGGAAAGGCAAATCAAACTTCAAGCACAGTACTTGCCAGGACTGGAAAACACACTGGCAGACACTCTAAGCAGAAATATGACAGATCCACACGAATGGAAGTTACATCCTCAGGTGTTTACAGAGATAATCCAAGCGTGGGGGAGGCCAGACATAGATCTTTTTGCCTCCCACAGGAACCATCAACTGAAAAAGTTTTGTTCAAGGACCTTTCATCCAAAGGCCTGGAAAGTGGACGCCCTTTCATTCAGTTGGACAGCATGGACAGTTTATGCATTCCCACCTCTGCCCCTTCTGCCCAAGGTGCTTTTGAAAGCAAGAACAGACAAACCAAGGATGATACTGATTGCTCCAGATTGGCCAAGGCAACACTGGTATCCACTCCTCACAGTCAGCTGAAAACACTCAACCTCGCTGCATGGAAAATTCCTTGACACCACAACAGTCCCTACTCTCCAAGGAGGTGCAGGATGTCATTTTGGAGGCCAGAAGACCAATTACTAGAAAAGCTTACTCCGCAAAATGGAAGCGGTTTTGCTGTTGGAATGAGAAAAGAGGCCAGGACCCTAGAAAATTTAACTTGCCTCAGGTTTTACAGTACCTAGCTGAACTGCTGAACAGTGGACTTTCATTTTCTTCCATAAAAATACATGCCTCAGCCATTTCTGCAGAATTCAACACGGATCCTCCTTTATTCTCTCACCCACTCTTACGACAGTTCCTCAGAGGGGCTAAGAATATAAGACCTCCAAGGAAGCAACCAATAGCAGCCTGGGACCTTAATTACATACTAGAAAAATTAGCATTGCCTCCCTTTGAACCTGCTGCCTCAACAGATCTGCAACATTTGTCCTGGAAAACAGCTTTCCTTCTGGCCATCACTTCAGCTCGTAGGGTTTCTGAACTACAGGCCCTCATGGCGGTGCAACCCTTCCTCATCTTCCATCAGGACAGGGTTTCCCTTCGTACCAACCCATCTTTTATGCCAAAAGTGGTATCCAGGGTAGCCTTAAATCAAGCCATACACCTACCTACCTTTTATCCTAACCCTCAAAACAAAGGGGAGAGGCTGCTTCACACTTTAGACATCCATAGGCAGCTACGTTATTATTTGGACAGAACAAAGTCCTTCAGGAAATCAGAACAACTTTTTGTCCTATGTCAGGGGCTCAAGGGAAACCAGTTACCAAACAGACCATTTCCAAGTGGATTGGCCACTGCATACGGTTTTGTTATTCCTATCATGGGAAATCTGTCCCTACTGGTATCCGATCTCACTCCACCAGGGCCACAGCCACCTCTACAGCCTTCCTCAGAGGCGTTCCTACTAAGGATATTTTGGAGGCAGCCACTTGGAGTTCTGTACATACCTTCACAAAACACTACCACCTACCCTTATATTCCAGAACAAGAGCAGGCTTTGCCACTGCTGTTTTGCAGGGCATTCTGGCTCAACCCAGTTCCTCATAGTACCTACCACCCTATGCATAGCTTTGGGACTGTACCCATCTGTGATTACTGCAGCTGTATGCACGATGAACATAGTACAGTTTTGTACCTACCATAAATGTAGATGTTAGAGTGCTAATACAGCTGCAGTACAGGTTTCCCTCCCTCCTTCCCCACTTGGTAAAGGCATGGGGCCTAACAACCTCTTCATACCACCTGACTGGGTTATCCTGCTATGTTTTATTTGCTTGCTTACACTGATTTTGCATTACATTGCATTGCCTGCATATGTAGATAAGCCTTATTTATGTATTGCCTTCCTTTTGGGGGCACCTGACATCTGGGGCAAGAAAGACTGAAGAACATGGTGTTGGCTGTGTCTTATATATTCTGGCCTTACTGACGTCAGAAGAGTAAGCGACGACAACCGACGCCGGACCAAGACTTTGGAATTCGGCCGACCGAGGGACCGCCTGACGGCTGAAAACCCATCTGTGATTACTGCAGCTGTATTAGCACTCGAACATCTACATTTATGGTAGGTACAAAACTGTACTTTCTCTGCACTGCCCTTTTTCTTATCTACTGCACCCAGGGTCTTCACAAAATGCCTGGCACCAGTAATTGCATACTGCAGCCAAAGAGGAATTCAGATATACCCATACCTGGACGACTGTCTTATTCAAGCAGAAAGCAAGGACATTCTTTTAAAGCATCTGGCATTTTTCAAACACCTTCTAAGTTGCCTAGGGTACACAGTAAACGAAAGGAAATCAAAACTAGTGCCCTCACAAAACATAATATTCCTGGGTGCCAGCTTGAATACAATGGCCCAGATGGATTATCTCACGCCAGACAAGCAACAACAGCTGACTCAATATTTCAAAATAATGGCAACGAAGACCCAACTCCCTGCAAGAAAAATTCTGCAGGCCTTGGGATTCATGGCATCTTGCATACTACTAATACCATTTGCAAAACTGCATATGAGGAAATTACAATGGTACCTGAAAAGCGTATGGACTCAGCACAGCCACAGCTTGGAAACAGTGATACCACTCATTCCCTGCCTTCAACAGGAGTTTCTGTGGTGGGCACAGGCATGTCACCTCAACAAGGGTCAGCCTTTCACCGTACCTACAGCCAGGCAAACTATGACAACAGATGCATCGGACTATGCCTGGGGAGCACACATGGCAGGACAGTGCATTCAGGGCAAATGGACTACAGATCAAAGGCATCTGCATATCAATCAAAAAGAAATACTAGCAGTACAGAATGCCTTAACACCTTTCCAAGGACCTCTTACACCCAGGACAACTAATAATAAAGACTGGCAACACCACAGTAATGTGGTACATAAACCAGCAAGGAGGCACACATTCCTACCCTCTATGCAGTCAAGCAATGACCTTGTGGAACACAGCACTGTCTTACCAGGTTCAATTACAAGCACAATTCCTGCCAGTAAAGAAAAACACGCTGGCAGACGACCTAAGCAGAAACATCATGGATCCACACGAGTGGAAACTAGATCCACAAGTATTTGCAATGATAGCTCAAAAATGGGGACGGCCACACATAGATCTGTTTGCCAGCCCTCAAAACTACCAACTTCATAAATTTTGCACAAGGACATTCCATCCACAAGCTTGGAAAGTGGACGCCCTCTCATTCAGTTGGAAAACATTAACAGTGTATGTCTTTCCTCCACTGCCTCTTCTAGCAAAGGTACTGCTGAAAGTCAGAT